>NW_026734409.1:0-300000 GCF_949786415.1 Peromyscus eremicus
CCACGCCATACACAGTGCAAAGAGCACGTGCGTCTGTTCCCAGCAAGTACAGTGTATTGGACTGAAGAGAAGCTACAGTTCTTGTCAGTTTCCTATGTGGAGTTGAACTAGATTGGCCTGTAAGTCGGAAGCACAGTTCTTTTGTTCTGAGCAAGCTCACTGTTCTGGCCCTACAGGAAACACAGTAGATTAGAAGAGTGCTCTTTTCTCAAAAGCAGAGTGTGTTTCTTGTAAGGCGAGCTAGTGTTTGTTTCCCAGTCCTATATGGAGTTGAATGACATGCAGTTTCTTGACCTACGAGCAAGAGTTGTTTTGTGGTAAAAAAGAGTCACTTTTGTGCTCCTTTTGCCATACACAGTGCAAATAGCACTCGCGTCTGTTCCCAGCAAGTACAGTGTATTGGACTGAAGAGAAGCTACTGTTCTTGTCAGTTCCTAAGTTGAGTTGAACTAGATATGGCCTGTACATCGGAAGCACAGTTCTTTTGTTCTGAGCAAGCTCACTCTTCTGGCCCTATAGGAAACACAGGAGAGTAGAAGAGTGATCTTTTCTCAAAAGCAGAGTGTGTTTCTTGTAAGGCGAGCTAGTGTTTGTTTCCCAATCAGAAAAGGATTTGAATCACATGCAGTTTCTGTTCCTATGAGCAAGAGTTGTTTTGTGGTAAAAAGAGTCACTCTTGTGCTCCATTCGCCATACACAGTGCAAAGAGAACTCGCGTCTGTACCCAGCAAGTACAGTGTATTGGACTGAAGAGAAGCAACTGTTCTTGTCAGTTTCCTAAGCAGAGTTGAAGTAGATATGGCCCGTGTGTCGGAAGCACAGTTCTTTTTTTCTGAGCAAGCTCACTGTTCTGGCCCTATAGGAAACACAGTAGATTAGAAGAGTGCTCTTTTCTCAAAAGCAGAGTGTGTTTCTTGTAAGGCGAGCTACTATTTGTTTCCCAGTCAGAAATGGAGTTGAATCACATGCAGTTTCTGGTCCTACGAGCAGGAGTTGTTTTCTGGTAAGAAGAGTAACGATTGTGCTCCCATTGCCATAGACAGTAAAAATAACACTCGATTCTGTTCCCAGCAAGTACAGTGTATTGGACTGAAGAGAAACTACTGTTCTCGTCACTTTCCTAAGTTGAGTTGAACTAGATATGGCCCGTATGTCAGAAGCACAGTTCTTTTGTTCTGAGCAAGCTCACTGTTTTGGCCTGTTAGGAAACAGAGTAGATTAGAAGAGTGCTCTTTTCTCAAAAGCAGAGTGTGTTTCTTGTAAGGCGAGCTACTATTTGTTTCCCAGTCAGAAATGGAGTTGAATCACATGCAGTTTCTGGTCCTAGGAGCAAGAGTTGTTTTCTGGTAAGAAGAGTCACTATTGTGCTCCCATTGCCATACACAGTGCAAAGAGCACTGGCGTCTGTTCCCAGGAAGTACAGTGTATTGGACTGAAGAGAAGCTACTGTTCTTGTCAGTTTCCTAAGCAGAGTTCAACAGATATGGCCCGTGTGTAGGAAGCACAGTGCTTTTATTCTGAGCAAGCTCAATGTTCTGGCCCTATAGGAAACACAGTAGATTAGAAGAGTGCGCTTTTCTCAAAAGCAGAGTGTGTTTCTTGTAAGGCGAGCTACTATTTGTTTCCCAGTCAGAAATGGAGTTGAATCACATACAGTTTCTGGTCCTACGAGCAAGAGTTGTTTTCTGGTAAGAAGAGTCACTATTGTGCTCCCATTGCCATACACAGTGCAAATAGCACTCGCATCTGTTTCCAGCAAGTACAGTGTATTGGACTGAAGAGAAGCTACTGTTCTCTTCAGTTTCCTAAGTTGAGTTGAACAAGATATGGCCTGTACATCGGAAGCACAGTTCTTTTGTTCTGAGCAAGCTCACTCTTCTGGCGCTATAGGAAACAAAGGAGAGTAGAAGAGTGATCTTTTCTCAAAAGCAGAGTGTGTTTCTTGTAAGGCGAGCTAGTGTTTGTTTCCCAATCAGAAAAGGATTTGAATCACATGCAGTTTCTGTTCCTATGAGCAAGAGTTGTTTTGTGGTAAAAAGAGTCACTTTTGTGCTCCATTCGCCATACACAGTGCAAAGAGAACTCGCGTCTGTACCCAGCAAGTACAGTGTATTGGACTGAAGAGAAGCAACTGTTCTTGTAGTTTCCTAAGGAGAGTTGAAGTAGATATGGCCCGTGTGTCGGAAGCACAGTTCTTTTTTTCTGAGCAAGCTCACTGTTCTGGCCCTATAGGAAACACAGGAGAGTAGAAGAGTGCTCTTTTCTCAAAAGCAGAGTGTGTTTCTTGTAAGGCGAGCTACTATTTGTTTCCCAGTCAGAAATGGAGTTGAATCACATGCAGTTTCTGGTCCTACGAGCAGGAGTTGTTTTCTGGTAAGAAGAGTAACAATTGCGCTCCCATTGCCATAGACAGTGAAAATAACACTCGATTCTGTTCCCAGCAAGTACAGTGTATTGGACTGAAGAGAAACTACTGTTCTCGTCAGTTTCCTAAGTTGAGTTGAACTAGATATGGCCCGTATGTCAGAAGCACAGTTCTTTTGTTCTGAGCAAGCTCACTGTTTTGGCCCATTAGGAAACACAGTAGATTGGAAGAGTGCTCTTTTCTCAAAAGCAGAGTGTGTTTCTTGTAAGGCGAGCTACTATTTGTTTCCCAGTCCGAAATGGAGTTGAATCACATACAGTTTCTGGTCCTACGAGCAAGAGTTGTTTTCTGGTAAGAAGAGTCACTATTGTGCTCCCATTGCCATACACAGTGCAAAGAGCACTGGCGTCTGTTCCCAGGAAGTAAAGTGTATTGGACTGAAGAGAAGCTACTGTTCTTGTCAGTTTCCTAAGCAGAGTTGAACTAGATATGGCCCGTGTGTAGGAAGCACAGTGCTTTTATTCTGAGCAAGCTCACTGTTCTGGCCCTATAGGAAACACAGGAGAGTAGAAGAGTGCTCTTTTCTCAAAAGCAGAGTGTGTTTCTTGTAAGGCGAACTACTATTTGTTTCCCAGTCAGAAATGGAGTTGAATCACATACAGTTTCTGGTCCTACGAGCAAGAGTTGTTTTCTCGTAAGAAGAGTCACTATTGTGCTCCCATTGCCATACACAGTGCAAATAGCACTCGCCTCTGTTTCCAGCAAGTACAGTGTATTGGACTGAAGTGAAGCTACTGTTCTCGTCAGTTTCCTAAGTTGAGTTGAACTAGATATGGCCTGTACATCGGAAGCACAGTTCTTTTGTTCTGAGCAAGCTCACTCTTCTGGCCCTATAGGAAACACAGGAGAGTAGAAGAGTGATCTTTTCTCAAAAGCAGAGTGTGTTTCTTGTAAGGCGAGCTAGTGTTTGTTTCCCAATCAGAAAAGGATTTGAATCACATGCAGTTTCTGTTCCTATGAGCAAGAGTTGTTTTGTGGTAAAAAGAGTCACTCTTGTGCTCCATTCGCCATACACAGTGCAAAGAGAACTCGCGTCTGTACCCAGCAAGTACAGTGTATTGGACTGAAGAGAAGCAACTGTTCTTGTCAGTTTCCTAAGCAGAGTTGAAGTAGATATGGCCCGTGTGTCGGAAGCACAGTTCTTTTTTTCTGAGCAAGCTCACTGTTCTGGCCCTATAGGAAACACAGTAGATTAGAAGAGTGCTCTTTTCTCAAAAGCAGAGTGTGTTTCTTGTAAGGCGAGCTACTATTTGTTTCCCAGTCAGAAATGGAGTTGAATCACATGCAGTTTCTGGTCCTACGAGCAGGAGTTGTTTTCTGGTAAGAAGAGTAACGATTGTGCTCCCATTGCCATAGACAGTAAAAATAACACTCGATTCTGTTCCCAGCAAGTACAGTGTATTGGACTGAAGAGAAACTACTGTTCTCGTCACTTTCCTAAGTTGAGTTGAACTAGATATGGCCCGTATGTCAGAAGCACAGTTCTTTTGTTCTGAGCAAGCTCACTGTTTTGGCCTGTTAGGAAACAGAGTAGATTAGAAGAGTGCTCTTTTCTCAAAAGCAGAGTGTGTTTCTTGTAAGGCGAGCTACTATTTGTTTCCCAGTCAGAAATGGAGTTGAATCACATGCAGTTTCTGGTCCTAGGAGCAAGAGTTGTTTTCTGGTAAGAAGAGTCACTATTGTGCTCCCATTGCCATACACAGTGCAAAGAGCACTGGCGTCTGTTCCCAGGAAGTACAGTGTATTGGACTGAAGAGAAGCTACTGTTCTTGTCAGTTTCCTAAGCAGAGTTCAACAGATATGGCCCGTGTGTAGGAAGCACAGTGCTTTTATTCTGAGCAAGCTCAATGTTCTGGCCCTATAGGAAACACAGTAGATTAGAAGAGTGCGCTTTTCTCAAAAGCAGAGTGTGTTTCTTGTAAGGCGAGCTACTATTTGTTTCCCAGTCAGAAATGGAGTTGAATCACATACAGTTTCTGGTCCTACGAGCAAGAGTTGTTTTCTGGTAAGAAGAGTCACTATTGTGCTCCCATTGCCATACACAGTGCAAATAGCACTCGCATCTGTTTCCAGCAAGTACAGTGTATTGGACTGAAGAGAAGCTACTGTTCTCTTCAGTTTCCTAAGTTGAGTTGAACAAGATATGGCCTGTACATCGGAAGCACAGTTCTTTTGTTCTGAGCAAGCTCACTCTTCTGGCGCTATAGGAAACAAAGGAGAGTAGAAGAGTGATCTTTTCTCAAAAGCAGAGTGTGTTTCTTGTAAGGCGAGCTAGTGTTTGTTTCCCAATCAGAAAAGGATTTGAATCACATGCAGTTTCTGTTCCTATGAGCAAGAGTTGTTTTGTGGTAAAAAGAGTCACTTTTGTGCTCCATTCGCCATACACAGTGCAAAGAGAACTCGCGTCTGTACCCAGCAAGTACAGTGTATTGGACTGAAGAGAAGCAACTGTTCTTGTAGTTTCCTAAGGAGAGTTGAAGTAGATATGGCCCGTGTGTCGGAAGCACAGTTCTTTTTTTCTGAGCAAGCTCACTGTTCTGGCCCTATAGGAAACACAGGAGAGTAGAAGAGTGCTCTTTTCTCAAAAGCAGAGTGTGTTTCTTGTAAGGCGAGCTACTATTTGTTTCCCAGTCAGAAATGGAGTTGAATCACATGCAGTTTCTGGTCCTACGAGCAGGAGTTGTTTTCTGGTAAGAAGAGTAACAATTGCGCTCCCATTGCCATAGACAGTGAAAATAACACTCGATTCTGTTCCCAGCAAGTACAGTGTATTGGACTGAAGAGAAACTACTGTTCTCGTCAGTTTCCTAAGTTGAGTTGAACTAGATATGGCCCGTATGTCAGAAGCACAGTTCTTTTGTTCTGAGCAAGCTCACTGTTTTGGCCCATTAGGAAACACAGTAGATTGGAAGAGTGCTCTTTTCTCAAAAGCAGAGTGTGTTTCTTGTAAGGCGAGCTACTATTTGTTTCCCAGTCCGAAATGGAGTTGAATCACATACAGTTTCTGGTCCTACGAGCAAGAGTTGTTTTCTGGTAAGAAGAGTCACTATTGTGCTCCCATTGCCATACACAGTGCAAAGAGCACTGGCGTCTGTTCCCAGGAAGTAAAGTGTATTGGACTGAAGAGAAGCTACTGTTCTTGTCAGTTTCCTAAGCAGAGTTGAACTAGATATGGCCCGTGTGTAGGAAGCACAGTGCTTTTATTCTGAGCAAGCTCACTGTTCTGGCCCTATAGGAAACACAGGAGAGTAGAAGAGTGCTCTTTTCTCAAAAGCAGAGTGTGTTTCTTGTAAGGCGAACTACTATTTGTTTCCCAGTCAGAAATGGAGTTGAATCACATACAGTTTCTGGTCCTACGAGCAAGAGTTGTTTTCTCGTAAGAAGAGTCACTATTGTGCTCCCATTGCCATACACAGTGCAAATAGCACTCGCCTCTGTTTCCAGCAAGTACAGTGTATTGGACTGAAGTGAAGCTACTGTTCTCGTCAGTTTCCTAAGTTGAGTTGAACTAGATATGGCCTGTACATCGGAAGCACAGTTCTTTTGTTCTGAGCAAGCTCACTCTTCTGGCCCTATAGGAAACACAGGAGAGTAGAAGAGTGATCTTTTCTCAAAAGCAGAGTGTGTTTCTTGTAAGGCGAGCTAGTGTTTGTTTCCCAATCAGAAAAGGATTTGAATCACATGCAGTTTCTGTTCCTATGAGCAAGAGTTGTTTTGTGGTAAAAAGAGTCACTCTTGTGCTCCATTCGCCATACACAGTGCAAAGAGAACTCGCGTCTGTACCCAGCAAGTACAGTGTATTGGACTGAAGAGAAGCAACTGTTCTTGTCAGTTTCCTAAGCAGAGTTGAAGTAGATATGGCCCGTGTGTCGGAAGCACAGTTCTTTTTTTCTGAGCAAGCTCACTGTTCTGGCCCTATAGGAAACACAGTAGATTAGAAGAGTGCTCTTTTCTCAAAAGCAGAGTGTGTTTCTTGTAAGGCGAGCTACTATTTGTTTCCCAGTCAGAAATGGAGTTGAATCACATGCAGTTTCTGGTCCTACGAGCAGGAGTTGTTTTCTGGTAAGAAGAGTAACGATTGTGCTCCCATTGCCATAGACAGTAAAAATAACACTCGATTCTGTTCCCAGCAAGTACAGTGTATTGGACTGAAGAGAAACTACTGTTCTCGTCACTTTCCTAAGTTGAGTTGAACTAGATATGGCCCGTATGTCAGAAGCACAGTTCTTTTGTTCTGAGCAAGCTCACTGTTTTGGCCTGTTAGGAAACAGAGTAGATTAGAAGAGTGCTCTTTTCTCAAAAGCAGAGTGTGTTTCTTGTAAGGCGAGCTACTATTTGTTTCCCAGTCAGAAATGGAGTTGAATCACATGCAGTTTCTGGTCCTAGGAGCAAGAGTTGTTTTCTGGTAAGAAGAGTCACTATTGTGCTCCCATTGCCATACACAGTGCAAAGAGCACTGGCGTCTGTTCCCAGGAAGTACAGTGTATTGGACTGAAGAGAAGCTACTGTTCTTGTCAGTTTCCTAAGCAGAGTTCAACAGATATGGCCCGTGTGTAGGAAGCACAGTGCTTTTATTCTGAGCAAGCTCAATGTTCTGGCCCTATAGGAAACACAGTAGATTAGAAGAGTGCGCTTTTCTCAAAAGCAGAGTGTGTTTCTTGTAAGGCGAGCTACTATTTGTTTCCCAGTCAGAAATGGAGTTGAATCACATACAGTTTCTGGTCCTACGAGCAAGAGTTGTTTTCTGGTAAGAAGAGTCACTATTGTGCTCCCATTGCCATACACAGTGCAAATAGCACTCGCATCTGTTTCCAGCAAGTACAGTGTATTGGACTGAAGAGAAGCTACTGTTCTCTTCAGTTTCCTAAGTTGAGTTGAACAAGATATGGCCTGTACATCGGAAGCACAGTTCTTTTGTTCTGAGCAAGCTCACTCTTCTGGCGCTATAGGAAACAAAGGAGAGTAGAAGAGTGATCTTTTCTCAAAAGCAGAGTGTGTTTCTTGTAAGGCGAGCTAGTGTTTGTTTCCCAATCAGAAAAGGATTTGAATCACATGCAGTTTCTGTTCCTATGAGCAAGAGTTGTTTTGTGGTAAAAAGAGTCACTTTTGTGCTCCATTCGCCATACACAGTGCAAAGAGAACTCGCGTCTGTACCCAGCAAGTACAGTGTATTGGACTGAAGAGAAGCAACTGTTCTTGTAGTTTCCTAAGGAGAGTTGAAGTAGATATGGCCCGTGTGTCGGAAGCACAGTTCTTTTTTTCTGAGCAAGCTCACTGTTCTGGCCCTATAGGAAACACAGGAGAGTAGAAGAGTGCTCTTTTCTCAAAAGCAGAGTGTGTTTCTTGTAAGGCGAGCTACTATTTGTTTCCCAGTCAGAAATGGAGTTGAATCACATGCAGTTTCTGGTCCTACGAGCAGGAGTTGTTTTCTGGTAAGAAGAGTAACAATTGCGCTCCCATTGCCATAGACAGTGAAAATAACACTCGATTCTGTTCCCAGCAAGTACAGTGTATTGGACTGAAGAGAAACTACTGTTCTCGTCAGTTTCCTAAGTTGAGTTGAACTAGATATGGCCCGTATGTCAGAAGCACAGTTCTTTTGTTCTGAGCAAGCTCACTGTTTTGGCCCATTAGGAAACACAGTAGATTGGAAGAGTGCTCTTTTCTCAAAAGCAGAGTGTGTTTCTTGTAAGGCGAGCTACTATTTGTTTCCCAGTCCGAAATGGAGTTGAATCACATACAGTTTCTGGTCCTACGAGCAAGAGTTGTTTTCTGGTAAGAAGAGTCACTATTGTGCTCCCATTGCCATACACAGTGCAAAGAGCACTGGCGTCTGTTCCCAGGAAGTAAAGTGTATTGGACTGAAGAGAAGCTACTGTTCTTGTCAGTTTCCTAAGCAGAGTTGAACTAGATATGGCCCGTGTGTAGGAAGCACAGTGCTTTTATTCTGAGCAAGCTCACTGTTCTGGCCCTATAGGAAACACAGGAGAGTAGAAGAGTGCTCTTTTCTCAAAAGCAGAGTGTGTTTCTTGTAAGGCGAACTACTATTTGTTTCCCAGTCAGAAATGGAGTTGAATCACATACAGTTTCTGGTCCTACGAGCAAGAGTTGTTTTCTCGTAAGAAGAGTCACTATTGTGCTCCCATTGCCATACACAGTGCAAATAGCACTCGCCTCTGTTTCCAGCAAGTACAGTGTATTGGACTGAAGTGAAGCTACTGTTCTCGTCAGTTTCCTAAGTTGAGTTGAACTAGATATGGCCTGTACATCGGAAGCACAGTTCTTTTGTTCTGAGCAAGCTCACTCTTCTGGCCCTATAGGAAACACAGGAGAGTAGAAGAGTGATCTTTTCTCAAAAGCAGAGTGTGTTTCTTGTAAGGCGAGCTAGTGTTTGTTTCCCAATCAGAAAAGGATTTGAATCACATGCAGTTTCTGTTCCTATGAGCAAGAGTTGTTTTGTGGTAAAAAGAGTCACTCTTGTGCTCCATTCGCCATACACAGTGCAAAGAGAACTCGCGTCTGTACCCAGCAAGTACAGTGTATTGGACTGAAGAGAAGCAACTGTTCTTGTCAGTTTCCTAAGCAGAGTTGAAGTAGATATGGCCCGTGTGTCGGAAGCACAGTTCTTTTTTTCTGAGCAAGCTCACTGTTCTGGCCCTATAGGAAACACAGTAGATTAGAAGAGTGCTCTTTTCTCAAAAGCAGAGTGTGTTTCTTGTAAGGCGAGCTACTATTTGTTTCCCAGTCAGAAATGGAGTTGAATCACATGCAGTTTCTGGTCCTACGAGCAGGAGTTGTTTTCTGGTAAGAAGAGTAACGATTGTGCTCCCATTGCCATAGACAGTAAAAATAACACTCGATTCTGTTCCCAGCAAGTACAGTGTATTGGACTGAAGAGAAACTACTGTTCTCGTCACTTTCCTAAGTTGAGTTGAACTAGATATGGCCCGTATGTCAGAAGCACAGTTCTTTTGTTCTGAGCAAGCTCACTGTTTTGGCCTGTTAGGAAACAGAGTAGATTAGAAGAGTGCTCTTTTCTCAAAAGCAGAGTGTGTTTCTTGTAAGGCGAGCTACTATTTGTTTCCCAGTCAGAAATGGAGTTGAATCACATGCAGTTTCTGGTCCTAGGAGCAAGAGTTGTTTTCTGGTAAGAAGAGTCACTATTGTGCTCCCATTGCCATACACAGTGCAAAGAGCACTGGCGTCTGTTCCCAGGAAGTACAGTGTATTGGACTGAAGAGAAGCTACTGTTCTTGTCAGTTTCCTAAGCAGAGTTCAACAGATATGGCCCGTGTGTAGGAAGCACAGTGCTTTTATTCTGAGCAAGCTCAATGTTCTGGCCCTATAGGAAACACAGTAGATTAGAAGAGTGCGCTTTTCTCAAAAGCAGAGTGTGTTTCTTGTAAGGCGAGCTACTATTTGTTTCCCAGTCAGAAATGGAGTTGAATCACATACAGTTTCTGGTCCTACGAGCAAGAGTTGTTTTCTGGTAAGAAGAGTCACTATTGTGCTCCCATTGCCATACACAGTGCAAATAGCACTCGCATCTGTTTCCAGCAAGTACAGTGTATTGGACTGAAGAGAAGCTACTGTTCTCTTCAGTTTCCTAAGTTGAGTTGAACAAGATATGGCCTGTACATCGGAAGCACAGTTCTTTTGTTCTGAGCAAGCTCACTCTTCTGGCGCTATAGGAAACAAAGGAGAGTAGAAGAGTGATCTTTTCTCAAAAGCAGAGTGTGTTTCTTGTAAGGCGAGCTAGTGTTTGTTTCCCAATCAGAAAAGGATTTGAATCACATGCAGTTTCTGTTCCTATGAGCAAGAGTTGTTTTGTGGTAAAAAGAGTCACTTTTGTGCTCCATTCGCCATACACAGTGCAAAGAGAACTCGCGTCTGTACCCAGCAAGTACAGTGTATTGGACTGAAGAGAAGCAACTGTTCTTGTAGTTTCCTAAGGAGAGTTGAAGTAGATATGGCCCGTGTGTCGGAAGCACAGTTCTTTTTTTCTGAGCAAGCTCACTGTTCTGGCCCTATAGGAAACACAGGAGAGTAGAAGAGTGCTCTTTTCTCAAAAGCAGAGTGTGTTTCTTGTAAGGCGAGCTACTATTTGTTTCCCAGTCAGAAATGGAGTTGAATCACATGCAGTTTCTGGTCCTACGAGCAGGAGATGTTTTCTGGTAAGAAGAGTAACAATTGCGCTCCCATTGCCATAGACAGTGAAAATAACACTCGATTCTGTTCCCAGCAAGTACAGTGTATTGGACTGAAGAGAAACTACTGTTCTCGTCAGTTTCCTAAGTTGAGTTGAACTAGATATGGCCCGTATGTCAGAAGCACAGTTCTTTTGTTCTGAGCAAGCTCACTGTTTTGGCCCATTAGGAAACACAGTAGATTGGAAGAGTGCTCTTTTCTCAAAAGCAGAGTGTGTTTCTTGTAAGGCGAGCTACTATTTGTTTCCCAGTCCGAAATGGAGTTGAATCACATACAGTTTCTGGTCCTACGAGCAAGAGTTGTTTTCTGGTAAGAAGAGTCACTATTGTGCTCCCATTGCCATACACAGTGCAAAGAGCACTGGCGTCTGTTCCCAGGAAGTAAAGTGCATTGGACTGAAGAGAAGCTACTGTTCTTGTCAGTTTCCTAAGCAGAGTTGAACTAGATATGGCCCGTGTGTAGGAAGCACAGTGCTTTTATTCTGAGCAAGCTCACTGTTCTGGCCCTATAGGAAACACAGGAGAGTAGAAGAGTGCTCTTTTCTCAAAAGCAGAGTGTGTTTCTTGTAAGGCGAACTACTATTTGTTTCCCAGTCAGAAATGGAGTTGAATCACATACAGTTTCTGGTCCTACGAGCAAGAGTTGTTTTCTCGTAAGAAGAGTCACTATTGTGCTCCCATTGCCATACACAGTGCAAATAGCACTCGCCTCTGTTTCCAGCAAGTACAGTGTATTGGACTGAAGAGAAGCTACTGTTCTCGTCAGTTTCCTAAGTTGAGTTGAACTAGATATGGCCTGTACATCGGAAGCACAGTTCTTTTGTTCTGAGCAAGCTCACTGTTCTGGCCCTATAGGAAACACAGGAGAGTAGAAGAGTGCTCTTTTCTCAAAAGCAGAGTGTGTTTCTTGTAAGGCGAACTACTATTTGTTTCCCAGTCAGAAATGGAGTTGAATCACATACAGTTTCTGGTCCTACGAGCAAGAGTTGTTTTCTCGTAAGAAGAGTCACTATTGTGCTCCCATTGCCATACACAGTGCAAATAGCACTCACATCTGTTCCCAGCAAATACAGTGTATTGGACTGAAGAGAAGCTACTGTTCTCGTCAGTTTCCTAAGTGGAGTTGAACTAGATATCGCCCGTACGTCAGAAGCACAGTTCTTTTGTTCTGAGCAAGCTCACTCTTTTGGCCCTTTAGGAAACACAGTAGATTAGAAGAGTGCTCTTTTCTCAAAAGCAGAGTGTGTTTCTTGTAAGGCAAGCTACTATTTGTTTCCCAGTCAGAAATGGAGTTGATTCACATGCAGTTTCTTGTCCTACGAGCAAGAGTTGTTTTCTGGTAAGAAGAGTCACTATTGCCCTCCCATTGCCATACACAGTGCAAATAGCAATCGCGTGTGTTCCCAGCAAGTACAGTGTATTGGACTGAAGAGAAGCTACTGTTCTTGTCAGTTTCCTAAGTGGAGTTGAACTAGATATGGCCCATACGTTGGAAGCACAGTTCTTTTGTTCTGAGCAAGCTCACTCTTCTGGCCCTATAGGAATCACAGGAGAGTAGAAGAGTGCTCTTTTCTCAAAATCAGAGTGTGTTTCTTCTAAGGCGAGCTAGTGTTTGTTTCCCAATCAGAAAAGGATTTGAAACACATGCAGTTTCTGGTCCTATGAGCAAGAGTTGTTTTGTGTTAAAAATAGTCACTTTTGTGCTCCTTTCGCCCTACACAGTGCAAAGGGCACTCGCGTCTGTTCCCAGCAAGTACAGTGCATTGGACTGAAGAGAAGCTACTGTTCTTGTCAGCTTCCTAAGCAGAGTTGAACTAGATATGGCCCGTGTGTCGGAAGCACAGTGCTTTTGTTCTGAGCAAGCTCACTCTTCTGGCCCTACAGAAAACACAGTAGATTAGAAGAGTGCTCTTTTCTCAAAAGCAGAGTGTGTTTCTTGTAAGGCGAGCTACTATTTGTTTCCCAGTCAGAAATGGAGTTGAATCACATGCAGTTTCTGGTCCTACGAGCAAGAGTTGTTTTCTGGTAAGAAAAGTCACTATTGTGCTCCCATTGCCATACACAGTGCAAATAGCATTCGCTTCTGTTCCCAGCAAGTACAGTGTATTGGACTGAAGAAAAGCTACTGTTCTCGTCAGTTTCCTAAGTGGAGTTGAACTAGATATGGCCCGTAGGTTGGAAGCACAGTTCTTTTGTTCTGAGCAAGCTCACTGTTCTGGCCCTATAGGAAACACAGGAGAGAAGAAGAGTGCTCTTTTCTCAAAAGCAGAGTGTGTTTCTTGTAAGGCGAGCTAGTGTTTGTTTCCCAATCAGAAAAGGATTTGAATCACATGCAGTTTCTTGTCCTATGAGCAAGAGTTGTTTAGTGGTAAAAATAGTCACTTTTGTGCTCCATTTGCCATACACAGTGCAAAGAGCACTCGCGTCTGTTCCAAGCAAGTACAGTGTATTGGACTGAAGAGAAGCTACTGTTCTTGTCAGTTTCCTAAGCAGAGTTGAACTAGATATGGCCCGTGTGTCGGAAGCACAGTGCTTTTGTTCTGAGCAAGCTCACTGTTCTGGCCCTATAGGAAACACAGTAGATTAGAAGAGTGCTCTTTTCTCAAAAGCAGAGTATGTTTCTTGTTTGGCGAGCTACTATTTGTTTCCCAGTCCTAAATGGAGTTGAATCACATACAGTTTCTGGTCCTACGAGCAAAAGTTGTTTTCTGGTAAGAAGAGTCACTATTGCCCTCCAATTGCCATACACAGTGCAAATAGCACTTGCGTCTGTTCCCAGCAAGTACAGTGTATTGGACTGAAGAGAAGCTACTGTTCTCGTCAGTTTCCTAAGTGGAGTTGAACTAGATATGGCCCGTATGTGGGAAGCACAGTTCTTTTGTTCTGAGCAAGCTCACTGTTCTGGCCCTATAGAAAACACAGTAGATTAGAAGAGTGCTCTTTTCTCAAAAGAAGAGTGTGTTTCTTGTAAGGCGAGCTACTATTTGTTTCCTAGTCAGATATGGAGTTGAATCACATGCAGTTTCTTGTCCTACGAGCAGGAGATGTTTTCTGGTAAGAAGAGTCACTATTGCGCTCCCATTGCCATACACAGTGTAAATAGCACTCGCATCTGTTCCCAGCAAGTACAGTGTATTGGACTCAATAGAAGCTACTGTTCTCGTCAGTTTCCTAAGTTGAGTTGAACTAGATATGGCCCGTACGTCAGAAGCACAGTTCTTTTGTTCTGAGCAAGCTCACTGTTTTGGCCCTTTAGGAAACACAGTAGATTAGAAGAGTGCTCTTTCTCAATAGCAGAGTGTGTTTCTTGTAAGGCGAGCTACCATTTGTTTCCCAGTCAGAAATGGAGTTGAATCACATGCAGTTTCTGGTCCTATGAGCAAGAGTTGTTTTGTGGTAAAAATACTCACTTTTGTGCTCCATTTGCCATACACAGTGCAAATAGCACTCGCGTCTGTTCCCAGCAAGTACAGTGTATTGAACTGAAGAGAAGCTACTGTTCTTGTCAGTTTCCTAAGCAGAGTTGAACTAGATATGGCCCGTGTGTCGGAAGCACAGTGCTTTTGTTCTGAGCAAGCTCACTCTTCTGGCCCTACAGGAAACACAGTAGATTAGAAGAGTGCTCTTTTCTCAAAAGCAGAGTGTGTTTCTTGTAAGGCGAGCTACTATTTGTTTCCCAATCAGAAATGGAGTTGAATCACATGCAGTTTCTGGTCCTACGAGCAAGAGTTGTTTTCTGGTAAGAAAAGACACTATTGCCCTCCCATTGCCATACACAGTGGAAATAGTACTCGCGTGTGTTCCCAGCAAGTACAGTGTATGGGACTGAAGAGTAGCTACTGTTCTCGTCAGTTTCCTAAGTGGAGTTGAACTTGATATGGCCCGTATGTCGGAAGCACAGGTCTGTTGTTCTGAGCAAGCTCACTCTTCTGGCCCTATAGGAAACACAGTAGATTAGAAGAGTGCTCTTTTCTCAAAAGCAGAGTGTGTTTCTTGTAAGGCGAGCTAGGGTTTGTTTTCCAATCAGAAAAGGATTTGTATCACATGCAGTTTCTGGTCCTATGAGCAAGAGTTTTTTTGTGGTAAAAAGAGTCACTTTTGTGCTCCATTTGCCATACACCGTTCAAATAGCACTCATGTCTGTTCCCAGCAAGTACAGTGTATTGGACTGAAGAGAAGCTACTGTTCTTGTCAGTTTCCTAAGCAGAGTTGAACTAGATATGTCCCCTGTGTCGGAAGCACAGTGCTTTTGTTCTGAGCAAGCTCACTGTTCTGGCCCTACAGGAAACACAGTAGATGAGAAGAGTGCTCTTTTCTCAAAAGCAGAGTGTGTTTCTTGTAAGGCGAGCTAGTCTTTGTTTCCCAATCAGAAAAGGATTTGAATCACATGCAGTTTCTGGTACTATGAGCAAGAGTTGTTTTGTGATAAAAAGAGTCACTTTTGTGCTCCATTCGCCATACACAGTGCAAAGAACACCCGTGTCTGTTCCCATCAAGTACAGTGTATTGGACAGAAGAGAAGCTACTGTTCTTGTCAGTTTCCTAAGCAGAGTTGAACTAGATATGGCCCGTTTGTTGGAAGCACAGTGCTTTTGTTCTGAGCAAGCTCACTGTTCTGGCCCTACAGGAAACACAATAGATGAGAAGAGTGCTCTTTTCTCAAAAGCAGAGTGTGTTTCTGGTAAGGCGAGCTAGTCTTTGTTTCCCAGTCAGAAAATGGTTTGAATCACATGCAGTTTCTGGTCCTATGAGCAAGAGTTGTTTTGTGGTAAAAAGAGCCACTTTTGTGCTCCATTCGCCATGCACAGTGCAAAGGGCACCCGTGTCTGTTCCCAGCAAGTACAGTGTATTGGACTGAAGAGAAGCTACTGTTCTCGTCAGTTTCCTAAGTGGAGTTGAACTAGATATGGCCCGTACGTCAGAAGCACAGTTCTTTTGTTCTGAGCAAGCTCACTGTTTTGGCCCTTTAGGAAACACAGTAGATTAGAAGAGTGCTCTTTTCTCAAAAGCAGAGTGTGTTTCTTGTAAGGCGAGGTACAATTTTTTTCCCAGTCAGAAATGGAGTTGAATCACATGCAGTTTCTGGTTCTACGAGCAAGAGTTGTTTTCTGGTAAGAAGAGTCACTATTGTGCTCCCACTGCCACACACAGTGCAAATAGCACTCGCGTGTGTTCCCAGCAAGTACAGTGTATTGGACTGAAGAGAGGCTACTGTTCTCGTCAGTTTCCTAAGTGGAGTTGAACTAGATATGGCCCGTACGTTGGAAGCACAGTTCTTTTGTTCTGAGCAAGCTCACTGTTCTGGCCCTATAGGAAAAACAGGAGAGTAGAAGAGTGCTCTTTTCTCAAAAGCAGAGTGTGTTTCTTGTAAGGCGAGCTACTATTTGTTTCCCAGTCAGAAATGGAGTTGAATCACATGTAGTTTCTGGTCCTACGAGCAAGAGTTTTTTTCTGGTAAGAAGAGTCACTATTGTGCTCCCATTGCCATACACAGTGCAAATAGCACTCGCGTCTATTCCCAGCAAGTACAGTGTATTGGACTGAAGAGAATCTACTGTTCTAGTCACTTTCCTAAGTGGAGTTGAACTAGATATGGCCTGTATGTCGGAAGCACAGTTCGGTTGTTCTGAGCAAGTTTACTGTTCTGGCCCTATAGGAAACACAGTAGATTAGAAGGGTGCTCTTTTCTCAAAAGCAGGGTGTGTTTCTTGTAAGGCGAGCTAGTGTTTGTTTCCCAATCAGAAAAGGATTTGAATCACATGCAGTTTCTGGTCCTATGAGCAAGAGTTGTTTTGTGGTAAAAGAGTCACTTTTGTGCTCCATTCGCCATACACAGTGCAAATAGCACTCGCGTCTGTTCCCAGCAAGTACAGCGTATTGGACTGAAGAGAAGCTACTGTACTTGTCAGTTTCCTAAGTAGAGTTGAACTAGATATGGCCCTTGTGTCGGAAGCACAGTTCTTTTGTTCTGAGCAAGCTCACTGTACTGGCCCTATATGAAACACAGTAGATTAGAAGAGTGCTCTTTTCTCAAAAGCAGAGTGTGTTTCTTGTAAGGCGAGCTAGTGTTTGTTTCCCAGTCCTAAATGGAGTTGAATCACATGCAGTTTCTGGTCCTACAAGCAAGAATTGTTTTCTGGTAAGAAGAGTCACTATTGTGCTCCCATTGCCATACACAGAGCAAATAGCACTCGCGTCTGTTCCCAGCAAATACAGTGTATTGGACTGAATAGAAGCTACTGTTCTCGTCAGTTTCCTAAGTGGAGTTGAACTAGATATGGCCCGTACGTCAGAAGCACAGTTCTTTTGTTCTGAACAAGCTCACTGTTTTGGCCCTTTAGGAAACACAGGAGAAAAGAAGAGTGCTCTTTTCTCCAAAGCAGAGTGTGTTTCTTGTAAGGCGAGCTACCATTTGTTTCCCAGTCAGAAATGGAGTTGAATCACATGCAGTTTCTGGTCCTATGAGCAAGAGTTGTTTTGTGGTAAAAATACTCACTTTTGTGCTCCATTTGCCATACACAGTGCAAAGAGCACTCGCGTCTGTTCCCAGCAAGTACAGTGTATTGGACTGAAGAGAAGCTACTGTTCTTGTCAGTTTCCTAAGCAGAGATGAATTAGATATGTCCCGAGTGTTGGAAGCACAGTGCTTTTGTTCTGAGCAAGCTCGCTGTTCTGGCCCTATAGGAAACACAGGAGAGTAGAAGAGTGCTCTTTTCTCAAAAGCAGAGTGTGTTTCTTGTAAGGCGAGCTAGTGTTTGTGTGCCAGTCCTAAATGGAGTTGAATCACATGCAGTTTCTGGTCCTAAGAGCAGGAGTTGTTTTCTGGTAAGAAGAGTCATGATTGTGCTCCCATTGCCATACACAGTACAAATAGAACTCGTGTCTGTTCCCAGCAAGTACAGTGTATTGGACTGAAGAGAAGCTACTGTTCTCGTCAGTTTCCTAAGTGGAGTTGAACTAGATATGGCCCGTACTTCGGAAGCACAGTTCTTTTGTTCTGAGCAAGCTTACTCTTCTGGCTCTGTAGGAAACACAGTAGATTAGAAGAGTGCTCTTTTCTCAAAAGCAGAGTGTGTTTGTTGTAAGGCGAGCTAGTGTTTGTTTCCCAATCAGAAAAGGATTTGAATCACATGCAGTTTCTGGTCCTATGAGCAAGAGTTGTTTTGTGGTAAAAAGTGTCACTTTTGTGCTCCATTCGCCATACACAGTGCAAATAGCACTCGCGTCTGTTCCCAGCAAGTACAGTGTATTGGACTGAAGAGAAGCTACTGTTCTTGTCAGATTCCTAAGCAGAGTTGAACTAGATATGTCCCGTGTGTTGGAAGCACAGTGCTTTTGTTCTGAGCAAGCTCACTGTTCTGGCCCTATAGGAAACACAGGAGAGTAGAAGAATGCTCTTTTCTCAAAAGCAGAGTGTGTTTCTTGTAAGGCGAGCTAGTATTTGTATCCCAGTCATAAATGGAGTTGAATCACATGCAGTTTCTGGTCCTAAGAGCAGGAGTTGTTTTCTGGTAAGAAGAGTCATGATTGTGCTCCCATTGCCATACACAGTGCAAATAGCACTCGCATCCGTAACCAGCAAGTACAGTGTATTGGAATGAAGAGAAGCTACTGTTCTCGTCAGTTTCCTAAGTGGAGTTGAACTAGATATGGCCCGTACTTCGGAAGCACAGTTCTTTTGTTCTGAGCAAGCTCACTGTTCTGGCCCTATAGGAAACACAGTAGATTAGAAGAGTGCTCTTTTCTCAAAAGCAGAGTGTGTTTCTTGTAAGGCGAGCTAGTGTTTGTTTCCCAGTCCTAAATGGAGTTGAATCACATGCAGTTTCTGGTCCTACGAGCAAGAATTGTTTTCTGGTAAGAAGAGTCACTATTGTGCTCCCATTGCCATACACAGTGCAAATAACACTCGCGTCTGTTCCCAGCAAGTACAGTGTATTGGACTGAAGAGAAGCTATTGTTCTTGTCACTTTCCTAAGCAGAGTTGAACTACATATGTCCCCTGTGTCGGAAGCACAGTGCTTTTGTTCTGAGCAAGCTCACTGTTCTTGCCCTATAGGAAACACAGTAGATTGGAAGAGTGCTCTTTTCTCAAAAGCAGAGTATGTTTCTTGTTTGGCGAGCTACTATTTGTTTCCCAGTCCTAAATGGAGTTGAATCACATACAGTTTCTGGTCCTACGAGCAAGAGTTGTTTTCTGGTATGAAGAGTCACTATTGCCCTCCCATTGCCATACACAGTGCAAATAGCACTGGCGTCTGTTCCCAGCAAGTACAGTGTATTGGACTGAAGAGAAGCTACTGTTCTCGTCAGTTTCCTAAGTGGAGTTGAACTAGATATGGCCCTTATGTGGGAAGCACAGTACTTTTGTTCTGTGCAAGCTCACTGTTCTGGCCCTATAGGAAACACAGTAGATTAGAAGAGTACTCTTTTCTCAAAAGAAGAGTGTGTTTCTTGTAAGGCGAGCTACTATTTGTTTCCTACTCAGATATGGAGTTGAATCACATGCAGTTTCTTGTCCTACGAGCAGGAGTTGTTTTCTGGTAAGAAGAGTCACTATTGCGCTCCCATTGCCATACACAGTGCAAATAGCACTCGCATCTGTTCCCAGCAAGTACAGTGTATTGGACTGAAGAGAAGCTACTGTTCTCGTCAGTTTTCTAATTTGAGTTGAACTAAATATGGCCCATACGTCAGAAGCACAGTTCTTTTGTTCTGAGCAAGCTCACTGTTTTGGCCCTTTAGGAAACACAGTAGTTTAGAAGAGTGCTCTTTTCTCAAAAGCAGAGTGTGTTTCTTGTAAGGCGAGCTACTATTTGTTTCCCAGTCAGCAATGGAGTTGAATCACATGCAGTTTCTGGTCCTACGAGCAAGAGTTGTTTTCTGGTAAGAAGAGTCACTATTGTGCTCCCATTGCCATACACAGTGCAAAGAGCACTGGCGTCTGTTCCCAGGAAGTACAGTGTATTGGACTGAAGAGAAGCTACTGTTCTTGTCAGTTTCCTAAGCAGCGTTGAACTATATGGCCCGTGTGTAGGAAGCACAGTGCTTTTGTTCTGAGCAAGCTCACACTTCTGGCCCTACAGGAAACACAGTAGTTCAGAAGAGTGCTCTTTTCTCAAAAGCAGAGTGTGTTTCTTGTAAGGCGAGCTAGTATTTGTATCCCAGTCAGAAATGGAGTTGAATCACATGCAGTTTCTTGTCCTATGAGCAAGAGTTTTTTTCTGGTAAGAAGAGACACTATTGAGCTCCCATTGCCATACACAGTGCAAATAGCACTCGCATGTGTTCCCAGCAAGTACAGTGTATTGGACTGAAGAGAATCTACTGTTCTCGTCAGTTTCCTAAGTGGTTTTGAACTACATATGGCCCTTACGTCGGAAGCACAGTTCTGTTGTTCTGAGCAAGATCACTGTTCTGGCCCTATAGGAAACACAGTAGATTAGAAGAGTGCTCTTTTCTCAAAAGCAGAGTGTGTTTCTTGTAAGGCGAGCTAGTCTTTGTTTCCCAATCAGAAAAGGATTTGAATCACATGCAGTTTCTGGTCCTATGAGCAAGAGTTGTTTTGTGGTAAAAAGAGTCACTTTTGTGCTCCATTCGCCATACACAGTGCAAATAGCACTCGCGTCTGTTCCCAGCAAGTACAGTGTATTGAACTGAAGAGAAGCTACTGTTCTTGTCAGTTTCCTAAGCAGAGTTGAACTAGATATGGCCCGTGTGTCGGAAGCACAGTGCTTTTGTTCTGAGCAAGCTCACTCTTCTGGCCCTACAGAAAACACAGTAGATTAGAAGAGTGCTCTTTTCTCAAAAGCAGAGTGTGTTTCTTGTAAGGCGAGCTACTATTTGTTTCCCAGTCAGAAATGGAGTTGAATCACATGCAGTTTCTGGTCCTACGAGCAAGAGTTGTTTTCTGGTAAGAAAAGTCACTATTGTGCTCCCATTGCCATACACAGTGCAAATAGCATTCGCTTCTGTTCCCAGCAAGTACAGTGTATTGGACTGAAGAAAAGCTACTGTTCTCGTCAGTTTCCTAAGTGGAGTTGAACTAGATATGGCCCGTAGGTTGGAAGCACAATTCTTTTGTTCTGAGCAAGCTCACTGTTCTGGCCCTATAGGAAACACAGGAGAGAAGAAGAGTGCTCTTTTCTCAAAAGCAGAGTGTGTTTCTTGTAAGGCGAGCTAGTGTTTGTTTCCCAATCAGAAAAGGATTTGAATCACATGCAGTTTCTTGTCCTATGAGCAAGAGTTGTTTAGTGGTAAAAATAGTCACTTTTGTGCTCCATTTGCCATACACAGTGCAAAGAGCACTCGCGTCTGTTCCAAGCAAGTACAGTGTATTGGACTGAAGAGAAGCTACTGTTCTTGTCAGTTTCCTAAGCAGAGTTGAACTAGATATGGCCCGTGTGTCGGAAGCACAGTGCTTTTGTTCTGAGCAAGCTCACTGTTCTGGCCCTATAGGAAACACAGTAGATTAGAAGAGTGCTCTTTTCTCAAAAGCAGAGTATGTTTCTTATTTGGCGAGCTACTATTTGTTTCCCTGTCCTAAATGGAGTTGAATCACATACAGTTTCTGGTCCTACGAGCAAAAGTTGTTTTCTGGTAAGAAGAGTCACTATTGCCCTCCCATTGCCATACACAGTGCAAATAGCACTTGCGTCTATTCCCAGCAAGTACAGTGTATTGGACTGAAGAGAAGCTACTGTTCTCGTCAGTTTCCTAAGTGGAGTTGAACTAGATATGGCCCGTATGTGGGAAGCACAGTTCTTTTGTTCTGAGCAAGCTCACTGTTCTGGCCCTATAGAAAACACAATAGATTAGAAGAGTGCTCTTTTCTCAAAAGAAGAGTGTGTTTCTTGTAAGGCGAGCTACTATTTGTTTCCTAGTCAGATATGGAGTTGAATCACATGCAGTTTCTTGTCCTACGAGCAGGAGATGTTTTCTGGTAAGAAGAGTCACTATTGCGCTCCCATTGCCTAACACAGTGCTAATAGCACTCGCATCTGTTCCCAGCAAGTACAGTGTATTGGACTGAAGAGAAGCTACTGTTCTCGTCAGTTTCCTAAGTTGAGTTGAAATAGATATGGCCCGTACGTCAGAAGCACAGTTCTTTTTTTCTGAGCAAGCTCACTGTTTTGGCACTTTAGGAAACACAGTAGATTAGAAGAGTGCTCTTTCTCAATAGCAGAGTGTGTTTCTTGTAAGGCGAGCTACCATTTGTTTCCCAGTCAGAAATGGAGTTGAATCACATGCAGTTTCTGGTCCTATGAGCAAGAGTTGTTTTGTGGTAAAAATACTCACTTTTGTGCTCCATTTGCCATACACAGTGCAAAGAGCACTCGCGTCTGTTCCCAGCAAGTACAGTGTATTGGACTGAAGAGAAGCTACTGTTCTTGTCAGATTCCTAAGCAGAGTTGAACTAGATATGTCCCGTGTGTTGGAAGCACAGTGCTTTTGTTCTGAGCAAGCTCACTGTTCTGGCCCTATAGGAAACACAGGAGAGTAGAAGAATGCTCTTTTCTCAAAAGCAGAGTGTGTTTCTTGTAAGGCGAGCTAGTGTTTGTATCCCAGTCATAAATGGAGTTGAATCACATGCAGTTTCTGGTCCTAAGAGCAGGAGTTGTTTTCTGGTAAGAAGAGTCATGATTGTGCTCCCATTGCCATACACAGTGCAAATAGCACTCGCATCTGTAACCAGCAAGTACAGTGTATTGGACTGAAGAGAAGCTACTGTTCTCGTCAGTTTCCTAAGTGGAGTTGAACTAGATATGGCCCGTACTTCGGAAGCACAGTTCTTTTGTTCTGAGCAAGCTCACTGTTCTGGCCCTATAGGAAACACAGTAGATTAGAAGAGTGCTCTTTTCTCAAAAGCAGAGTGTGTTTCTTGTAAGGCGAGCTAGTGTTTGTTTCCCAGTCCTAAATGGAGTTGAATCACATGCAGTTTCTGGTCCTACGAGCAAGAATTGTTTTCTGGTAAGAAGAGTCACTATTGTGCTCCCATTGCCATACACAGTGCAAATAACACTCGCGTCTGTTCCCAGCAAGTACAGTGTATTGGACTGAAGAGAAGCTACTGTTCTTGTCACTTTCCTAAGCAGAGTTGAACTAGATATGTCCCGTGTGTCGGAAGCACAGTGCTTTTGTTCTGAGCAAGCTCACTGTTCTTGCCCCATAGGAAACACAGTAGATTGGAAGAGTGCTCTTTTCTCAAAAGCAGAGTATGTTTCTTGTTTGGCGAGCTACTATTTGTTTCCCAGTCCTAAATGGAGTTGAATTACATACAGTTTCTGGTCCTACGAGCAAGAGTTGTTTTCTGGTATGAAGAGTCACTATTGCCCTCCCATTGCCAACACAGTGCAAATAGCACTGGCGTCTGTTCCCAGCAAGTACAGTGTATTGGACTGAAGAGAAGCTACTGTTCTCGTCAGTTTCCTAAGTGGAGTTGAACTAGATATGGCCCTTATGTGGGAAGCACAGTACTTTTGTTCTGAGCAAGCTCACTGTTCTGGCCCTATAGGAAACACAGTAGATTAGAAGAGTACTCTTTTCTCAAAAGAAGAGTGTGTTTCTTGTAAGGCGAGCTACTATTTGTTTCCTAGTCAGATGTGGAGTTCAATCACATGCAGTTTCTTGTCCTAGGAGCAGGAGTTGTTTTCTGGTAAGAAGAGTCACTATTGCGCTCCCATTGCCATACACAGTGCAAATAGCACTCGCATCTGTTCCCACCAAGTACAGTGTATTGGACTGAAGAGAAGCTACTGTTCTCGTCAGTTTTCTAATTTGAGTTGAACTAAATATGGCTCATACGTCAGAAGCACAGTTCTTTTGTTCTGAGCAAGCTCACTGTTTTGGCCCTTTAGGAAACACAGTAGTTTAGAACAGTGCTCTTTTCTCAAAAGCAGAGTGTGTTTCTTGTAAGGCGAGCTACTATTTTTTTCCCAGTCAGCAATGGAGTTGAATCACATGCAGTTTCTGGTCCTAAGAGCAAGAGTTGTTTTCTGGTAAGAAGAGACACTATTGCGCTCCCATTGCCATACACAGTGGAAATAGCACTTGCGTGTGTTCCCAGCAAGTACAGTGTATTGGACTGAAGAGAAGCTACTGTTCTCGTCAATTTCCTAAGTGGAGTTGAACTTGATATGGCCCGTATGTCGGAAGCACAGGTCTGTTGTTCTTAGCAAGCTCACTCTTCTGGCCCTATAGGAAACACAGTAGATTAGAAGAGTGCTCTTTTCTCAAAAGCAGAGTGTGTTTCTTGTAAGGCGAGCTAGGGTTTGTTTTCCAATCAGAAAAGGATTTGAATCACATGCAGTTTCTGGTCCTATGAGCAAGAGTTGTTTTGTGGTAAAAAGAGTCACTTTTGTGCTCCATTTGCCATACACCGTGCAAATAGCACTCGTGTCTGTTCCCAGCAAGTACAGTGTATTGGACTGAAGAGAAGCTACTGTTCTTGTCAGTTTCCTAAGCAGAGTTGAACTAGATATGTCCCGTGTGTCGGAAGCACAGTGCTTTTGTTCTGAGCAAGCTCACTGTTCTGGCCCTATAGGAAACACAGGAGAGTAGAAGAGTGCTCTTTTCTCAAAGGCAGAGTGTGTTTCTTGTAAGGCGAGCTAGTGTTTGTTTCCCAGTCCTAAATGGAGTTGAATCACATGCAGTTTCTGGTCCTACGAGCAAGAATTGTTTTCTGGTAAGAAGAGTCACTATTGTGCTCCCATTGCCATACACAGTGCAAATAGCACTCCTGTCTGTTCCCAGCAAAAACAGTGTATTGGACTGAAGAGAAGCTACTGTTCTCGTCAGTTTCCTAAGTGGAGTTGAACTAGATATGGCCCGTAGGTTGGAAGCACAGTTCTTTTGTTCTGAGCAAGCTCACTGTTCTGGCCCTATAGGAAACACAGGAGAGAAGAAGAGTGCTCTTTTCTCAAAAGCAGAGTGTTTTTCTTGTAAGGCGAGCTAGTGTTTGTTTCCCAATCAGAAAAGGATTTGAATCACATGCAGTTTCTTGTCCTATGAGCAAGAGTTGTTTTGTGGTAAAAATAGTCACTTTTGTGCTCCATTTGCCATACACAGTGCAAAGAGCACTCGCGTCTGTTCCAAGCAAGTACAGTGTATTGGACTGAAGAGAAGCTACTGTTCTTGTCAGTTTCCTAAGCAGAGTTGAACTAGATATGGCCCGTGTGTCGGAAGCACAGTGCTTTTGTTCTGAGCAAGCTCACTGTTCTGGCCCTATAGGAAACACAGTAGATTAGAAGAGTGCTCTTTTCTCAAAAGCAGAGTATGTTTCTTATTTGGCGAGCTACTATTTGTTTCCCTGTCCTAAATGGAGTTGAATCACATACAGTTTCTGGTCCTACGAGCAAAAGTTGTTTTCTGGTAAGAAGAGTCACTATTGCCCTCCCATTGCCATACACAGTGCAAATAGCACTTGCGTCTGTTCCCAGCAAGTACAGTGTAATGGACTGAAGAGAAGCGACTGTTCTCGTCAGTTTCCTAAGTGGAGTTGAACTAGAATTGGCCCGTATGTGGGAAGCACAGTTCATTTGTTCTGAGCAAGCTCACTGTTCTGGCCCTATAGAAAACACAGTAGATTAGAAGAGTGCTCTTTTCTCAAAAGAAGAGTGTGTTTCTTGTAAGGCGAGCTACTATTTGTTTCCTAGTCAGATATGGAGTTGAATCACATGCAGTTTCTTCTCCTACGAGCAGGAGATGTTTTCTGGTAAGAAGAGTCACTATTGCGCTCCCATTGCCTAACACAGTGCTAATAGCACTCGCATCTGTTCCCAGCAAGTACAGTGTATTGGACTGAAGAGAAGCTACTGTTCTCGTCAGTTTCCTAAGTTGAGTTGAAATAGATATGGCCCGTACGTCAGAAGCACAGTTCTTTTGTTCTGAGCAAGCTCACTGTTTTGGCACTTTAGGAAACACAGTAGATTAGAAGAGTGCTCTTTCTCAATAGCAGAGTGTGTTTCTTGTAAGGCGAGCTACCATTTGTTTCCCAGTCAGAAATGGAGTTGAATCACATGCAGTTTCTGGTCCTATGAGCAAGAGTTGTTTTGTGGTAAAAATACTCACTTTTGTGCTCCATTTGCCATACACAGTGCAAAGAGCACTCGCGTCTGTTCCCAGCAAGTACAGTGTATTGGACTGAAGAGAAGCTACTGTTCTTGTCAGATTCCTAAGCAGAGTTGAACTAGATATGTCCCGTGTGTTGGAAGCACAGTGCTTTTGTTCTGAGCAAGCTCACTGTTCTGGCCCTATAGGAAACACAGGAGAGTAGAAGAATGCTCTTTTCTCAAAAGCAGAGTGTGTTTCTTGTAAGGCGAGCTAGTGTTTGTATCCCAGTCATAAATGGAGTTGAATCACATGCAGTTTCTGGTCCTAAGAGCAGGAGTTGTTTTCTGGTAAGAAGAGTCATGATTGTGCTCCCATTGCCATACACAGTGCAAATAGCACTCGCATCTGTAACCAGCAAGTACAGTGTATTGGACTGAAGAGAAGCTACTGTTTTCGTCAGTTTCCTAAGTGGAGTTGAACTAGATATGGCCCGTACTTCGGAAGCACAGTTCTTTTGTTCTGAGCAAGCTCACTGTTCTGGCCCTATAGGAAACACAGTAGATTAGAAGAGTGCTCTTTTCTCAAAAGCAGAGTGTGTTTCTTGTAAGGCGAGCTAGTGTTTGTTTCCCAGTCCTAAATGGAGTTGAATCACATGCAGTTTCTGGTCCTACGAGCAAGAATTGTTTTCTGGTAAGAAGAGTCACTATTGTGCTCCCATTGCCATACACAGTGCAAATAACACTCGCGTCTGTTCCCAGCAAGTACAGTGTATTGGACTGAAGAGAAGCTACTGTTCTTGTCACTTTCCTAAGCAGAGTTGAACTAGATATGTCCCGTGTGTCGGAAGCACAGTGCTTTTGTTCTGAGCAAGCTCACTGTTCTTGCCCTATAGGAAACACAGTAGATTAGAAGAGTGCTCTTTTCTCAAAAGCAGAGTATGTTTCTTGTTTGGCGAGCTACTATTTGTTTCCCAGTCCTAAATGGAGTTGAATTACATACAGTTTCTGGTCCTACGAGCAAGAGTTGTTTTCTGGTATGAAGAGTCACTATTGCCCTCCCATTGCCAACACAGTGCAAATAGCACTGGCGTCTGTTCCCAGCAAGTACAGTGTATTGGACTGAAGAGAAGCTACTGTTCTCGTCAGTTTCCTAAGTGGAGTTGAACTAGATATGGCCCTTATGTGGGAAGCACAGTACTTTTGTTCTGAGCAAGCTCACTGTTCTGGCCCTATAGGAAACACAGTAGATTAGAAGAGTACTCTTTTCTCAAAAGAAGAGTGTGTTTCTTGTAAGGCGAGCTACTATTTGTTTCCTAGTCAGATATGGAGTTGAATCACATGCAGTTTCTTGTCCTACGAGCAGGAGTTGTTTTCTGGTAAGAAGAGTCACTATTGCGCTCCCATTGCCATACACAGTGCAAATAGCACTCGCATCTGTTCCCAGCAAGTACAGTGTATTGGACTGAAGAGAAGCTACTGTTCTCATCAGTTTTCTAATTTGAGTTGAACTAAATATGGCTCATACGTCAGAAGCACAGTTCTTTTGTTCTGAGCAAGCTCACTGTTTTGGCCCTTTAGGAAACACAGTAGTTTAGAAGAGTGCTCTTTTCTCAAAAGCAGAGTGTGTTTCTTGTAAGGCGAGCTACTATTTGTTTCCCAGTCAGCAATGGAGTTGAATCACATGCAGTTTCTGGTCCTACGAACAAGAGTTGTTTTCTGGTAAGAAGAGTCACTATTGTGCTCCCATTGCCATACACAGTGCAAAGAGCACTGGCGTCTGTTCCCAGGAAGTACAGTGTATTGGACTGAAGAGAAGCTACTGTTCTTGTCAGTTTCCTAAGCAGCGTTGAACTAGATATGGCCCGTGTGTAGGAAGCACAGTGCTTTTGTTCTGAGCAAGCTCACTCTTCTGGCCCTACAGGAAACACAGTAGATTAGAAGAGTGCTCTTTTCTCAAAAGCAGAGTGTGTTTCTTGTAAGGCGAGCTAGTATTTGTATCCCAGTCAGAAATGGAGTTGAATCACATGCAGTTTCTTGTCCTACGAGCAAGAGTTTTTTTCTGGTAAGAAGAGACACTATTGAGCTCCCATTGACATACACAGTGCAAATAGCACTCGCATGGGTTCCCAGCAAGTACAGTGTATTGGACTGAAGAGAAGCTACTGTTCTCGTCAGTTTCCTAAGTGGAGTTGAACTACATATGGCCCTTACATCGGAAGCACAGTTCTGTTGTTCTGAGCAAGATCACTGTTCTGGCCCGATAGGAAACACAGTAGATTAGAAGAGTGCTCTTTTCTCAAAAGCAGAGTGTGTTTCTTGTAAGGCGAGCTAGGGTTTGTTTCCCAATCAGAAAAGGATTTGAATCACATGCAGTTTCTGGTCCTATGAGCAAGAATTGTTTTGTGGTAAAAAGAGTCACTTTTGTGCTCCATTCGCAATACACAGTGCAAATAGCACTCGCATCTGTTCCCAGCAAGTACAGTGTATTGAACTGAAGAGAAGCTACTGTTCTTGTCAGTTTCCTAAGCAGAGTTGAACTAGATATGGCCCGTGTGTCGGAAGCACAGTGCTTTTGTTCTGAGCAAGCTCACTCTTCTGGCCCTACAGGAAACACAGTAGATTAGAAGAGTGCTCTTTTCCAAAAGCAGAGTGTGTTTCTTGTAAGGCGAGCTACTATTTGTTTCCCAGTCAGAAATGGAGTTGAATCACATGCAGTTTCTGGTCCTACGAGCAAGAGTTGTTTTCTGGTAAGAAAAGTCACTATTGTGCTCCCATTGCCATACACAGTGCAAATAGCATTCGCTTCTGTTCCCAGCAAGTACAGTGTATTGGACTGAAGAAATGCTACTGTTCTCGTCAGTTTCCTAAGTGGAGTTGAACTAGATATGGCCCATACGTTGGAAGCACAGTTCTTTTGTTCTGAGCAAGCTCACTCTTCTGGCCCTATAGGAATCACAGTAGATTAGAAAAGTGCTCTTTTCTCAAAAGCAGAGTGTGTTTCTTCTAAGGCGAGCTAGTGTTTGTTTCCCAATCAGAAAAGGATTTGAATCACATGCAGTTTCTGGTCCTATGAGCAAGAGTTGTTTTGTGGTAAAAATAGTCACTTTTGTGCTCCATTTGCCATACACAGTGCAAAGGGCACTCGCGTCTGTTCCCAGCAAGTACAGTGCATTGGACTGAAGAGAAGCTACTGTTCTTGTCAGTTTCCTAAGCAGAGTTGAACTAGATATGGCCCATGTGTCAGAAGCACAGTGCTTTTGTTCTGAGCAAGCTCACTCTTCTGGCCCTATAGGAAACACAGTAGATTAGAAGAGTGCTCTTTTCTCAAAAGCAGAGTGTGTTTCTTGTAAGGCGAGCCAGTGTTTGCTTCCCAGTCCTAAATGGAGTTGAATCACATGCAGTTTCTGGTCCTACGAGCAAGAATTGTTTTCTGGTAAGAAGAGTCACTATTGTGCACCCATTGCCATACACAGTGCAAATAGCACTTGCGTCTGTTCCCAGCAAATACAGTGTATTGGACTGAAGAGAAGCTACTGTTCTCGTCAGTTTCCTAAGTGGAGTTGAACTAGATATGGCCCGAACGTCAGGAGCACAGTTCTTTTGTTTGAGCAAGCTCACTGTTTTGGCCCTTTAGGAAACACAGTAGATTAGAAGAGTGCTCTTTTCTCAAAAGCAGAGTGTGTTTCTTTTAAGGCGAGCTACGATTTGTTTCCCAGTCAGAAATGGAGTTGAATCACATGCAGTTTCTGGTCCTACGAGCAAGAGTTGTTTTCTGGTAAGAAAAGACACTATTGCCCTCCCATTGCCATACACAGTGGAAATAGCACTCGCGTGTGTTCCCAGCAAGTACAGTGTATGGGACTGAAGAGTAGCTACTGTTCTCGTCAGTTTTCTAAGTGGAGTTGAACTTGATATGGCCCGTATGTCGGAAGCACAGGTCTGTTGTTCTGAGCAAGCTCACTCTTCTGGCCCTATAGGAAACACAGTAGATTAGAAGAGTGCTCTTTTCTCAAAAGCAGAGTGTGTTTCTTGCAAGGCGAGCTAGGGTTTGTTTTCCAATCAGAAAAGGATTTGAATCACATGCAGTTTCTGGTCCTATGAGCAAGATTTGTTTTGTGGTAAAAAGAGTCACTTTTGTGCTCCATTTTCCATACACCGTTCAAATAGCACTCGCGTCTGTTCCCAGCAAGTACAGTGTATTGGACTGAAGAGAAGCTACTGTTCTCGTCAGTTTTCTAATTTGAGTTGAACTAAATATGGCCCATACGTCAGAAGCACAGTTCTTTTGTTCTGAGCAAGCTCACTGTTTTGGCCCTTTAGGAAACACAGTAGATTAGAAGAGTGCTTTTTTCTCAAAAGCAGAGTGTGTTTCTTGTAAGGCGAGGTACAATTTTTTTCCCAGTCAGAAATGGAGTTGAATCACATGCAGTTTCTCGTTCTACGAGCAAGAGTTGTTTTCTGGTAAGAAGAGTCACTATTGCGCTCCCATTGCCATACACAGTGCAAATAGCACTCGCGTCTATTCCCAGCAAGTACAGTGTATTGGACTGAAGAGAAGCTACTGTTCTCGTCACTTTCCTAAGTGGAGTTGAACTAGATATGGCCCGTATGTCGGAAGCACAGTTCGGTTGTTCAGAGCAAGTTTACTGTTCTGGCCCTATAGGAAACACAGTAGATTAGAAGGGTGCTCTTTTCTCAAAAGCAGAGTGTGTTTCTTGTAAGGCGAGCTAGTGTTTGTTTCCCAATCAGAAAAGGATTTGAATCACATGCAGTTTCTGGTCCTATGAGCAAGAGTTGTTTTGTCGTAAAAGAGTCACTTTTGTGCTCCATTCGCCATACACAGTGCAAATAGCACTCGCGTCTGTTCCCAGCAAGTACAGTGTATTGAACTGAAGAGAAGCTACTGTTCTTGTCAGTTTCCTAAGCAGAGTTGAACTAGATATGGCCCGTGTGTCGGAAGCACAGTGCTTTTGTTCTGAGCAAGCTCACTCTTCTTGCCCTACAGGAAACACAGTAGATTAGAAGAGTGCTCTTTTCTCAAAAGCAGAGTGTGTTTCTTGTAAGGCGAGCTAATATTTGTTTCCCAGTCAGAAATGGAGTTGAATCACATGCAGTTTCTTGTCCTACGAGCAAGAGTTGTTTTCTGGTAAAAAGAGTCACTATTGTGCTCCCATTGCCATACACAGTTCAAATAGCATTCGCGTCTGTTCCCAGCTAGTAAAGTGTATTGGACTGAAGAGAAGCTAATGTTTTTGTCAGTTTCCTAAGTGGAGTTGAACTAGATATGGCCCGTATGTCGGAAGCACAGTTCTTTTGTTCTGAGCAAGCTCACTCTTCTGGCCCTATAGGAATCACAGGAGAGTAGAAGAGTGCTCTTTTCTCAAAAGCAGAGTGTGTTTGTTGTAAGGCGAGCTAGTGTTTGTTTCCCAATCAGAAAAGGATTTGAATCACATGCTTTTTCTGGTCCTATGAGCAAGAGTTGTTTTGTGGTAAAAAGAGTCACTTTTGTGCTCCATTCGCCATACACAGTGCAAAGAACACCCGTGACTGTTCCCAGCATGTACAGTGTATTGGACTGAAGAGAAGCTATTGTTCTTTTCAGTTTCCTAAGCAGAGTTGAACTAGATATGGCCCATGTGTCAGAAGCACAGTTCTTTTGTTCTGAGCAAGTTCACTGTTCTGGCCCTATAGGAAACACAGTAGATTAGAAGAGTGCTCTTTTCTCAAAAGCAGAGTGTGTTTCTTGTAAGGCGAGCTAGTGTTTGTTTCCCAGTCCTAAATGGAGTTGAATCACATGCAGTTTCTGGTCCTACGAGCAAGAATTGTTTTCTGGTAAGAAGAGTCACTATTGTGCTCCCATTGCCATACACAGTGCAAATAACACTCGCGTCTGTTCCCAGCAAGTACAGTGTATTGGACTGAAGAGAAGCTACTGTTCTTGTCACTTTCCTAAGCAGAGTTGAACTAGATATGTCCCGTGTGTCGGAAGCACAGTGCTTTTGTTCTGAGCAAGCTCACTGTTCTTGCCCCATAGGAAACACAGTAGATTGGAAGAGTGCTCTTTTCTCAAAAGCAGAGTATGTTTCTTGTTTGGCGAGCTACTATTTGTTTCCCAGTCCTAAATGGAGTTGAATTACATACAGTTTCTGGTCCTACGAGCAAGAGTTGTTTTCTGGTATGAAGAGTCACTATTGCCCTCCCATTGCCAACACAGTGCAAATAGCACTGGCGTCTGTTCCCAGCAAGTACAGTGTATTGGACTGAAGAGAAGCTACTGTTCTCGTCAGTTTCCTAAGTGGAGTTGAACTAGATATGGCCCTTATGTGGGAAGCACAGTACTTTTGTTCTGAGCAAGCTCACTGTTCTGGCCCTATAGGAAACACAGTAGATTAGAAGAGTACTCTTTTCTCAAAAGAAGAGTGTGTTTCTTGTAAGGCGAGCTACTATTTGTTTCCTAGTCAGATGTGGAGTTCAATCACATGCAGTTTCTTGTCCTAGGAGCAGGAGTTGTTTTCTGGTAAGAAGAGTCACTATTGCGCTCCCATTGCCATACACAGTGCAAATAGCACTCGCATCTGTTCCCACCAAGTACAGTGTATTGGACTGAAGAGAAGCTACTGTTCTCGTCAGTTTTCTAATTTGAGTTGAACTAAATATGGCTCATACGTCAGAAGCACAGTTCTTTTGTTCTGAGCAAGCTCACTGTTTTGGCCCTTTAGGAAACACAGTAGTTTAGAACAGTGCTCTTTTCTCAAAAGCAGAGTGTGTTTCTTGTAAGGCGAGCTACTATTTTTTTCCCAGTCAGCAATGGAGTTGAATCACATGCAGTTTCTGGTCCTAAGAGCAAGAGTTGTTTTCTGGTAAGAAGAGACACTATTGCGCTCCCATTGCCATACACAGTGGAAATAGCACTTGCGTGTGTTCCCAGCAAGTACAGTGTATTGGACTGAAGAGAAGCTACTGTTCTCGTCAATTTCCTAAGTGGAGTTGAACTTGATATGGCCCGTATGTCGGAAGCACAGGTCTGTTGTTCTTAGCAAGCTCACTCTTCTGGCCCTATAGGAAACACAGTAGATTAGAAGAGTGCTCTTTTCTCAAAAGCAGAGTGTGTTTCTTGTAAGGCGAGCTAGGGTTTGTTTTCCAATCAGAAAAGGATTTGAATCACATGCAGTTTCTGGTCCTATGAGCAAGAGTTGTTTTGTGGTAAAAAGAGTCACTTTTGTGCTCCATTTGCCATACACCGTGCAAATAGCACTCGTGTCTGTTCCCAGCAAGTACAGTGTATTGGACTGAAGAGAAGCTACTGTTCTTGTCAGTTTCCTAAGCAGAGTTGAACTAGATATGTCCCGTGTGTCGGAAGCACAGTGCTTTTGTTCTGAGCAAGCTCACTGTTCTGGCCCTATAGGAAACACAGGAGAGTAGAAGAGTGCTCTTTTCTCAAAGGCAGAGTGTGTTTCTTGTAAGGCGAGCTAGTGTTTGTTTCCCAGTCCTAAATGGAGTTGAATCACATGCAGTTTCTGGTCCTACGAGCAAGAATTGTTTTCTGGTAAGAAGAGTCACTATTGTGCTCCCATTGCCATACACAGTGCAAATAGCACTCCTGTCTGTTCCCAGCAAAAACAGTGTATTGGACTGAAGAGAAGCTACTGTTCTCGTCAGTTTCCTAAGTGGAGTTGAACTAGATATGGCCCGTAGGTTGGAAGCACAGTTCTTTTGTTCTGAGCAAGCTCACTGTTCTGGCCCTATAGGAAACACAGGAGAGAAGAAGAGTGCTCTTTTCTCAAAAGCAGAGTGTTTTTCTTGTAAGGCGAGCTAGTGTTTGTTTCCCAATCAGAAAAGGATTTGAATCACATGCAGTTTCTTGTCCTATGAGCAAGAGTTGTTTTGTGGTAAAAATAGTCACTTTTGTGCTCCATTTGCCATACACAGTGCAAAGAGCACTCGCGTCTGTTCCAAGCAAGTACAGTGTATTGGACTGAAGAGAAGCTACTGTTCTTGTCAGTTTCCTAAGCAGAGTTGAACTAGATATGGCCCGTGTGTCGGAAGCACAGTGCTTTTGTTCTGAGCAAGCTCACTGTTCTGGCCCTATAGGAAACACAGTAGATTAGAAGAGTGCTCTTTTCTCAAAAGCAGAGTATGTTTCTTATTTGGCGAGCTACTATTTGTTTCCCTGTCCTAAATGGAGTTGAATCACATACAGTTTCTGGTCCTACGAGCAAAAGTTGTTTTCTGGTAAGAAGAGTCACTATTGCCCTCCCATTGCCATACACAGTGCAAATAGCACTTGCGTCTGTTCCCAGCAAGTACAGTGTAATGGACTGAAGAGAAGCGACTGTTCTCGTCAGTTTCCTAAGTGGAGTTGAACTAGAATTGGCCCGTATGTGGGAAGCACAGTTCATTTGTTCTGAGCAAGCTCACTGTTCTGGCCCTATAGAAAACACAGTAGATTAGAAGAGTGCTCTTTTCTCAAAAGAAGAGTGTGTTTCTTGTAAGGCGAGCTACTATTTGTTTCCTAGTCAGATATGGAGTTGAATCACATGCAGTTTCTTCTCCTACGAGCAGGAGATGTTTTCTGGTAAGAAGAGTCACTATTGCGCTCCCATTGCCTAACACAGTGCTAATAGCACTCGCATCTGTTCCCAGCAAGTACAGTGTATTGGACTGAAGAGAAGCTACTGTTCTCGTCAGTTTCCTAAGTTGAGTTGAAATAGATATGGCCCGTACGTCAGAAGCACAGTTCTTTTGTTCTGAGCAAGCTCACTGTTTTGGCACTTTAGGAAACACAGTAGATTAGAAGAGTGCTCTTTCTCAATAGCAGAGTGTGTTTCTTGTAAGGCGAGCTACCATTTGTTTCCCAGTCAGAAATGGAGTTGAATCACATGCAGTTTCTGGTCCTATGAGCAAGAGTTGTTTTGTGGTAAAAATACTCACTTTTGTGCTCCATTTGCCATACACAGTGCAAAGAGCACTCGCGTCTGTTCCCAGCAAGTACAGTGTATTGGACTGAAGAGAAGCTACTGTTCTTGTCAGATTCCTAAGCAGAGTTGAACTAGATATGTCCCGTGTGTTGGAAGCACAGTGCTTTTGTTCTGAGCAAGCTCACTGTTCTGGCCCTATAGGAAACACAGGAGAGTAGAAGAATGCTCTTTTCTCAAAAGCAGAGTGTGTTTCTTGTAAGGCGAGCTAGTGTTTGTATCCCAGTCATAAATGGAGTTGAATCACATGCAGTTTCTGGTCCTAAGAGCAGGAGTTGTTTTCTGGTAAGAAGAGTCATGATTGTGCTCCCATTGCCATACACAGTGCAAATAGCACTCGCATCTGTAACCAGCAAGTACAGTGTATTGGACTGAAGAGAAGCTACTGTTTTCGTCAGTTTCCTAAGTGGAGTTGAACTAGATATGGCCCGTACTTCGGAAGCACAGTTCTTTTGTTCTGAGCAAGCTCACTGTTCTGGCCCTATAGGAAACACAGTAGATTAGAAGAGTGCTCTTTTCTCAAAAGCAGAGTGTGTTTCTTGTAAGGCGAGCTAGTGTTTGTTTCCCAGTCCTAAATGGAGTTGAATCACATGCAGTTTCTGGTCCTACGAGCAAGAATTGTTTTCTGGTAAGAAGAGTCACTATTGTGCTCCCATTGCCATACACAGTGCAAATAACACTCGCGTCTGTTCCCAGCAAGTACAGTGTATTGGACTGAAGAGAAGCTACTGTTCTTGTCACTTTCCTAAGCAGAGTTGAACTAGATATGTCCCGTGTGTCGGAAGCACAGTGCTTTTGTTCTGAGCAAGCTCACTGTTCTTGCCCTATAGGAAACACAGTAGATTAGAAGAGTGCTCTTTTCTCAAAAGCAGAGTATGTTTCTTGTTTGGCGAGCTACTATTTGTTTCCCAGTCCTAAATGGAGTTGAATTACATACAGTTTCTGGTCCTACGAGCAAGAGTTGTTTTCTGGTATGAAGAGTCACTATTGCCCTCCCATTGCCAACACAGTGCAAATAGCACTGGCGTCTGTTCCCAGCAAGTACAGTGTATTGGACTGAAGAGAAGCTACTGTTCTCGTCAGTTTCCTAAGTGGAGTTGAACTAGATATGGCCCTTATGTGGGAAGCACAGTACTTTTGTTCTGAGCAAGCTCACTGTTCTGGCCCTATAGGAAACACAGTAGATTAGAAGAGTACTCTTTTCTCAAAAGAAGAGTGTGTTTCTTGTAAGGCGAGCTACTATTTGTTTCCTAGTCAGATATGGAGTTGAATCACATGCAGTTTCTTGTCCTACGAGCAGGAGTTGTTTTCTGGTAAGAAGAGTCACTATTGCGCTCCCATTGCCATACACAGTGCAAATAGCACTCGCATCTGTTCCCAGCAAGTACAGTGTATTGGACTGAAGAGAAGCTACTGTTCTCATCAGTTTTCTAATTTGAGTTGAACTAAATATGGCTCATACGTCAGAAGCACAGTTCTTTTGTTCTGAGCAAGCTCACTGTTTTGGCCCTTTAGGAAACACAGTAGTTTAGAAGAGTGCTCTTTTCTCAAAAGCAGAGTGTGTTTCTTGTAAGGCGAGCTACTATTTGTTTCCCAGTCAGCAATGGAGTTGAATCACATGCAGTTTCTGGTCCTACGAACAAGAGTTGTTTTCTGGTAAGAAGAGTCACTATTGTGCTCCCATTGCCATACACAGTGCAAAGAGCACTGGCGTCTGTTCCCAGGAAGTACAGTGTATTGGACTGAAGAGAAGCTACTGTTCTTGTCAGTTTCCTAAGCAGCGTTGAACTAGATATGGCCCGTGTGTAGGAAGCACAGTGCTTTTGTTCTGAGCAAGCTCACTCTTCTGGCCCTACAGGAAACACAGTAGATTAGAAGAGTGCTCTTTTCTCAAAAGCAGAGTGTGTTTCTTGTAAGGCGAGCTAGTATTTGTATCCCAGTCAGAAATGGAGTTGAATCACATGCAGTTTCTTGTCCTACGAGCAAGAGTTTTTTTCTGGTAAGAAGAGACACTATTGAGCTCCCATTGACATACACAGTGCAAATAGCACTCGCATGGGTTCCCAGCAAGTACAGTGTATTGGACTGAAGAGAAGCTACTGTTCTCGTCAGTTTCCTAAGTGGAGTTGAACTACATATGGCCCTTACATCGGAAGCACAGTTCTGTTGTTCTGAGCAAGATCACTGTTCTGGCCCGATAGGAAACACAGTAGATTAGAAGAGTGCTCTTTTCTCAAAAGCAGAGTGTGTTTCTTGTAAGGCGAGCTAGGGTTTGTTTCCCAATCAGAAAAGGATTTGAATCACATGCAGTTTCTGGTCCTATGAGCAAGAATTGTTTTGTGGTAAAAAGAGTCACTTTTGTGCTCCATTCGCAATACACAGTGCAAATAGCACTCGCATCTGTTCCCAGCAAGTACAGTGTATTGAACTGAAGAGAAGCTACTGTTCTTGTCAGTTTCCTAAGCAGAGTTGAACTAGATATGGCCCGTGTGTCGGAAGCACAGTGCTTTTGTTCTGAGCAAGCTCACTCTTCTGGCCCTACAGGAAACACAGTAGATTAGAAGAGTGCTCTTTTCTCAAAAGCAGAGTGTGTTTCTTGTAAGGCGAGCTACTATTTGTTTCCCAGTCAGAAATGGAGTTGAATCACATGCAGTTTCTGGTCCTACGAGCAAGAGTTGTTTTCTGGTAAGAAAAGTCACTATTGTGCTCCCATTGCCATACACAGTGCAAATAGCATTCGCTTCTGTTCCCAGCAAGTACAGTGTATTGGACTGAAGAAATGCTACTGTTCTCGTCAGTTTCCTAAGTGGAGTTGAACTAGATATGGCCCATACGTTGGAAGCACAGTTCTTTTGTTCTGAGCAAGCTCACTCTTCTGGCCCTATAGGAATCACAGTAGATTAGAAAAGTGCTCTTTTCTCAAAAGCAGAGTGTGTTTCTTCTAAGGCGAGCTAGTGTTTGTTTCCCAATCAGAAAAGGATTTGAATCACATGCAGTTTCTGGTCCTATGAGCAAGAGTTGTTTTGTGGTAAAAATAGTCACTTTTGTGCTCCATTTGCCATACACAGTGCAAAGGGCACTCGCGTCTGTTCCCAGCAAGTACAGTGCATTGGACTGAAGAGAAGCTACTGTTCTTGTCAGTTTCCTAAGCAGAGTTGAACTAGATATGGCCCATGTGTCAGAAGCACAGTGCTTTTGTTCTGAGCAAGCTCACTCTTCTGGCCCTATAGGAAACACAGTAGATTAGAAGAGTGCTCTTTTCTCAAAAGCAGAGTGTGTTTCTTGTAAGGCGAGCCAGTGTTTGCTTCCCAGTCCTAAATGGAGTTGAATCACATGCAGTTTCTGGTCCTACGAGCAAGAATTGTTTTCTGGTAAGAAGAGTCACTATTGTGCACCCATTGCCATACACAGTGCAAATAGCACTTGCGTCTGTTCCCAGCAAATACAGTGTATTGGACTGAAGAGAAGCTACTGTTCTCGTCAGTTTCCTAAGTGGAGTTGAACTAGATATGGCCCGAACGTCAGGAGCACAGTTCTTTTGTTTGAGCAAGCTCACTGTTTTGGCCCTTTAGGAAACACAGTAGATTAGAAGAGTGCTCTTTTCTCAAAAGCAGAGTGTGTTTCTTTTAAGGCGAGCTACGATTTGTTTCCCAGTCAGAAATGGAGTTGAATCACATGCAGTTTCTGGTCCTACGAGCAAGAGTTGTTTTCTGGTAAGAAAAGACACTATTGCCCTCCCATTGCCATACACAGTGGAAATAGCACTCGCGTGTGTTCCCAGCAAGTACAGTGTATGGGACTGAAGAGTAGCTACTGTTCTCGTCAGTTTTCTAAGTGGAGTTGAACTTGATATGGCCCGTATGTCGGAAGCACAGGTCTGTTGTTCTGAGCAAGCTCACTCTTCTGGCCCTATAGGAAACACAGTAGATTAGAAGAGTGCTCTTTTCTCAAAAGCAGAGTGTGTTTCTTGCAAGGCGAGCTAGGGTTTGTTTTCCAATCAGAAAAGGATTTGAATCACATGCAGTTTCTGGTCCTATGAGCAAGATTTGTTTTGTGGTAAAAAGAGTCACTTTTGTGCTCCATTTTCCATACACCGTTCAAATAGCACTCGCGTCTGTTCCCAGCAAGTACAGTGTATTGGACTGAAGAGAAGCTACTGTTCTCGTCAGTTTTCTAATTTGAGTTGAACTAAATATGGCCCATACGTCAGAAGCACAGTTCTTTTGTTCTGAGCAAGCTCACTGTTTTGGCCCTTTAGGAAACACAGTAGATTAGAAGAGTGCTCTTTTCTCAAAAGCAGAGTGTGTTTCTTGTAAGGCGAGGTACAATTTTTTTCCCAGTCAGAAATGGAGTTGAATCACATGCAGTTTCTCGTTCTACGAGCAAGAGTTGTTTTCTGGTAAGAAGAGTCACTATTGCGCTCCCATTGCCATACACAGTGCAAATAGCACTCGCGTCTATTCCCAGCAAGTACAGTGTATTGGACTGAAGAGAAGCTACTGTTCTCGTCACTTTCCTAAGTGGAGTTGAACTAGATATGGCCCGTATGTCGGAAGCACAGTTCGGTTGTTCAGAGCAAGTTTACTGTTCTGGCCCTATAGGAAACACAGTAGATTAGAAGGGTGCTCTTTTCTCAAAAGCAGAGTGTGTTTCTTGTAAGGCGAGCTAGTGTTTGTTTCCCAATCAGAAAAGGATTTGAATCACATGCAGTTTCTGGTCCTATGAGCAAGAGTTGTTTTGTCGTAAAAGAGTCACTTTTGTGCTCCATTCGCCATACACAGTGCAAATAGCACTCGCGTCTGTTCCCAGCAAGTACAGTGTATTGAACTGAAGAGAAGCTACTGTTCTTGTCAGTTTCCTAAGCAGAGTTGAACTAGATATGGCCCGTGTGTCGGAAGCACAGTGCTTTTGTTCTGAGCAAGCTCACTCTTCTTGCCCTACAGGAAACACAGTAGATTAGAAGAGTGCTCTTTTCTCAAAAGCAGAGTGTGTTTCTTGTAAGGCGAGCTAATATTTGTTTCCCAGTCAGAAATGGAGTTGAATCACATGCAGTTTCTTGTCCTACGAGCAAGAGTTGTTTTCTGGTAAAAAGAGTCACTATTGTGCTCCCATTGCCATACACAGTTCAAATAGCATTCGCGTCTGTTCCCAGCTAGTAAAGTGTATTGGACTGAAGAGAAGCTAATGTTTTTGTCAGTTTCCTAAGTGGAGTTGAACTAGATATGGCCCGTATGTCGGAAGCACAGTTCTTTTGTTCTGAGCAAGCTCACTCTTCTGGCCCTATAGGAATCACAGGAGAGTAGAAGAGTGCTCTTTTCTCAAAAGCAGAGTGTGTTTGTTGTAAGGCGAGCTAGTGTTTGTTTCCCAATCAGAAAAGGATTTGAATCACATGCTTTTTCTGGTCCTATGAGCAAGAGTTGTTTTGTGGTAAAAAGAGTCACTTTTGTGCTCCATTCGCCATACACAGTGCAAAGAACACCCGTGACTGTTCCCAGCATGTACAGTGTATTGGACTGAAGAGAAGCTATTGTTCTTTTCAGTTTCCTAAGCAGAGTTGAACTAGATATGGCCCATGTGTCAGAAGCACAGTTCTTTTGTTCTGAGCAAGTTCACTGTTCTGGCCCTATAGGAAACACAGTAGATTAGAAGAGTGCTCTTTTCTCAAAAGCAGAGTGTGTTTCTTCTAAGGCGAGCTAGTGTTTGTTTCCCAATCAAAAAAGGATTTGAATCACATGCAGTTTCTGGTCCTATGAGCAAGAGTTGTTTTGTGGTAAAAATAGTCACTTTTGTGCTCCATTCGCCATACACAGTGCAAAGGGCACTCGCGTCTGTTCCCAGCAAGTACAGTGCATTGGACTGAAGAGAAGCTACTGTTCTTGTCAGTTTCCTAAGCAGAGTTGAACTAGATATGGCCCATGTGTCAGAAGCACAGTTCTTTTTTTCTGAGCAAGCTCACTGTTCTGGCCCTATAGGAAACACAGTAGATTAGAAGAGTGCTCTTTTCTCAAAAGCAGAGTGTGTTTCTTGTAAGGCGAGCCAGTGTTTGCTTCCCAGTCCTAAATGGAGTTGAATCACATGCAGTTTCTGGTCCTACGAGCAAGAATTGTTTTCTGGTAAGAAGAGTCACTATTGTGCTCCCATTGCCATACACAGTGCAAATAGCACTCGCGTCTGTTCCCAGCAAATACAGTGTATTGGACTGAAAAGAAGCTACTTTTCTCGTCAGTTTCCTAAGGGAGTTGAACTAGATATGGCCCGAACGTCAGGAGCACAGTTCTTTTGTTTGAGCAAGCTCACTGTTTTGGCCCTTTAGGAAACACAGTAGATTAGAAGAGTGCTCTTTTCTCAAAAGCAGAGTGTGTTTCTTTTAAGGCGAGCTACTATTTGTTTCCCAGTCAGAAATGGAGTTGAATCACATGCAGTTTCTGGTCCTACGAGCAAGAGTTGTTTTATGGTAAGAAAAGACACTATTGCCCTCCCTTTGCCATACACAGTGGAAATAGCACTCGCGTGTGTTCCCAGCAAGTACAGTGTATTGGACTGAAGAGTAGCTACTGTTCTCGTCAGTTTCCTAAGTGGAGTTGAACTTGATATGGCCCGTATGTCGGAAGCACAGGTCTGTTGTTCTGAGCAAGCTCACTCTTCTGGCCCTATAGGAAACACAGTAGATTAGAAGAGTGCTCTTTTCTCAAAAGCAGAGTGTGTTTCTTGTAAGGCGAGTTAGGTTTTGTTTTCCAATCAGAAAAGGATTTGAATCACATGCAGTTTCTGGTCCTATGAGCAAGAGTTGTTTTGTGGTAAAAAGCGTCACTTTTGTGCTCCATTTGCCATACACCGTTCAAATAGCACTCGTGTCTGTTCCCAGCAAGTACAGTGTATTGGACTGAAGAGAAGCTACTGTTCTTGTCAGTTTCCTAAGCAGAGTTGAACTAGATATGTCCCGTGTGTCGGAAGCACAGTGCTTTTGTTCTGAGCAAGCTCACTGTTCTGGCCCTATAGGAAACACAGGAGAGTAGAAGAGTGCTCTTTTCTCAAAAGCAGAGTGTGTTTCTTGTAAGGCGAGCTAGGGTTTGTTTCCCAGTCCTAAATGGAGTTGAATCACATGCAGTTTCTTGTCCTACGAGCAAGAGTTGTTTTCTGGTAAGAAGAGTCACTATTGTGCTCCCTTTGCCATACACAGTGCAAATAGCACTCGCGTCTGTTCCCAGCAAGTACAGTGTATTGGACTGAAGAGAAGCTACTGTTCTCGTCAGTTTCCTAAGTGGAGTTTAACTAGATATGGCCCGAACGTCAGGAGCACAGTTCTTTTGTTTGAGCAAGCTCACTGTTTTGGCCCTTTAGGAAACACAGTAGATTAGAAGAGTGCTCTTTTCTCAAAAGCAGAGTGTGTTTCTTTTAAGGCGAGCTACTATTTGTTTCCCAGTCAGAAATGGAGTTGAATCACATGCAGTTTCTGGTCCTATGAGCAAGAGTTGTTTTCTGGTAAGAAAAGACACTATTGCCCTCCCATTGCCATACACAGTGGAAATAGCACTCGCATGTGTTCCCAGCAAGTACAGTGTATGGGACTGAAGAGTAGCTACTGTTCTCGTCAGTTTCCTAAGTGGAGTTGAACTTGATATGGCCCGTATGTCGGAAGCACAGGTCTGTTGTTCTGAGCAAGCTCACTCTTCTGGCCCTATAGGAAACACAGTAGATTAGAAGAGTGCTCTTTTCTCAAAAGCAGAGTGTGTTTCTTGTAAGGCGAGTTAGGTTTTGTTTTCCAATCAGAAAAGGATTTGAATCACATGCAGTTTCTGGTCCTATGAGCAAGAGTTTTTTTGTGGTAAAAAGCGTCACTTTTGTGCTCCATTTGCCATACACCCTTCAAATAGCACTCGTGTCTGTTCCCAGCAAGTACAGTGTATTGGACTGAAGAGAAGCTACTGTTCTTGTCAGTTTCCTAAGCAGAGTTGAACTAGATATGTCCCGTGTGTCGGAAGCACAGTGCTTTTGTTCTGAGCAAGCTCACTGTTCTGGCCCTATAGGAAACACAGGAGAGTAGAAGAGTGCTCTTTTCTCAAAAGCAGAGTGTGTTTCTTGTAAGGCGAGCTAGGGTTTTTTTCCCAGTCCTAAATGGAGTTGAATCACATGCAGTTTCTTGTCCTACGAGTAAGAGTTGTTTTCTGGTAAGAAGAGTCACTATTGTGCTCCCATTGCCATACACAGTGCAAATAGCACTCGCGTCTGTTCCCAGCAAGTACAGTGTATTGGACTGAAGAGAAGCTACTGTTCTCGTCAGTTTCCTAAGTGGAGTTTAACTAGATATGGCCCGAACGTCAGGAGCACAGTTCTTTTGTTTGAGCAAGCTCACTGTTTTGGCCCTTTAGGAAACACAGTAGATTAGAAGAGTGCTCTTTTCTCAAAAGCAGAGTGTGTTTCTTTTAAGGTGAGCTACTATTTGTTTCCCAGTCAGAAATGGAGTTGAATCACATGCAGTTTCTGGTCCTACGAGCAAGAGTTGTTTTCTGGTAAGAAAAGACACTATTGCCCTCCCATTGCCATACACAGTGGAAATAGCACTCGCGTGTGTTCCCAGCAAGTACAGTGTATGGGACTGAAGAGTAGCTACTGTTCTCGTCAGTTTCCTAAGTGGAGTTGAACTTGATATGGCCCGTATGTCGGAAGCACAGGTCTGTTGTTCTGAGCAAGCTCACTCTTCTGGCCCTATAGGAAACACAGTAGATTAGAAGAGTGCTCTTTTCTCAAAAGCAGAGTGTGTTTCTTGTAAGGCGAGTTAGGTTTTGTTTTCCAATCAGAAAAGGATTTGAATCACATGCAGTTTCTGGTCCTATGAGCAAGAGTTGTTTTGTGGTAAAAAGAGTCACTTTTGTGCTCCATTTGCCATACACCGTTCAAATAGCACTCGTGTCTGTTCCCAGCAAGTACAGTGTATTGGACTGAAGAGAAGCTACTGTTCTTGTCAGTTTCCTAAGCAGAGTTGAACTAGATATGTCCCGTGTGTCGGAAGCACAGTGCTTTTGTTCTGAGCAAGCTCACTCTTCTGGCCCTATAGGAAACACAGGAGAGTAGAAGAGTGCTCTTTTCTCAAAAGCAGAGTGTGTTTCTTGTAAGGCGAGCTAGGGTTTGTTTCCCAGTCCTAAATGGAGTTGAATCACATGCAGTTTCTTGTCCTACGAGCAAGAGTTGTTTTCTGGTAAGAAGAGTCACTATTGTGCTCCCATTGCCATACACAGTGCAAATAGCACTCGAGTCTGTTCCCAGCAAGTACAGTTTATGGACTGAAGAGAAGCTACTGTTCTCGTCAGTTTCCTAAGTGGAGTTTAACTAGATATGGCCCATATGTCGGAAGCACAGTTCTGTTGTTCTGAGCAAGCTCACTGTTCTGGCCCTATAGGAAACACACTAGATTAGAAGAGTGCTCTTTTCTCAAAAGCAGAGTGTGTTTCTTGTAAGGCGAGCTAGTCTTTGTTTCCCAATCAGAAAAGGATTTGAATCACATGCAGTTTCTGGTCCTATGAGCAAGAGTTGTTTTGTCGTAAAAGAGTCACTTTTGTGCTCCATTCGCCATACACAGTGCAAATAGCACTCGCGTCTGTTCCCAGCAAGTACAGTGTATTGAACTGAAGAGAAGCTACTGTTCTTGTCAGTTTCCTAAGCAGAGTTGAACTAGATATGGCCCGTGTGTCGGAAGCACAGTGCTTTTGTTCTGAGCAAGCTCACTCTTCTGGCCCTACAGGAAACACAGTAGATTAGAAGAGTGCTCTTTTCTCAAAAGCAGAGTGTGTTTCTTGTAAGGCGAGCTAATATTTGTTTCCCAGTCAGAAATGGAGTTGAATCACATGCAGTTTCTTGTCCTACGAGCAAGAGTTGTTTTCTGGTAAAAAGAGTCACTATTGTGCTCCCATTGCCATACACAGTTCAAATAGCATTCGCGTCTGTTCCCAGCTAGTAAAGTGTATTGGACTGAAGAGAAGCTAATGTTTTTGTCAGTTTCCTAAGTGGAGTTGAACTAGATATGGCCCGTATGTCGGAAGCACAGTTCTTTTGTTCTGAGCAAGCTCACTCTTCTGGCCCTATAGGAATCACAGGAGAGTAGAAGAGTGCTCTTTTCTCAAAAGCAGAGTGTGTTTGTTGTAAGGCGAGCTAGTGTTTGTTTCCCAATCAGAAAAGGATTTGAATCACATGCTTTTTCTGGTCCTATGAGCAAGAGTTGTTTTGTGGTAAAAATACTCACTTTTGTGCTCCATTTGCCATACACAGTGCAAATAGCACTCGCGTCTGTTCCCAGCTAGTACAGTGTATTGAACTGAAGAGAAGCTACTGTTCTTGTCAGTTTCCTAAGCAGAGTTGAACTAGATATGGCCCGTAAGTTGGAAGCACAGTTCTTTTGTTCTGAGCAAGCTCACTGTTCTGGCCCTATAGGAAACACAGGAGAGTAGAAGAGTGCTCTTTTCTCAAAAGCAGAGTGTGTTTCTTGTAAGGCGAGCTACCATTTGTTTCCCATTCAGAAATGGAGTTGAATCACATGCAGTTTCTCGTCCTATGAGCAAGAGTTGTTTTGTGGTAAAAATACTCACTTTTGTGCTCCATTTGCCATACACAGTGCAAAGAGCACTGGCGTCTGTTCCCAGCAAGTACAGTGTATTGGACTGAAGAGAAGCTACTGTTCTTGTCAGTTTCCTAAGCAGAGTTGAACTAGATATGTCCCGTGTGTTGGAGGCACAGTGCTTTTGTTCTGAGTAAGCCCGCTGTTCTGGCCCTATAGGAAACACAGGAGAGTAGAAGAGTGCTCTTTTCTCAAAAGCAGAGTGTGTTTCTTGTAAGGCGAGCTAGTGTTTGTATCCCATTCCTAAATGGAGTTGAATCACATGCAGTTTCTGGTCCTAAGAGCAGGAGTTGTTTTCTGGTAAGAAGAGTCATGATTGTGCTCCCATTGCCATACACAGTACAAATAGAACTCGTGTCTGTTTCCAGCAAGTACAGTGTATTGGACTGAAGAGAAGCTACTGTTCTCGTCAGTTTCCTAAGTGGAGTTGAACTAGATGTGGCCCGTACTTCAGAAGCACAGTTCTTTTGTTCTGAGCAAGCTCACTCTTCTGGCCCTATAGGAAACACAGTAGATTAGAAGAGTGCTCTTTTCTCAAAAGCAGAGTGTGTTTGTTGTAAGGCGAGCTAGTGTTTGTTTCCCAATCAGAAAAGGATTTGAATCACATGCAGTTTCTGGTCCTATGAGCAAGAGTTGTTTTGTGGTAAAAAGTGTGACTTTTGTGCTCCATTCGCCATACACAGTGCAAATAGCACTCGCGTCTGTTCCCAGCAAGTACAGTGTATTGAACTGAAGAGAAGCTACTGTTCTTGTCAGTTTCCTAAGCAGAGTTGAACTAGATATGGCCCGTGTGTAGGAAGCACAGTGCTTTTGTTCTGAGCAAGCTCACTCTTCTGGCCCTACAGGAAACACAGTAGATGAGAAGAGTGCTCTTTTCTCAAAAGCAGAGTGTGTTTCTTGTAAGGCGAGCTACTATTTGTTTCCCAGTCAGAAATGGAGTTGAGTCACATGCAGTTTCTGGTCCTACGAGCAAGAGTTGTTTTATGGTAAAAAGAGTCACTATTGTGCTTCCATTGCCATACACAGTTCAAATAGCATTCGCGTCTGTTCCCAGCTAGTACAGTGTATTGGACTGAAGAGAATCTAATGTTCTCGTCAGTTTCTTAAGTGGAGTTGAACTAGATATGGCCTGTATGTCGGAAGCACAGTTCTTTTGTTCTGAGCAAGCTCACTCTTCTGGCCCTATAGGAATCACAGGAGAGTAGAAGAGTGCTCTTTTCTCAAAAGCAGAGTGTGTTTGTTGTAAGGCGAATAGTGTTTGTTTCCCAATCAGAAAAGGATTTGAATCACATGCTTTTTCTGGTCCTATGAGCAAGAGTTGTTTTGTGGTAAAAAGAGTCACTTTTGTGCTCCATTCGCCATACACAGTGCCAAGAACACCCGTGTCTGTTCCCAGCAAGTACAGTGTATTGGACTGAAGAGAAGCTACTGTTCTTGTCAGTTTCCTAAGCAGAGTTGAACTAGATATGGCCCATGTGTCAGAAGCACAGTTCTTTTGTTCTGAGCAAGTTCACTGTTCTGGCCCTATAGGAAACACAGTAAATTAGAAGAGTGCTCTTTTCTCAAAAGCAGAGTGTGTTTCTTCTAAGGCGAGCTAGTGTTTGTTTCCCAGTCCTAAATGGAGTTGAATCACCTGCAGTTTTTGGTCCTACGAGCAAGAATTGTTTTCTGGTAAGAAGAGTCACTATTTAGCTCCCATTGCCATACACAGTACAAATAGCACTCGCATCTGTTCCCAGCAATTACAGTGTATTGGACTGAAGAGAAGCTACTGTTCTCGTCAGTTTCCTAAGTGGAGTTGAACTAGATATGGCCCGTACATCAGAAGCTCAGTTCTTTTGTTCTGAGCAAGGTCACTGTTCTGGCCCTATAGGAAACACAGCAGATTAGAAGAGTGCTCTTTTCTCAAAAGCAGAGTGTGTTTGTTGTAAGGCGAGCTAGTGTTTGTTTCCCAATCAGAAAAGGATTTGAATCACATGCTTTTTCTGGTCCTATGAGCAAGAGTTGTTTTGTGGTAAAAAGAGTCACTTTTGTGCTCCTTTCGCCATACACAGTGCAAATAGCACTCGCGTGTGTTCCCAGCAATTACAGTGTATTGGACTGAAGAGAAGCTACTGTTCTCGTCAGTTTCCTAAGTGGAGTTGAACTAGATATGGCCCCTACGTCTGAAGCACAGTTCTTTTGTTCTGAGCAAGCTCACTGTTTTGGCCCTTTAGGAAACACAGTAGATTAGAAGAGTGCTCTTTTCTCAAAAGCAGAGTGTGTTTCTTGTAAGGCGAGCTACTATATGTTTCCCAGTCATAAATGGAGTTGAATCACATGCAGTTTCTGGTCCTATGAGCAAGAGTTGTTTTCTGGTAAGAAGAGTCACTATTGCGCTCCCACTGACATACACAGTGCAAATAGCACTCGCGTGTGTTCCCAGCAAGTACAGTGTATTGGACTGAAGAGAGGCTACTGTTCTCGTCAGTTTCCTAAGTGGAGTTGAACTAGATATGGCCCGTACGTTGGAAGCACTGTTCTTTTGTTCTGAGCAAGCTCACTGTTCTGGCCATATAGGAAACACAAGAGCGTAGAAGAGTGCTCTTTTCTCAAAACCAGCGTGTGTTTCTTGTAAGGCGAGCTATTGTTTGTGACCCAATCAGAAAAGGATTTGAATCACATGCAGTTTCTGTTCCTATGAGCAAGAGTTGTTTTGTGGTAAAAAGAGTCACTTTTGTGCTCCATTCGCCATACACAGTGCAAATAGCACTCGCGTCTGTTCCCAGCAAGTACAGTGTATTAGACTGAAGAGAAGCTACTGTTCTTTTCAGTTTCCCAAGCAGAGTTGAACTAGATATGGCCTGTGTGTCGGTAGCACAGTTCTTTTGTTCTGAGCAAGCTCACTCTTCTGGCCCTATAGGAAACACAGGAGAGTAGAAGAGTGCTCTTTTCTCAAAAGCAGAGTGTGTTTCTTTTAAGGCGAGCTAGTATTTGTTATCCAGTCGTAAACGGAGTTGAATCACATGCAGTTTCTGGTCCTACTAACAAGAGTTGTTTTCTGGTAAGAAGAGTCAATATTGTGCTCCCATTGCCATACACTGTGCAAATAGCACTCGCGTCTGTTCCCAGCAAATACAGTGTATTGGACTGAAAAGAAGCTACTGTTCTTGTCAGTTTCCTAAGCAGAGTTGAACTAGATATGGCCCATATGTCGGAAGCACAGTTCTTTTGTTCTGAGCAAGCTCACTCTTCTGGCCCTATAGGAAACACCGGAGAGTAGAAGACCGCTCTTTTCTCAAAAGCAGAGTGTGTTTCTTGTAAGGCGAGCTAGTGTTTGTTTCCCAATCAGAAACATATTTGAATCACATGCAGTTTCTGGTCCTTTGAGCAAGAGTTGTTTTGTGGTAAAAAAGAGTCACTTTTGTGCTCCATTCGCCATACACAGTTCAAATAGCACTCGCGTCTGTTCCCAGCAATTATAGTGTATTGTACTGAAGAGAAGCTACTGTTCTTGTAAATTTCCTAAGCGGAGTTGAACTAGATATGTCCCTTTTGTCGGAAGCACATTGCTTTTGTTCTGAGCAAGCTCACTGTTCTGGCCCTATAGGAAACACAGGAGAGTAGAAGGGTGTTGTTTTCTCAAAAGCAGAGTGTGTTTCTTCTAAGGCGTGCTAGTGTTTGTTTCCCAGTCCTAAATGGAGTTGAATCACATGAAGTTTCTTGTCCTATGAGCAAGAGTTGTTTCTGGTAAGAAGAGTCACTATTGCATTCCCATTGCCATACACAGTGCAAATAGCACTCGCATCTGTTCCCAGTAAGTACAGTGTATTGGACTGAAGAGAAGCTACTGTTCTCATCAATTTCCTGAGTGGAGTTGAACTAGATATGGCCCGTGTGTGAAGGAAGCACAGTTCTTTTGTTCTGAGCAAGCTCACTGTTCTGGCCCTATAGGAAACACAGTAGAGAAGATGAGTGCTCTTTTCTCAAAAGCAGAGTGTGTTTCTTGTAAGGCGAGCTAGTGTTTGTTTCCCAATCAGAAAAGGATTTGATTCACATGCAGTTTCTGTTCCTATGAGCAAGAGTTGTTTTGTGGTAAAAAGTGTCACTTTTGTGCTCCATTCGCCATACACAGTGCAAAGAGCACTTGTGTCTGTTCCCAGCTAGTTCAGTGTATTGGACTGAAGAGAAGCTACTGTTCTTGTCAGTTTCCTAAGCAAAGTTGAACAAGGTATGGCCCCTGTGTCGGAAGCACAGTGCTTTTGTTCTGAGCAAGCTCACTGTTCTGGCCCTACAGGAAACACAGTAGATTAGAAGAGTGCTCTTTTCTCAAAAGCAGAGTGTGTTTCTTGTAAGGCGAGCTAGTGTTTGTTTCCCAATCAGAAACGGATTTGAATCACATGCAGTTTCTTGTCCTATGAGTAAGAGTTGTTTCTGGTAAGAAGAGTCACTATTGCGCTCCCATTGCCATACACAGTGCAAAGAGCACCGGCATCTGTTTTCAGCAAGTACAGTGTATTGGACTGAAGAGAAGCTACTGTTCTCGTCAGTTTCCTAAGTGGAGTTGAACTAGATATGGCCCGTGTGTGAAGGAAGCACAGTTGTTTTGTTCTGAGCAAGCTCACTGTTCTGGCCCTATAGGAAACACAGTAGAGAAGATGAGTGCTCTTTTCTGAAAAGCAGAGTGTGTTTCTTGTAAGGCGAGCTAGTGTTTGTTTCCCAATCAGAAAAGGATTTGAATCACATGCAGTTTCTCTTCCTATGAGCAAGAGTTGTTTTGTGGTAAAAAGAGTCACTTTTGTGCTCCATTTGTCATACACAGTGCAAAGAGCACTCGTGTCTGTTCCCAGCTAGTACAGTGTATTGGACTGAAGAGAAGCTACTGTTCTTGTCAGTTTCCTAAGCAGAGTTGAACTAGATATGGCCCATGTGTCGGAAGAACAGTGCTTTTGTTCTGAGCAAGCTCACTCTTCTGGCATTATAGGAAACACAGTAGATTAGAAGAGTGCTCTTTTCTCAAAAGCAGAGTGTGTTTCTTGTAAGGCGAGCTACTATTTGTTCCCCAGTCAGAAATGGAGTTGAATCACATGCAGTTTCTTGTCCTACGAGCAAGAGTTGTTTTCTGCTAAGAAGAGTCAGTATTGCGCTCCATTTGCCATATACAGTGCAAATAGTACTCTCGTCTGTTCCCAGCAAGTACAGTGTATTGTACTGAAGAGAAGCTACTGTTCTCGTCAGTTTCCTAAGTGGAGTTGAACTACATATGGCCCGTGTGTGAAGGAAGCACAGTTCTTTTGTTCTGAGCAAGCTCACTGTTCTGGCCCTATAGGAAACACAGTAGAAAAGATGAGTGCTCTTTTATGAAAAGCAGAGTGTGTTTCTTGTAAGGCGAGCTAGTGTTTGTTTCCCAATCAGAAAAGGATTTGAATCACATGCAGTTTCTCTTCCTATGAGCAAGAGTTGTTTTGTGGTAAAAAAGAGTCACTTTTGTGCTCCATTCGTCATACACAGTGCAAAGAGCACTCGTGTCTGTTCCCAGCTAGTACAGTGTATTGGACTGAAGAGAAGCTACTGTTCTCGTCAGTTTCCTACGCAGAGTTGAACTAGATATGGCCCGTGTTTCGGAAGCACAGTGCTTTTGTTCTGAGCAAGCTCACTGTTCTGGCCCTGTAGGAAACACAGTAGATTAGAGGAGTGCTCTTTTCTCAAAAGCAGAGTGTGTTTCTTGTAAGGTGAGCTAGTATTTGTTTCCCAGTCAGAAATGGAGTTGAATCACATGTAGTTTCTTGTCCTACGAGCAAGAGATGTTTTCTGCTAAGAAGAGTCACTATTGCGATTCCGTTGCCATACACAGTGCAAAGAGCATGCTTGTCTTATCCCTGCAAGTACAGTGTATTGGACTGAAGAGAAGCTACTGTTCTCGTCAGTTTCTCAGTGGAGTTGAACTAGATATGTCCCCTACGTCAGAAGCACAGTTCTTTTGTTCTGAGCAAGCTCACTGTTCTGGCTCTTTAGTAAACACAGGAGAGTAGAAGAGTGCTCTTTTCTCAAAAGCAGAGTGTGTTTCTTGTAAGGCGAGCTAGCATTTGTTTCCCAGTCCTAAACCGAGTTGAAGCACATGCAGTTTCAGTTCCTACGAGCAAGAGTTGTTTTCTGCTAAGAAGAGTATTGTGCTCCCTTTTCCATATACAGTGCAAATAGCACTCGCGTCTGTTCCCAGCAAGTACAGTGTATTGGACTGAAGAGAAGCTACTGTTCTCGTCAGTTTCCTAAGCAGAGTTGAACTAGATATGGCCCGTGTTTCTTTTGTTCTGAGAAAGCTCACTGTTCTGGCCCTATAGGAAACACAGTAGATTAGAAGAGTGCTCTTTTCTCAAAAGCAGAGTGTGTTTCTTGTAAGGTGAGCAAGTATTTGTTTCCCAGTCAGAAATGGAGTTGAATCACATGCAGTTTCTTGTCCTACGAGCAAGAGATGTTTTCTGCTAAGAAGAGTCATTATTGCGCTTCCATTGCCATACACAATGCAAAGAGCACTCTTGTTTTATCCCTGCAAGTACAGTGTATTGGACTGAAGAGAAGCTACTGTTCTTGTCAGTTTCCTAAGCAGAGTTGAACTAGATATGGCCCGTGTGTGTAGGAAGGACAGTTCTTTTGTTCTGACCAAGCTCATTGTTCTGGCCCTATAGGAAACACAGTAGATTAGAAGAGTGCTCTTTTCTCAAAAGCAGAGTGTGTTTCCTGTAAGGCAAGCTAGTATTTGTTTCCCAGTCAGAAATGGAGTTGAATCACATGCAGTTTCTTGTCCTATGAGCAAGAGTTGTTTTCCGGTAAGAAGAGTCACTATTGCGTTCCCATTGCCAAAAACAGTACAAATAGCACTCGCGTCTGTTCCCAGCAAGTACAGTGTATTGGACTGAAGAGAAGCTTCTGTTCTCGTCAGTTTCCTAAGCAGAGTTGAACTAGATATGGCCCGTGTGTGTAGGAAGCACAGTTCTTTTGTTCTGAGCAAGCTCACTGTTCTGGCCCTATGGGAAACACAGTAGATTAGAATACTGCTCTTTTCTGAAAAGCAGAGTGTGTTTCTTGTAAGGCGAGCTAGCGTTTGTTTCCCAGTCCTAAATGGAGTTGAAATACATGCAGTTTCTAGTCCTACGAGCAAGAGTTGTTTTCTGCTAAGAAGAGTATTATGATCCCTTTGCCATATACAGTGCAAATAGCACTCACGTCTGTTCCCAGAGCGTAAAGTGTATTGGACTGAAGAGAAGCTACTGTTCTTGTTAGGTTCCTAAGGAGAGTTGAACTAGATATGGCCCCTGTGTGAAGAAAGCACAGTTCTTTTGTTCTGAGCAAGCTCACTGTTCTGGCCCTATAGGAAACACAGTATAGTAGAAGAGGGCTCTTTTCTCAAAAGCAGAGTGTGTTTCTTGTAAGGCAAGCTAGCATTTGTTTCCCAGTCATAAACGGAGTTGAATCCCATGCAGTTTCTGGTCCTACGAACAAGAGTTGTTTTCTGCTAAGAAGAGTCATTATTGCGCTCCCATTGCCCTACACAGTGCAAATAGCACTGGCTTCTGTTCCCAGCAAGTACAGTGATTAGGACTGAAGAGAAGCTACTGTTCTTGTCAGTTTCCTAAGCAGAGTTGAACTAGATATGGCCCGTGTGTGTAGGAAGCACAGTTCTTTTGTTCTGAGCAAGCCCACTGTTCTGGCCGTATAGGAAACACAGTATAGTAGAAGAGTGCTCTTTTCTCAAAAGCAGAGTGTGTTTCTTGTAAGGCGAGCTAGTGTGTGTTTCCCAGTCCTAAATGGAGTTGAATCACATGCAGTTTCTCTTCCTATGAGCAAGAGTTGTTTTGTGGTAAAAAGAGTCACTTTTGTGCTCCATTTGTCATACACAGTGCAAAGAGCACTCGTGTATGTTCCCAGCTAGTACAGTGTATTGGACTGAAGAGAAGATACTGTTCTTGTCAGTTTCCTAAGCAGAGTTGAACAAGGTATGGCCCGTGTGTCGGAAGCACAGTGCTTTTGTTCTGAGCAAGCTCACTGTTCTGGCCATATAGGAAAGACAAGAGCGTAGAAGAGTGCTCTTTTCTCAAAAGCAGAGTGTGTTTCTTGTAAGGCGAGCTAGGGTTTGTTTCCCAGTCCTAAATGGAGTTGAATCACATGCAGTTTCTTGTCCTACGAGCAAGAGTTGTTTTCTGGTAAGAAGAGTCACTATTGTGCTCCCATTGCCATACACAGTACAAATAGAACTCGTGTCTGTTTCCAGCAAGTACAGTGTATTGGACTGAAGAGAAGCTACTGTTCTCGTCAGTTTCCTAAGTGGAGTTGAACTAGATATGGCCCGTACTTCGGAAGCACAGTTCTTTTGTTCTGAGCAAGCTCACTCTTCTGGCCCTATAGGAAACACAGTAGATTAGAAGAGTGCTCTTTTCTCAAAAGCAGAGTGTGTTTGTTGTAAGGCGAGCTAGTGTTTGTTTCCCAATCAGAAAAGGATTTGAATCACATGCAGTTTCTGGTCCTATGAGCAAGAGTTGTTTTGTGGTAAAAAGTGTGACTTTTGTGCTCCATTCGCCATACACAGTGCAAATAGCACTCGCGTCTGTTCCCAGCAAGTACAGTGTATTGAACTGAAGAGAAGCTACTGTTCTTGTCAGTTTCCTAAGCAGAGTTGAACTAGATATGGCCCGTGTGTCGGAAGCACAGTGCTTTTGTTCTGAGCAAGCTCACTCTTCTGGCCCTACAGGAAACACAGTAGATGAGAAGAGTGCTCTTTTCTCAAAAGCAGAGTGTGTTTCTTGTAAGGCGAGCTAGTATTTGTTTCCCAGTCAGAAATGGAGTTGAGTCACATGCAGTTTCTGGTCCTACGAGCAAGAGTTGTTTTATGGTAAAAAGAGTCACTATTGTGCTTCCATTGCCATACACAGTTCAAATAGCATTCGCGTCTGTTCCCAGCTAGTACAGTGTATTGGACTGAAGAGAATCTAATGTTCTCGTCAGTTTCTTAAGTGGAGTTGAACTAGATATGGCCTGTATGTCGGAAGCACAGTTCTTTTGTTCTGAGCAAGCTCACTCTTCTGGCCGTATAGGAATCACAGGAGAGTAGAAGAGTGCTCTTTTCTCAAAAGCAGAGTGTGTTTGTTGTAAGGCGAATAGTGTTTGTTTCCCAATCTGAAAGGGATTTGAATCACATGCTTTTTCTGGTCCTATGGGCAAGAGTTGTTTTGTGGTAAAAAGAGTCACTTTTGTGCTCCATTCGCCATACACAGTGCAAAGAACACCCGTGTCTGTTCCCAGCAAGTACAGTGTATTGGACTGAAGAGAAGCTACTGTTCTTGTCAGTTTCCTAAGCAGAGTTGAACTAGATATGGCCCATGTGTCAGAAGCACAGTTCTTTTGTTCTGAGCAAGTTCACTGTTCTGGCCCTATAGGAAACACAGTAAATTAGAAGAGTGCTCTTTTCTCAAAAGCAGAGTGTGTTTCTTCTAAGGCGAGCTAGTGTTTGTTTCCCAGTCCTAAATGGAGTTGAATCACCTGCAGTTTTTGGTCCTACGAGCAAGAATTGTTTTCTGGTAAGAAGAGTCACTATTTAGCTCCCATTGCCATACACAGTACAAATAGCACTCGCATCTGTTCCCAGCAATTACAGTGTATTGGACTGAAGAGAAGCTACTGTTCTCGTCAGTTTCCTAAGTGGAGTTGAACTAGATATAGCCCATACATCAGAAGCTCAGTTCTTTTGTTCTGAGCAAGCTCACTGTTTTGGCCCTATAGGAAACACAGGAGAGTAGAAGAGTGCTCTTTTCTCAAAAGCACAGTGTGTTTCTTGTAAGGCGAGCTAGTATTTGTTTTCCAGTCGTAAACGGAGTTGAATCACATGCAGGTTCTGGTCTTATGAGCAAGAGTTGTTTTCTGGTAAAAAGAGTCAATATTGTGCTCCCATTGCCATACACAGTGCAAATAGCACTCGCGTCTGTTCCCAGCAAATACAGTGTATTGGACTGAAGAGAAGCTACTGTTCTCGTCAGTTTCCTAAGCAGAGTTGAACTAGATATGGCCCGTGTGTCAGAAGCACAGTGCTTTTGTTCTGAGCAAGCTCACTGTTCTGGCCCTATAGGAAACACAGTAGATTAGAAGAGTGCTCTTTTATCAAAAGCAGAGTGTGTTTCTTGTAAGGCGAGCTAGTATTTGTTTCCCAGTCAGAAATGGAGTTGAATCACATGCAGTTTCTTGTCCTACGAGCAAGAGTTGTTTTTTGGTAAGAAGAGTCACTATTGTGCTCTCATTGCCATACACAGTGCAAATAGCACTCGCATATGTTCCCAGCAAGTACAGTGTATTGGACTGAAGAGAAGCTACTGTTCTCGTCAGTTTCCTAAGTGCAGTTGAACTAGATATGGCCCCTATGTCAGAAGCACAGTTCTTTTGTTCTGAGCAAGCTCACTGTTTTGGCCCTATAGGAAACACAGGAGAGTAGAAGAGTGCTCTTTTCTCAAAAGCAGAGTATGTTTTTTGTAAGGCGAGCTAGTGTTTGTTTCCCAGTCCTATATGGATTTGAATCACATGCAGTTTCTGGTCCTATGAGCAGGAGTTGTTTTGTGGTAAAAGAGTCACTTTTGTGCTCCATTCGCCATACACAGTGCAAATAGCACTCGCGTCTGTTCCCAGCAAGTACAGTGTATTGGACTGAAGAGAAGCTACTGTACTTGTCAGTTTCCTAAGTAGAGTTGAACTAGATATGGCCCGTACTTCGGAAGCACAGTTCTTTTGTTCTGAGCAAGCTCACTGTACTGGCCCTATAGGAAACACAGTAGATTAGAAGAGTGCTCTTTTCTCAAAAGCAGAGTGTGTTTCTTGTAAGGCGAGCTAGGGTTTGTTTCCCAGTCCTAAATGGAGTTGAATCACATGCAGTTTCTGGTCCTACAAGCAAGAATTGTTTTCTGGTAAGAAGAGTCACTATTGTGCTCCCATTGCCATACACAGTGCAAATAGCACTCGCGTCTGTTCCCAGCAAATACAGTGTATTGGACTGAATAGAAGCTACTGTTCTCGTCAGTTTCCTAAGTGGAGTTGAACTAGATATGGCCCGTATGTCAGAAGCACAGTTCTTTTGTTCTGAACAAGCTCACTGTTTTGGCCCTTTAGGAAACACAGTAGATTAGAAGAGTGCTCTTTTCTCAAAAGCAGAGTGTGTTTCTTGTAAGGCGAGCTACCATTTGTTTCCCAGTCAGAAATGGAGTTGAATCACATGCAGTTTCTGGTCCTATGAGCAAGAGTTGTTTTGTGGTAAAAATACTCACTTTTGTGCTCCATTTGCCATACACAGTGCAAAGAGCACTCGCGTCTGTTCCCAGCAAGTACAGTGAATTGGACTGAAGAGAAGCTACTGTTCTTGTCAGTTTCCTAAGCAGAGATGAACTAGATATGGCCCGTGTGTTGGAAGCACAGTGCTTTTGTTCTGAGCAAGCTCGCTGTTCTGGCCCTATAGGAAACACAGGAGAGTAGAAGAGTGCTCTTTTCTCAAAAGCAGAGTGTGTTTCTTGTAAGGCGAGCTAGTGTTTGTATGCCAGTCCTAAATGGAGTTGAATCACATGCAGTTTCTGGTCCTAAGAGCAGGAGTTGTTTTCTGGTAAGAAGAGTCATGATTGTGCTCCCATTTCCATACACAGTACAAATAGAACTCGTGTCTGTTCCCAGCAAGTACAGTGTATTGGACTGAAGAGAAGCTACTGTTCTCGTCAGTTTCCTAAGTGGAGTTGAACTAGATATGGCCCGTATGTCGGAAGCACAGTTCTTTTGTTCTGAGCAAGCTCACTCTTCTGGCCCTATAGGAATCACAGGAGAGTAGAAGAGTGCTCTTTTCTCAAAAGCAGAGTGTGTTTGTTGTAAGGCGAGCTAGTGTTTGTTTCCCAATCAGAAAAGGATTTGAATCACATGCTTTTTCTGGTCCTATGAGGAAGAGTTGTTTTGTGGTAAAAAGAGTCACTTTTGTGCTCCATTCGCCATACACAGTGCAAAGAACACCCGTGTCTGTTCCCAGCAAGTACAGTGTATTGGACTGAATAGAAGCTATTGTTCTTGTCAGTTTCCTAAGCAGAGTTGAACTAGATATGGCCCATGTGTCAGAAGCACAGTTCTTTTGTTCTGAGCAAGTTCACTGTTCTGGCCCTATAGGAAACACAGTAGATTAGAAGAGTGCTCTTTTCTCAAAAGCAGAGTGTGTTTCTTCTAAGGCGAGCTAGTGTTTTTTTCCCAATCAGAAAAGGATTTCAATCACATGCAGTTTCTGGTCCTATGAGCAAGAGTTGTTTTGTGGTAAAAATAGTCACTTTTGTGCTCCATTCGCCATACACAGTGCAAAGGGCACTCGCGTCTGTTCCCAGCAAGTATAGTGCATTGGACTGAAGAGAAGCTACTGTTCTTGTCAGTTTCGTAAGCAGAGTTGAACTAGATATGGCCCATGTGTCAGAAGCACAGTTCTTTTGTTCTGAGCAAGCTCACTGTTCTGGCCCTATAGGAAACACAGTAGATTAGAAGAGTGCTCTTTTCTCAAAAGCAGAGTGTGTTTCTTGTAATGCGAGCCAGTGTTTGCTTCCCAGTCCTAAATGGAGTTGAATCACATGCAGTTTCTGGTCCTACGAGCAAGAATTGTTTTCTGGTAAGAAGAGTCACTATTGTGCTCCCATTGCCATACACAGTGCAAATAGCACTCGCGTCTGTTCCCAGCAAATACAGTGTATTGGACTGAAGAGAAGCTACTTTTCTCGTCAGTTTCCTAAGTGGAGTTGAATTAGATATTGCCCGAATGGCAGGAGCACAGTTCTTTTGTTTGAGCAAGCTCACTGTTTTGGCCCTTTAGGAAACACAGTAGATTAGAAGAGTGCTCTTTTCTCAAAAGCAGAGTGTGTTTCTTTTAAGGCGAGCTACTATTTGTTTCCCAGTCAGAAATGGAGTTGAATCACATGCAGTTTCTGGTCCTACGAGCAAGAGTTGTTTTCTGGTAAGAAAAGACACTATTGCCCTCCCATTGCCATACACAGTGGAAATAGCACTCGCGTGTGTTCCCAGCAAGTACAGAGTATTGGACTGAAGAGTAGCTACTGTTCTCGTCAGTTTCCTAAGTGGAGTTGAACTTGATATGGCCCGTACATCAGAAGCACAGGTCTGTTGTTCTGAGCAAGCTCACTCTTCTGGCCCTATGGGAAACACAGTAGATTAGAAGAGTGCTCTTTTCTCAAAAGCAGAGTGTGTTTCTTGTAAGGCGAGCTAGGGTTTGTTTTCCAATCAGAAAAGGATTTGAATCACATGCAGTTTCTGGTCCTATGAGCAAGAGTTGTTTTGTGGTAAAAAGAGTCACTTTTGTGCTCCATTTGCCATACACCGTTCAAATAGCACTCGCATCTGTTCCCAGCAAGTACAGTGTATTGGACTGAAGAGAAGATACTGTTCTTGTCAGTTTCCTAAGCAGAGTTGAACTAGATATGTCCCATGTGTCGGAAGCACAGTGCTTTTGTTCTGAGCAAGCTCACTGTTCTGGCCCTATAGGAAACACAGGAGAGTAGAAGAGTGCTCTTTTCTCAAAAGCAGAGTGTGTTTCTTGTAAGGCGAGCCAGTGTTTGCTTCCCAGTCCTAAATGGAGTTGAATCACATGCAGTTTCTGGTCCTATGAGCAAGAGTTGTTTTCTGGTAAAAAGAGTCACTATTGTGCTTCCATTGCCATACTCAGTTCAAATAGCATTCGCGTCTGTTCCCAGCTAGTACAGTGTATTGGACTGAAGAGAATCTAATGTTCTCGTCAGTTTCCTAAGTGGAGTTGAACTAGATATGGCCCGTATGTCGGAAGCACAGTTCTTTTGTTCTGAGCAAGCTCACTCTTCTGGCCCTATAGGAATCACAGGAGAGTAGAAGAGTGCTCTTTTCTCAAAAGCAGAGTGTGTTTGTTGTAAGGCGAATAGTGTTTGTTTCCCAATCAGAAAAGGATTTGAATCACATGCTTTTTCTGGTCCTATGAGCAAGAGTTGTTTTGTGGTAAAAAGAGTCACTTTTGTGCTCCATTCGCCATACACAGTGCCAAGAACACCCGTGTCTGTTCCCAGCAAGTACAGTGTATTGGACTGAAGAGAAGCTACTGTTCTTGTCAGTTTCCTAAGCAGAGTTGAACTAGATATGGCCCATGTGTCAGAAGCACAGTTCTTTTGTTCTGAGCAAGTTCACTGTTCTGGCCCTATAGGAAACACAGTAGATTAGAAGAGTGCTCTTTTCTCAAAAGCAGAGTGTGTTTCTTCTAAGGCGAGCTAGTGTTGTTTCCCAGTCCTAAATGGAGTTGAATCACCTGCAGTTTTTGGTCCTACGAGCAAGAATTGTTTTCCGGTAAGAAGAGTCACTATTTAGCTCCCATTGCCATACACAGTACAAATAGCACTCGCATCTGTTCCCAGCAATTACAGTGTATTGGACTGAAGAGAAGCTACTGTTCTCGTCAGTTTCCTAAGTGGAGTTGAACTAGATATTGCCCGTACGTCAGAAGCACAGTTCTTTTGTTCTGAGCAAGCTCACTGTTTTGGCCCTTTAGGAAACACAGTAGATTAGAAGAGTGCTCTTTCTCAAAAGCAGAGTGTGTTTCTTGTAAGGAGAGCTACCATTTGTTTCCCAGTCAGAAATGGAGTTTAATCACATGCAGTTTCTGGTCCTATGAGCAAGAGTTGTTTTGTGGTAAAAATACTCACTTTTCTGCTCCATTTGCCATACACAGTGCAAAGAGCACTCGCGTCTGTTCCCAGCAAGTACAGTGTATTGGACTGAAGAGATGCTACTGTTCTTGTCAGTTACCGAAGCAGAGTTTAACTAGATATGTCCCGTGTGTCGGAAGCACAGTGCTTTTGTTCTGAGCAAGCTCACTGTTCTGGCCCTATAGGAAACACAGGAGAGTAGTAGAGTGCTCTTTTCTCAAAAGCAGAGTGTGTTTCTTGTAAGGCGAGCCAGTGTTTGCTTCCCAGTCCTAAATGGAGTTGAATCACATGCAGTTTCTGGTCCTACGAGCAAGAGTTGTTTTCTGGTAAGAAGAGTCACTATTGTGCTCCCATTGCCATACACAGTGCAAATAGCATTCGCGTCTGTTCCCAGCAAGTACAGTGTATTGGACTGAAGAGAAGCTACTGTTCTCGTCAGTTTCCTAAGTGGAGTTGAACTAGATATGGCCCGTATGTCGGAAGCACAGTTCTTTTGTTCTGAGCAAGCTCACTCTTCTGGCCCTCTAGGAATCACAGGAGAGTAGAAGAGTGCTCTTTTCTCAAAAGCAGAGTGTGTTTGTTGTAAGGCGAGCTAGTGTTTGTTTCCCAATCAGAAAAGGATTTGAATCACATGCTTTTTCTGGTCCTATGAGCAAGAGTTGTTTTGTGGTAAAAAGAGTCACTTTTGTGCTCCTTTCGCCATACACAGTGCAAATAGCACTCGCGTGTGTTCCCAGCAATTACAGTGTATTGGACTGAAGAGAAGCTACTGTTCTCGTCAGTTTCCTAAGTGGAGTTGAACTAGATATGGCCTTTACGTCTGAAGCACAGTTCTTTTGTTCTGAGCAAGCTCACTGTTTTGGCCCTTTAGGAAACACAGTAGACTAGAAGAGTGCTCTTTTCTCAAAAGCAGAGTGTGTTTCTTGTAAGGCGAGCTACTATATGTTTCCCAGTCATAAATGGAGTTGAATCACATGCAGTTTCTGGTCCTATGAGCAAGAGTTGTTTTCTGGTAAGAAGAGTCACTATTGCGCTCCCACTGACATACACAGTGCAAATAGCACTCGCGTGTGTTCCCAGCAAGTACAGTGTATTGGACTGAAGAGAGGCTACTGTTCTCGTCAGTTTCCTAAGTGGAGTTGAACTAGATATGGCCCGTACGTTGGAAGCACAGTACCTTTGTTCTGAGCAAGCTCACTGTTCTGGCCATATAGGAAACACAAGAGCGTAGAAGAGTGCTCTTTTCTCAAAACCAGCGTGTGTTTCTTGTAAGGCGAGCTATTGTTTGTCACCCAATCAGAAAAGGATTTGAATCACATGCAGTTTCTGTTCCTATGAGCAAGAGTTGTTTTGTGGTAAAAAGAGTCACTTTTGTGCTCCATTCGCCATACACAGTGCAAATAGCACTCGCGTCTGTTCCCAGCAAGTACAGTGTATTAGACTGAAGAGAAGCTACTGTTCTTTTCAGTTTCCCAAGCAGAGTTGAACTAGATATGGCCTGTGTGTCGGTAGCACAGTTCTTTTGTTCTGAGCAAGCTCACTCTTCTGGCCCTATAGGAAACACAGGAGAGTAGAAGAGTGCTCTTTTCTCAAAAGCAGAGTGTGTTTCTTTTAAGGCGAGCTAGTATTTGTTATCCAGTCGTAAACGGAGTTGAATCACATGCAGTTTCTGGTCCTACTAACAAGAGTTGTTTTCTGGTAAGAAGAGTCAATATTGTGCTCCCATTGCCATACACAGTGCAAATAGCACTCGCGTCTGTTCCCAGCAAATACAGTGTATTGGACTGAAAAGAAGCTACTGTTCTTGTCAGTTTCCTAAGCAGAGTTGAACTAGATATGGCCCATATGTCGGAAGCACAGTTCTTTTGTTCTGAGCAAGCTCACTCTTCTGGCCCTATAGGAAACACCGGAGAGTAGAAGACCGCTCTTTTCTCAAAAGCAGAGTGTGTTTCTTGTAAGGCGAGCTAGTGTTTGTTTCCCAATCAGAAACATATTTGAATCACATGCAGTTTCTGGTCCTTTGAGCAAGAGTTGTTTTGTGGTAAAAAAGAGTCACTTTTGTGCTCCATTCGCCATACACAGTGCAAATAGCACTCGCGTCTGTTCCCAGCAATTATAGTGTATTGTACTGAAGAGAAGCTACTGTTCTTGTAAATTTCCTAAGCGGAGTTGAACTAGATATGTCCCTTTTGTCGGAAGCACATTGCTTTTGTTCTGAGCAAGCTCACTGTTCTGGCCCTATAGGAAACACAGGAGAGTAGAAGGGTGTTGTTTTCTCAAAAGCAGAGTGTGTTTCTTCTAAGGCGTGCTAGTGTTTGTTTCCCAGTCCTAAATGGAGTTGAATCACATGAAGTTTCTTGTCCTATGAGCAAGAGTTGTTTCTGGTAAGAAGAGTCACTATTGCATTCCCATTGCCATACACAGTGCAAATAGCACTCGCATCTGTTCCCAGTAAGTACAGTGTATTGGACTGAAGAGAAGCTACTGTTCTCATCAGTTTCCTGAGTGGAGTTGAACTAGATATGGCCCGTGTGTGAAGGAAGTACAGTTCTTTTGTTCTGAGCAAGCTCACTGTTCTGGCCCTATAGGAAACACAGTAGAGAAGATGAGTGCTCTTTTCTCAAAAGCAGAGTGTGTTTCTTGTAAGGCGAGCTAGTGTTTGTTTCCCAATCAGAAAAGGATTTGATTCACATGCAGTTTCTGTTCCTATGAGCAAGAGTTGTTTTGTGGTAAAAAGTGTCACTTTTGTGCTCCATTCGCCATACACAGTGCAAAGAGCACTTGTGTCTGTTCCCAGCTAGTTCAGTGTATTGGACTGAAGAGAAGCTACTGTTCTTGTCAGTTTCCTAAGCAAAGTTGAACAAGGTATGGCCCCTGTGTCGGAAGCACAGTGCTTTTGTTCTGAGCAAGCTCACTGTTCTGGCCCTACAGGAAACACAGTAGATTAGAAGAGTGCTCTTTTCTCAAAAGCAGAGTGTGTTTCTTGTAAGGCGAGCTAGTGTTTGTTTCCCAATCAGAAAAGGATTTGAATCACATGCAGTTTCTCTTCCTATGAGCAAGAGTTGTTTTGTGGTAAAAAGAGTCACTTTTGTGCTCCATTTGTCATACACAGTGCAAAGAGCACTCGTGTCTGTTCCCAGCTAGTACAGTGTATTGGACTGAAGAGAAGCTACTGTTCTTGTCAGTTTCCTAAGCAGAGTTGAACTAGATATGGCCCATGTGTCGGAAGCACAGTGCTTTTGTTCTGAGCAAGCTCACTCTTCTGGCATTATAGGAAACACAGTAGTTTAGAAGAGTGCTCTTTTCTCAAAAGCAGAGTGTGTTTCTTGTAAGGCGAGCTACTATTTGTTCCCCAGTCAGAAATGGAGTTGAATCACATGCAGTTTCTTGTCCTACGAGCAAGAGTTGTTTTCTGCTAAGAAGAGTCACTATTGTGCTCCATTTGCCATACACAGTGCAAATAGTACTCGCGTCTGTTCCCAGCAAGTACAGTGTATTGTACTGAAGAGAAGCTACTGTTCTCGTCAGTTTCCTAAGTGGAGTTGAACTACATATGGCCCGTGTGTGAAGGAAGCACAGTTCTTTTGTTCTGAGCAAGCTCACTGTTCTGGCCCTATAGGAAACACAGTAGAAAAGATGAGTGCTCTTTTATGAAAAGCAGAGTGTGTTTCTTGTAAGGCGAGCTAGTGTTTGTTTCCCAATCAGAAAAGGATTTGAATCACATGCAGTTTCTCTTCCTATGAGCAAGAGTTGTTTTGTGGTAAAAAAGAGTCACTTTTGTGCTCCATTCGTCATACACAGTGCAAAGAGCACTCGTGTCTGTTCCCAGCTAGTACAGTGTATTGGACTGAAGAGAAGCTACTGTTCTCGTCAGTTTCTCAGTGGAGTTGAACTAGATATGTCCCCTACGTCAGAAGCACAGTTCTTTTGTTCTGAGCAAGCTCACTGTTCTGGCTCTTTAGGAAACACAGGAGAGTAGAAGAGTGCTCTTTTCTCAAAAGCAGAGTGTGTTTCTTGTAAGGCGAGCTAGCATTTGTTTCCCAGTCCTAAACCGAGTTGAAGCACATGCAGTTTCAGTTCCTACGAGCAAGAGTTGTTTTCTGCTAAGAAGAATATTGTGCTCCCTTTTCCATATACAGTGCAAATAGCACTCGCGTCTGTTCCCAGCAAGTACAGTGTATTGGACTGAAGAGAAGCTACTGTTCTCGTCAGTTTCCTAAGCAGAGTTGAACTAGATATGGCCCGTGTTTCTTTTGTTCTGAGCAAGCTCACTGTTCTGGCCCTATAGGAAACACAGTAGATTAGAAGAGTGCTCTTTTCTCAAAAGCAGAGTGTGTTTCTTGTAAGGTGAGCAAGTATTTGTTTCCCAGTCAGAAATGGAGTTGAATCACATGCAGTTTCTTGTCCTACGAGCAAGAGATGTTTTATGCTAAGAAGAGTCATTATTGCGCTTCCATTGCCATACACAGTGCAAAGAGCACTCTTGTTTTATCCCTGCAAGTACAGTGTATTGGACTGAAGAGAAGCTACTGTTCTTGTCAGTTTCCTAAGCAGAGTTGAACTAGATATGGCCCGTGTGTGTAGGAAGGACAGTTCTTTTGTTCTGACCAAGCTCATTGTTCTGGCCCTATAGGAAACACAGTAGATTAGAAGAGTGCTCTTTTCTCAAAAGCAGAGTGTGTTTCCTGTAAGGCAAGCTAGTATTTGTTTCCCAGTCAGAAATGGAGTTGAATCACATGCAGTTTCTTGTCCTATGAGCAAGAGTTGTTTTCCGGTAAGAAGAGTCACTATTGCGCTCCCATTGCCAAAAACAGTACAAATAGCACTCGCGTCTGTTCCCAGCAAGTACAGTGTATTGGACTGAAGAGAAGCTTCTGTTCTCGTCAGTTTCCTAAGCAGAGTTGAACTAGATATGGCCCGTGTGTGTAGGAAGCACAGTTCTTTTGTTCTGAGCAAGCTCACTGTTCTGGCCCTATGGGAAACACAGTAGATTAGAATACTGCTCTTTTCTGAAAAGCAGAGTGTGTTTCTTGTAAGGCGAGCTAGCGTTTGTTTCCCAGTCCTAAATGGAGTTGAAACACATGCAGTTTCAGGTCCTACGAGCAAGAGTTGTTTTCTGCTAAGAAGAGTATTATGATCCCTTTGCCATATACAGTGCAAATAGCACTCACGTCTGTTCCCAGAGCGTAAAGTGTATTGGACTGAAGAGAAGCTACTGTTCTTGTTAGGTTCCTAAGGAGAGTTGAACTAGATATGGCCCGTGTGTGAAGAAAGCACAGTTCTTTTGTTCTGAGCAAGCTCACTGTTCTGGCCCTATAGGAAACACAGTATAGTAGAAGAGGGCTCTTTTCTCAAAAGCAGAGTGTGTTTCTTGTAAGGCAAGCTAGCATTTGTTTCCCAGTCATAAACGGAGTTGAATCCCATGCAGTTTCTGGTCCTACAAGCAAGAGTTGTTTTCTGCTAAGAAGAGTCATTATTGCGCTCCCATTGCCCTACACAGTGCAAATAGCACTGGCTTCTGTTCCCAGCAAGTACAGTGATTAGGACTGAAGAGAAGCTACTGTTCTTGTCAGTTTCCTAAGCAGAGTTGAACTAGATATGGCCCGTGTGTGTAGGAAGCACAGTTCTTTTGTTCTGAGCAAGCTCACTGTTCTGGCCGTATAGGAAACACAGTATAGTAGAAGAGTGCTCTTTTCTCAAAAGCAGAGTGTGTTTCTTGTAAGGCGAGCTAGTGTGTGTTTCCCAGTCCAAAATGGAGTTGAATCACATGCAGTTTCTCTTCTTATGAGCAAGAGTTGTTTTGTGGTAAAAAGAGTCACTTTTGTGCTCCATTCGTCATACACAGTGCAAAGAGCACTCGTGTATGTTCCCAGCTAGTACAGTGTATTGGACTGAAGAGAAGATACTGTTCTTGTCAGTTTCCTAAGCAGAGTTGAACAAGGTCTGGCCCGTGTGTCGGAAGCACAGTGCTTTTGTTCTGAGCAAGCTCACTGTTCTGGCCATATAGGAAAGACAAGAGCGTAGAAGAGTACTCTTTTCTCAAAAGCAGAGTGTGTTTCTTGTAAGGCGAGCTAGTGTTTGTTTCCCAGTCCAAAATGGAGTTGAATCACATGCAGTTTCTTGTCCTACGAGCAAGAGTTGTTTTCTGGTAAGAAGAGTCACTATTGTGCTCCCATTGCCATACACAGTGCAAATAGCACTCGCATCAGTTCCCAGCAAGTACAGTGTATTGGACTGAAGAGAAGCTACTGTTCTCGTCAGTTTCCTAAGTGGAGTTGAACTAGATATGGCCCGTACTTCGAAAGCACAATTCTTTTGTTCTGAGCAAGCTCAATGTTCTGGCCATATAGGAAACACAGTAGATTAGAAGAGTGCTCTTTTCTCAAAAGCAGAGTGTGTTTCTTGTAAGGCGAGCTAGCCTTTGTTTCCCAGTCAGAAATGGAGTTGAATCACATGCAGTTTCTGGTCCTACGAGCATGAGTTGTTTTCTGGTAAGAAGAGTCACTATTGTGCTCCATTTTCCATACACAGTGCAAATAGCACTCATGTCAGTTCCCAGCAAGTACAGTGTATTGGACTGAAGAGAAGCTACTGTTCTCGTCAGTTTCCTACGCAGAGTTGAACTAGATATGGCCCGTGTTTCGGAAGCACAGTGCTTTTGTTCTGAGCAAGCTCACTGTTCTGGCCCTATAGAAAACACAGTAGATTAGAAGAGTGCTCTTTTCTCAAAAGCAGAGTGTGTTTCTTGTAAGGCGAGCTAGTGTTTGTTTCCCAATCAGATACGGATTTGAATCACATGCAGTTTCTGGTCCTATGAGCAAGAGTTGTTTTGTGGTAAAAAAGAGTCACTTTTGTGGTCCATTCGCCATACACAGTGCAAGTAGCACTCACGTCAGTTCCCAAGAAGTACAGTGTATTGGACTGAAGAGAAGCTACTGTTCTCGTCAGTTTCCTAAGTGTAGTTGAACTAAATATGGCCCCTGTGTTGGAAGCACAGTGCTTTTGTTCTGAGCAAGCTCACTGTTCTGGCCCTATAGGAAACACAGGAGAGTAGAAGGGTGTTCTTTCCTCAAAAGCAGAGTGTGTTTCTTGTAAGGCATGCTAGTGTTTGTTTCCCTGTCCTAAATAGAGTTGAATCACATGCAGTTTCTTGTCCTATGAGCAAGAGTTTTTCTGGTAAGAAGATTCACTATTGTGCTCTATTTGCCATACACAGTGCAAATAGCACTCGGGTCTGTTCCCAGCAAGTACAGTGTATAGGACTGAAGAGAAGCTACTGTTCTTGTCAGTTTCCTAAGCAGAGTTGAAAAAGGAATGGCCCACGTGTCGGAAGCACAGTGCTTTTGTTCTGAGCAAGCTCACTCTTCTGGCACTATAGGAAACACAGGAGAGTAAAAGAGTGCTCTTTTCTCAAAAGCAGAGTGTGTTTCTTGTAAGGCGAGCTACTATTTGTTTCCCAGTCAGAAATGGAGTTGAATCACATGCAGTTTCTGGTCCTACGAGCAAGAGTTGTTTTCTCGTAAGAAGAGTCACTATTGTGCTCCATTTGCCATACACAGTGCAAATAGCACTCGGGTCTGTTCCCAGCAAGTACAGTGATTAGGACTGAAGAGAAGCTACTGTTCTCATCAGTTTCCTAAGTGGAGTTGATCTAGATATGGCCTGTACGTCGGAAGCACAGTTCTTTTGTTCTGAGCAAGCTCACTCTTCTGGCCCTATAGGAAACACAGTAGATTGGAAGTGTGCTCTTTTCTCAAAAGCAGAGTGTGTTTCTTGTAAGGCGAGCTAGTGCTTGTTTCCCAGTCCAAAATGGAGTTGAATCACATGCAGTTTCTTGTCCTAGGAGCAAGAGTTGTTTTCTGGTAAGAAGAGTCACTATTGTGCTCCGATTGCCATACACAGTGCAAATAGCACTCTCGTCAGTTCCCAGCAAGTACAGTGTATTGGACTGAAGAGAAGCTACTGTTCTCGTCAGTTTCCTAAGTGGAGTTGAACTAGATATGGACCGTGTGTAGGAAGCACAGTTCTTTTGTTCTGAGCAAGCTCACTGTTGTGGCCCTATAGGAAACACAGTAGATTAGAAGAGTGCTCTTTTCTCAAAAGCAGAGTGTGTTTCTTGTAAGGCGAGCTAGTGTTTGTTTCCCAATCAGAAAAGGATTTGAATCACATGCAGTTTCTGGTCCTATGAGCAAGAGTTGTTTTGTGGTAAAAAGAGTCACTTTTTTGCTCCATTCGCCATACACAGTGCAAAGAGCACTCGGGTCTGTTTCCAGCAAGTACAGTGTATTAGACTGAAGAGAAGCTACTGTTCTTGTCAGTTTCCTAAGCAGAGTTGAACTAGATATGGCCCGTGTGTCGGAAGCACAGTGCTTTTTTTCTGAGCAAGCTCACTGTTCTGACCCTATAGGAAACACAGTAGATTAGGAGAGTGCTCTTTTCTCAAAAGCAGAGTGTGTTTCTTGTAAGGCGAGCTAGTATTTGTTTCCCAGTCAGAAATGGAGTTGAATCACATGCAGTTTCTGTTCCTACGAGCAAGAGTTGTTTCTGGTAAGAAAAGTCACTATTGCGCTCCCATTGCCATACACAGTGCAAATAGCAATTGCGTCTGTTCCCAGCAAGTACAGCGTATTGGACTGAAGAGAAGCTACTGTTCTCGTCAGTTTCCTAAGTGGAGTTGAGCTAGATATGGCCCGTGTGTGTAGGAAGCAAAGTTCTTTTGTTCTGAGCAAGCTCACTCTTCTGGCCCTATAGGAAACACAGGAGACTAGAAGAGTGCTCTTTTCTCAAAAGCAGAGTGTGTTTCTTGTAAGGCGAGCTAGTGTTTGTTTCCCAGTCCAAAATGGAGTTGAATCACATGCAGTTTCTTGTCCTACGAGCAAGAGTTGTTTTCTGGTAAGAAGAGTCACTATTGTGCTCCCATTGCCATACACAGTGCAAATAGCACTGGCGTCTGTTCCCAGCAAGTACAGTGTATTGGACTGAAGAGAAGCTACTGTTTTCGTCAGTTTCCTAAGTGGAGTTGAACTAGATATGGCCCGTAAGTCTGAAGCACAGTTTTTTTGTTCTGTGCAAGCTCACTGTTCTGGCCCTATAGGAAACACAGTAGATTAAAAGAGTGCTCTTTTCTCAAAAGCAGAGTGTGTTTCTTGTAAGGCGAGCTAGTGTTTGTTTCCCAGTCCTAAATGGAGTTGAATCACATGCAGTTTCCTGTCCTACAAACAAGAGTTGTTTTCTGGTAAGAAGAGTCACTATTGCGTTCCTATTGCCTTACACAGTGCAAATAGCACTCGCGTCTGTTCCCAGCAAGTGCAGTGTATTGGACTGAAGAGAAGCTACTGTTCTCGTCAGTTTCCTAAGTGGCCTTGAACTAGATATGGCCCCTATGTTGGAAGCACAGTTCTTTTGTTCTGAGCAAGCTCACTGTTCTGGCGCTATAGGAAACACAGGAGAGTAGAAGAGTGCTCTTTTCTAAAAAGCAGAGTGTGTTTCTTGAAAGGCGTGCTAGTGTTTGTTTCCCAGTCCTAAATGGAGTTGAATCACATGCAGTTTTTTGTCCTATGTTCAAGATTTGTTTCTGGTAAGAAGAGTCACTATTGCGTTCCCATTGCCATACACAGTGCAAAGAGCACTCGCGTCTGTTCCCAGCAAGTACAGTGTATTGGACTGAAGAGAAGCTACTGTTCTCGTCAGTTTCCTAAATGGAGTTGAACTAGATATGGCCCGTGTGTGTAGGAAGTACATACAGTTCTTTTGTTCTGAGCAAGCTCACTGTTCTGGCCCTATAGGAAACACAGTAGAGAAGATGAGTGCTCTTTTCTCAAAAGCAGAGTGTGTTTCTTGTAAGGCGAGCTAGTGTTTGTTTCCCAATCAGAAAAGGATTTGAATCACATGCAGTTTCTGGTCCTATGAGCAAGAGTTGTTTTGTGGTAAAAAGAGTCACTTTTTTGCTCCATTCGCCATACACAGTGCAAATAGCACTCGCGTCTGTTCCCAGCAAGTACAGTGTATTGGACTGAGGAGAAGCTACTGTTCTTGTCAGTTTCCTAAGCAGAGTTGAACTAGATATGGCCCGTGTGTCGGAAGCACAGTGATTTTGTTCTGAGCAAGCTCACTGTTCTGGCCCTATAAGAAACACAGTAGATTAGAAGAGTGCTCTTTTCACAAAAGCAGAGTGTGTTTCTTGTAAGGCGAGCTACTATTTGTTTCCCAGTCCTAAAAGGAGTTGAATCACATGCAGTTTCTGGTCCTACCAGCAAGAGTTGTTTTCTGGTAAGAAGAGTCACTATTGTGCTCCATTTGCCATACACAGTGCAAATATCACTCACGTCAGTTCCCAGCAAGTACAGTGTATTGGACTGAAGAGAAGCTACTGTTCTCGTCAGTTTCCTAAGTGGAGTTGAACTAAATATGGCCCCTGTGTTGGAAGCACAGTGCTTTTGTTCTGAGCAAGCTCACTGTTCTGGCCCTATAGGAAACACAGGAGAGTAGAAGGGTGTTCTTTCCTCAAAAGCAGAGTGTGTTTCTTGTAAGGCATGCTAGTGTTTGTTTCCCAGTCCTAAATGGAGTTGAATCACATGCAGTTTCTGGTCCTATGAGCAAGAGTTGTTTCTGGAAAGAAGAGTCACTATTGTGCTCCATTTACCATACACAGTGCAAATAGCACTCGGGTCTGTTCCCAGCAAGTACAGTGTATAGGACTGAAGACAAGCTACTGTTCTTGTCAGTTTCCTAAGCAGAGTTGAACAAGGTATGGCCCGTGTTTCGGAAGCACAGTGCTTTTGTTCAGAGCAAGCTCACTCTTCTGGCCCTATAGGAAACACAGGAGAGTAAAAGAGTGCTCTTTTCTCAAAAGCAGAGTGTGTTTCTTGTAAGGCGAGCTACTATTTGTTTCCCAGTCAGAAATGGAGTTGAATCACATGCAGTTTCTGGTCCTACGAGCAAGAGTTGTTTTCTCGTAAGAAGAGTCACTATTGTGCTCCATTTGCCATACACAGTGCAAATAGCACTCGGGTCTGTTCCCAGCAAGTACAGTGATTAGGACTGAAGAGAAGCTACTGTTCTCCTCAGTTTCCTAAGTGGAGTTGAACTAGATATGGCTTGTACGTCGGAAGCACAGTTCTTTTGTTCTGAGCAAGCTCACTGTTCTGGCCCTATAGGAAACACAGTAGATTGGAAGTGTGCTCTTTTCACAAAAGCAGAGTGTGTTTCTTGTAAGGCGAGCTAGTGTTTGTTTCCCAGTCCAAAATGTAGTTGAAACACTCAGTTTCTTGTCCAAGGAGCAAGAGTTGTTTTCTGGTAAGAAGAGTCACTATTGTGCTCCGATTGCCATACACAGTGCAAATAGCACTCGCGTCAGTTCCCAGCAAGTACAGTGTATTGGACTGAAGAGAAGCTACTGTTCTCGTCAGTTTCCTAAGTGGAGTTGAACTAGATATGGACCGTGTGTAGGAAGCACAGTTCTTTTGTTCTGAGCAAGCTCACTGTTGTGGCCCTATAGGAAACACAGTAGATTAGAAGAGTGCTCTTTTCTCAAAAGCAGAGTGTGTTTCTTGTAAGGCGAGCTAGTGTTTGTTTCCCAATCAGAAAAGGATTTGAATCACATGCAGTTTCTGGTCCTATGAGCAAGAGTTGTTTTGTGGTAAAAAGAGTCACTTTTTTGCTCCATTTGCCATACACAGTGCAAAGAGCACTCGGGTCTGTTTCCAACAAGTACAGTGTATTAGACTGAAGAGACGCTACTGTTCTTGTCAGTTTCCTAAGCAGAGTTGAACTAGATATGGCCCGTGTGTCGGAAGCACAGTGCTTTAGTTCTGAGCAAGCTCACTGTTCTGGCCCTATAGGAAACACAGTAGATTAGAAGAGTGCTCTTTTCTCAAAAGCAGAGTGTGTTTCTTGAAAACGTGCTAGTGTTTGTTTCCCAGTCCTAAATGGAGTTGAATCACATGCAGTTTTTTGTCCTATGTTCAAGATTTGTTTCTGGTAAGAAGAGTAACTATTGCGTTCCCATTGCCATACACAGTGCAAAGAGCACTCGCGTCTGTTCCCAGCAAGTACAGTGTATTGGACTGAAGAGAAGCTACTGTTCTCGTCAGTTTCCTAAGTGGAGTTGAACTAGATATGGCCCGTGTGTGTAGGAAGTACAGTTCTTTTGTTCTGAGCAAGCTCACTGTTCCGGCCCTATTGGAAACACAGTAGAGAAGATGAGTGCTCTTTTCTCAAAAGCAGAGTGTGTTTCTTGTAAGGCGAGCTAGTGTTTGTTTCCCAATCAGAAAAGGATTTGAATCACATGCAGTTTCTGGTCCTACGAGCCAGAGTTGTATTCTGGTAAGAAGAGTCACTATTGCACTCCATTTGCCATACACAGTGCAAATAGCACTCGCGTCTGTTCTCAGCAAGTACAGTGTATTGGACTGAAGAGAAGCTACTGTTCTCGTCAGTTTCCTAAGTGGAGTTGAACTAGATATGGCCCGTACTTCGGTAGCACAATTCTTTTGTTTAGAGCAAGCTCACTGTTCTGGCCCTATAGGAAACACAGTAGATTAGAAGAGTGCTCTTTTCTCAAATGCAGAGTGTGTTTCTTGTAAGGCGAGCTACTATTTGTTTCCCAGTCAGAAATGGGTTGAATCACATGCAGTTTCTGGTCCTACGAGCAATAGTTGTTTTCTGGTAAGAAGAGTCACTATTGTGCTCCATTTGCCATACACAGGGCAAATAGCACTCGCGTCAGTTCTCAGCAAGTACAGTGAATTGGACTGAAGAGAAGCTACTGTTCTCGTCAGTTTCCTAAGTGGAGTTGAACTAGATATGGCCCTTACGTCGGAAGCACAGGTCTTTTGTTCTGAGCAAGCTCACTTTTCTGGCCCTATAGAAAACACAGTAGATAAGATGAGTGCTCTTTTCTCAAAAGCAGAGTGTGTTTCTTGTAAGTCGAGCTAGTGTTTGTTTCCCAATCAGAAACGGATTTGAATCACATGCAGTTTCTGGTCCTATGAGCAAGAGTTGTTTTGTGGTAAAAAAGAGACACTTTTGTTCTCCATTCGCCATACACAGTGCAAATAGCACTCGCTTCTGTTCCCAGCAAGTATAGTGTATTGGACTGAAGAGAAGCTACTGTTCTTGTCAATTACCTAAGCGGAGTTGAACTAGATATGGCCCGTACATCGGAAGCACAGTACTTTTGTTCTGAACAAGCTCACTGTTCTGCCCCTATAGGAAACACAGGAGAGTAGAAGGGTGTTCTTTCCTCAAAAGTAGAGTGTGTTTCTTGTAAGACGTTCTAGTGTTTGTTTCCCAGTCCTAAATGGATTTGAATCACATGCAGTTTCTTGTCCTATGAGCAAGAGTTGTTTCTGGTAAGAAGAGTCACTATTGCGCTCCCATTGCCATACACAGTGCAAGTAGCTCTCACGTATGTTCCCAGTAAGTACAGTGTATTCGACTGAAGAGAAGCTACTGTTCTCGTCAGTTTCCTAAGTGGAGTTGAACTAGATATGGCCCGTGTGTGAAGGAAGCACAGTTCTTTTGTTCTGAGCAAGCTCACTGTTCTGGCCCTATAGGAAACACAGTAGAGAAGATGAGTGCTCTTTTCTCAAAAACAGAGTGTGTTTCTTGTAAGGCGAGCTCATGTTTGATTCCCAATCAGAAAAGGATTTGAATCACATGCAGTTTCTGTTCCTATGAGCAAGAGTTGTTTTGTGGTAAAAGGAGTCACTTTTGTGCTCCATTCGCCATACACAGTGCAAATAGCACTTGATTCTGTTCCCAGCGAGTACAGTGTATTGGACTGAAGAGAAGCTACAGTTCTTGTCAGTTTCCTAAGCAGAGTTGAACTATATATGGCCCGTGTGTAGGAAGCACAGTTCTTTTGTTCTGAGCAAGCTCACTGTTCTGGCCCTATAGGAAACACAGGAGAGTAGAAGAGTGCTCTTCTCAAAAGCAGAGTGTGTTTCTGGTACGGCAAGCTAGTATTTGTTTCCCAGTCCTAAATGGAGTTGAATCACATGCAGTTTCTTGTCCCACGAGCAAGAGTTGTTTTCTGGTAAGAAGAGTCACTATTGTGCTCCCATTGCCATACACAGTGCAAATAGCACTCGCATCAGTTCCCAGCAAGTACAGTGTATTGGACTGAAGAGAAGCTACTGTTCTCGTCAGTTTCCTAAGTGGAGTTGAACTAGATATGGCCCGTACTTCGAAAGCACAATTCTTTTGTTCTGAGCAAGCTCAATGTTCTGGCCATATAGGAAACACAGTAGATTAGAAGAGTGCTCTTTTCTCAAAAGCAGAGTGTGTTTCTTGTAAGGCGAGCTAGCCTTTGTTTCCCAGTCAGAAATGGAGTTGAATCACATGCAGTTTCTGGTCCTACGAGCATGAGTTGTTTTCTGGTAAGAAGAGTCACTATTGTGCTCCATTTTCCATACACAGTGCAAATAGCACTCATGTCAGTTCCCAGCAAGTACAGTGTATTGGACTGAAGAGAAGCTACTGTTCTCGTCAGTTTCCTACGCAGAGTTGAACTAGATATGGCCCGTGTTTCGGAAGCACAGTGCTTTTGTTCTGAGCAAGCTCACTGTTCTGGCCCTATAGAAAACACAGTAGATTAGAAGAGTGCTCTTTTCTCAAAAGCAGAGTGTGTTTCTTGTAAGGCGAGCTAGTGTTTGTTTCCCAATCAGATACGGATTTGAATCACATGCAGTTTCTGGTCCTATGAGCAAGAGTTGTTTTGTGGTAAAAAAGAGTCACTTTTGTGGTCCATTCGCCATACACAGTGCAAGTAGCACTCACGTCAGTTCCCAAGAAGTACAGTGTATTGGACTGAAGAGAAGCTACTGTTCTCGTCAGTTTCCTAAGTGTAGTTGAACTAAATATGGCCCCTGTGTTAGAAGCACAGTGCTTTTGTTCTGAGCAAGCTCACTGTTCTGGCCCTATAGGAAACACAGGAGAGTAGAAGGGTGTTCTTTCCTCAAAAGCAGAGTGTGTTTCTTGTAAGGCATGCTAGTGTTTGTTTCCCTGTCCTAAATAGAGTTGAATCACATGCAGTTTCTTGTCCTATGAGCAAGAGTTTTTCTGGTAAGAAGATTCACTATTGTGCTCTATTTGCCATACACAGTGCAAATAGCACTCGGGTCTGTTCCCAGCAAGTACAGTGTATAGGACTGAAGAGAAGCTACTGTTCTTGTCAGTTTCCTAAGCAGAGTTGAAAAAGGAATGGCCCACGTGTCGGAAGCACAGTGCTTTTGTTCTGAGCAAGCTCACTCTTCTGGCACTATAGGAAACACAGGAGAGTAAAAGAGTGCTCTTTTCTCAAAAGCAGAGTGTGTTTCTTGTAAGGCGAGCTACTATTTGTTTCCCAGTCAGAAATGGAGTTGAATCACATGCAGTTTCTGGTCCTACGAGCAAGAGTTGTTTTCTCGTAAGAAGAGTCACTATTGTGCTCCATTTGCCATACACAGTGCAAATAGCACTCGGGTCTGTTCCCAGCAAGTACAGTGATTAGGACTGAAGAGAAGCTACTGTTCTCATCAGTTTCCTAAGTGGAGTTGATCTAGATATGGCCTGTACGTCGGAAGCACAGTTCTTTTGTTCTGAGCAAGCTCACTCTTCTGGCCCTATAGGAAACACAGTAGATTGGAAGTGTGCTCTTTTCTCAAAAGCAGAGTGTGTTTCTTGTAAGGCGAGCTAGTGCTTGTTTCCCAGTCCAAAATGGAGTTGAATCACATGCAGTTTCTTGTCCTAGGAGCAAGAGTTGTTTTCTGGTAAGAAGAGTCACTATTGTGCTCCGATTGCCATACACAGTGCAAATAGCACTCGCGTCAGTTCCCAGCAAGTACAGTGTATTGGACTGAAGAGAAGCTACTGTTCTCGTCAGTTTCCTAAGTGGAGTTGAACTAGATATGGACCGTGTGTAGGAAGCACAGTTCTTTTGTTCTGAGCAAGCTCACTGTTGTGGCCCTATAGGAAACACAGTAGATTAGAAGAGTGCTCTTTTCTCAAAAGCAGAGTGTGTTTCTTGTAAGGCGAGCTAGTGTTTGTTTCCCAATCAGAAAAGGATTTGAATCACATGCAGTTTCTGGTCCTATGAGCAAGAGTTGTTTTGTGGTAAAAAGAGTCACTTTTTTGCTCCATTCGCCATACACAGTGCAAAGAGCACTCGGGTCTGTTTCCAGCATGTACAGTGTATTAGACTGAAGAGAAGCTACTGTTCTTGTCAGTTTCCTAAGCAGAGTTGAACTAGATATGGCCCGTGTGTCGGAAGCACAGTGCTTTTTTTCTGAGCAAGCTCACTGTTCTGACCCTATAGGAAACACAGTAGATTAGGAGAGTGCTCTTTTCTCAAAAGCAGAGTGTGTTTCTTGTAAGGCGAGCTAGTATTTGTTTCCCAGTCAGAAATGGAGTTGAATCACATGCAGTTTCTGTTCCTACGAGCAAGAGTTGTTTCTGGTAAGAAAAGTCACTATTGCGCTCCCATTGCCATACACAGTGCAAATAGCAATTGCGTCTGTTCCCAGCAAGTACAGCGTATTGGACTGAAGAGAAGCTACTGTTCTCGTCAGTTTCCTAAGTGGAGTTGAACTAGATATGGCCCGTAAGTCTGAAGCACAGTTTTTTTGTTCTGTGCAAGCTCACTGTTCTGGCCCTATAGGAAACACAGTAGATTAAAAGAGTGCTCTTTTCTCAAAAGCAGAGTGTGTTTCTTGTAAGGCGAGCTAGTGTTTGTTTCCCAGTCCTAAATGGAGTTGAATCACATGCAGTTTCCTGTCCTACAAACAAGAGCTGTTTTCTGGTAAGAAGAGTCACTATTGCGTTCCTATTGCCTTACACAGTGCAAATAGCACTCGCGTCTGTTCCCAGCAAGTGCAGTGTATTGGACTGAAGAGAAGCTACTGTTCTCGTCAGTTTCCTAAGTGGCCTTGAACTAGATATGGCCCCTATGTTGGAAGCACAGTTCTTTTGTTCTGAGCAAGCTCACTGTTCTGGCGCTATAGGAAACACAGGAGAGTAGAAGAGTGCTCTTTTCTAAAAAGCAGAGTGTGTTTCTTGAAAGGCGTGCTAGTGTTTGTTTCCCAGTCCTAAATGGAGTTGAATCACATGCAGTTTTTTGTCCTATGTTCAAGATTTGTTTCTGGTAAGAAGAGTCACTATTGCGTTCCCATTGCCATACACAGTGCAAAGAGCACTCGCGTCTGTTCCCAGCAAGTACAGTGTATTGGACTGAAGAGAAGCTACTGTTGTCGTCAGTTTCCTAAATGGAGTTGAACTAGATATGGCCCGTGTGTGTAGGAAGTACATACAGTTCTTTTGTTCTGAGCAAGCTCACTGTTCTGGCCCTATAGGAAACACAGTAGAGAAGATGAGTGCTCTTTTCTCAAAAGCAGAGTGTGTTTCTTGTAAGGCGAGCTAGTGTTTGTTTCCCAATCAGAAAAGGATTTGAATCACATGCAGTTTCTGGTCCTATGAGCAAGAGTTGTTTTGTGGTAAAAAGAGTCACTTTTTTGCTCCATTCGCCATACACAGTGCAAATAGCACTCGCGTCTGTTCCCAGCAAGTACAGTGTATTGGACTGAGGAGAAGCTACTGTTCTTGTCAGTTTCCTAAGCAGAGTTGAACTAGATATGGCCCGTGTGTCGGAAGCACAGTGATTTTGTTCTGAGCAAGCTCACTGTTCTGGCCCTATAAGAAACACAGTAGATTAGAAGAGTGCTCTTTTCACAAAAGCAGAGTGTGTTTCTTGTAAGGCGAGCTACTATTTGTTTCCCAGTCCTAAAAGGAGTTGAATCACATGCAGTTTCTGGTCCTACCAGCAAGAGTTGTTTTCTGGTAAGAAGAGTCACTATTGTGCTCCATTTGCCATACACAGTGCAAATATCACTCACGTCAGTTCCCAGCAAGTACAGTGTATTGGACTGAAGAGAAGCTACTGTTCTCGTCAGTTTCCTAAGTGGAGTTGAACTAAATATGGCCCCTGTGTTGGAAGCACAGTGCTTTTGTTCTGAGCAAGCTCACTGTTCTGGCCCTATAGGAAACACAGGAGAGTAGAAGGGTGTTCTTTCCTCAAAAGCAGAGTGTGTTTCTTGTAAGGCATGCTAGTGTTTGTTTCCCAGTCCTAAATGGAGTTGAATCACATGCAGTTTCTGGTCCTATGAGCAAGAGTTGTTTCTGGAAAGAAGAGTCACTATTGTGCTCCATTTACCATACACAGTGCAAATAGCACTCGGGTCTGTTCCCAGCAAGTACAGTGTATAGGACTGAAGACAAGCTACTGTTCTTGTCAGTTTCCTAAGCAGAGTTGAACAAGGTATGGCCCGTGTTTCGGAAGCACAGTGCTTTTGTTCAGAGCAAGCTCACTCTTCTGGCCCTATAGGAAACACAGGAGAGTAAAAGAGTGCTCTTTTCTCAAAAGCAGAGTGTGTTTCTTGTAAGGCGAGCTACTATTTGTTTCCCAGTCAGAAATGGAGTTGAATCACATGCAGTTTCTGGTCCTACGAGCAAGAGTTGTTTTCTCGTAAGAAGAGTCACTATTGTGCTCCATTTGCCATACACAGTGCAAATACCACTCGGGTCTGTTCCCAGCAAGTACAGTGATTAGGACTGAAGAGAAGCTACTGTTCTCCTCAGTTTCCTAAGTGGAGTTGAACTAGATATGGCCTGTACGTCGGAAGCACAGTTCTTTTGTTCTGAGCAAGCTCACTGTTCTGGCCCTATAGGAAACACAGTAGATTGGAAGTGTGCTCTTTTCTCAAAAGCAGAGTGTGTTTCTTGTAAGGCGAGCTAGTGTTTGTTTCCCAGTCCAAAATGTAGTTGAAACACTCAGTTTCTTGTCCAAGGAGCAAGAGTTGTTTTCTGGTAAGAAGAGTCACTATTGTGCTCCGATTGCCATACACAGTGCAAATAGCACTCGCGTCAGTTCCCAGCAAGTACAGTGTATTGGACTGAAGAGAAGCTACTGTTCTCGTCAGTTTCCTAAGTGGAGTTGAACTAGATATGGACCGTGTGTAGGAAGCACAGTTCTTTTGTTCTGAGCAAGCTCACTGTTGTGGCCCTATAGGAAACACAGTAGATTAGAAGAGTGCTCTTTTCTCAAAAGCAGAGTGTGTTTCTTGTAAGGCGAGCTAGTGTTTGTTTCCCAATCAGAAAAGGATTTGAATCACATGCAGTTTCTGGTCCTATGAGCAAGAGTTGTTTTGTGGTAAAAAGAGTCACTTTTTTGCTCCATTTGCCATACACAGTGCAAAGAGCACTCGGGTCTGTTTCCAACAAGTACAGTGTATTAGACTGAAGAGACGCTACTGTTCTTGTCAGTTTCCTAAGCAGAGTTGAACTAGATATGGCCCGTGTGTCGGAAGCACAGTGCTTTAGTTCTGAGCAAGCTCACTGTTCTGGCCCTATAGGAAACACAGTAGATTAGAAGAGTGCTCTTTTCTCAAAAGCAGAGTGTGTTTCTTGTAAGGCGAGCTACTATTTGTTTCCCAGTCAGAAATGGAGTTGAATCACATGCAGTTTCTGGTCCTACGAGCAAGAGTTGTTTCTGGTAAGAAAAGTCACTATTGCGCTCCCATTGCCATACAAAGTGCAAATAGCACTTGCGTCTGTTCCCAGCAAGTACAGCGTATTGGACTGAAGAGAAGCTACTGTTCTCGTCAGTTTCCTAAGTGGAGTTGAGCTAGATATGGCCCATACGTGGGAAGCACAGTTCTTTTGTTCTGAGCAAGCTCACTGTTCTGGCCCTATGGGAAACACAGTAGATTAGAAGAGTGCTCTTTTCTCAAAAGCAGAGTGTGTTTCTTGTAAGGCAAGCTAGTGTTTGTTTCCCAATCAGAAAAGGATTTGAATCCCATGCAGTTTCTGGTCCTATGAGCAAGAGTTGTTTTGTGGTAAAAAGAGTCACTTTTGTGCTCCATTCGTCATACACAGTGCACATAGCACTCGCGTCTGTTCCCAGCAAGTACAGTGTATTGGACTGAAGAGAAGCTACTCTTCTTGTCAGTTTCCTAAGCAGAGTTGAACTAGATATGTCCCTTGTGTCGGAAGCACAGTGCTTTTGTTCTGAGCAAGCTCACTGTTCTGGCTTTATAGGAAACACAGTAGATTAGATGAGTGCTCTTTTCTCAAAAGCAGTGTGTGTTTCTTGTAAGGCGAGCTGGTATTTGTTTCCCAGTCCTAAATGGAGTTGAATCACAAGCAGTTTCTGGTCCTATGAGCAAGACTTGTTTTCTGGTAAGAAGAGTCACTATTGCGCTCTTTTGCCATACACAGTGCAAATAGCACTCGCATCTGTTCCCAGCAAGTACAGTGTATTGGACTGCAGAGAAGCTACTGTTCTTGTCAGTTTCCTAAGCAGAGTTGAACTAGATATGGCCCGTGTGTGTAGGAAGCAAAGTTCTTTTGTTCTGAGCAAGCTCACTCTTCTGGCCCTATAGGAAACACAGGAGAGTAGAAGAGTGCTCTTTTCTCAAAAGCAGAGTGTGTTTCTTGTAAGGCGAGCTAGTGTTTGTTTCCCAGTCCAAAATGGAGTTGAATCACATGCGGTTTCTTGTCCTACGAGCAAGTGTTGTTTTCTGGTAAGAAGAGTCACTATTGCGCTCCCATTGACATACACAGTGCAAATAGCACTGGCGTCTGTTCCCAGCAACTACATGGTTTTGGACTGAAGAGAAGCTACTGTTCTCGTTCAGTTTCCTAAGTGAAGTTGAACTAGATGTGGCCCGTAAGTCTGAAGCACAGTTCTTTTATTCTGAGCAAGCTCACTGTTCTGGCCCTATAGGAAACACAGTAGATTAAAAGAGTGCTCTTTTCTCAAAAGCAGAGTGTGTTTCTTGTAAGGCGAGCTAGTGTTTGTTTCCCAGTCCTAAATGGAGTTGAATCCCATGCAGTTTCCTGTCCTATAAACAAGAGTTGTTTTCTGGTAAGAAGAGTCACTATTGCGTTCCTATTGCCATACACAGTGCAAATAGCACTCGCGTCAGTTCCCAGCAAGTACAGTGTATTGGACTGAAGAGAAGCTACTGTTCTCGTCAGTTTCCTAAGTGGCGTTGAACTAGATATGGCCCGTATGTTGGAAGCACAGTTCTTTTGTTCTGAGCAAGCTCACTGTTCTGGCGCTATAGGAAACACAGGAGAGTAGAAGAGTGCTCTTTTCTCAAAAGCAGAGTGTGTTTCTTGAAAGGCGTGCTAGTGTTTGTTTCCCAGTCCTAAATGGAGTTGAATCACATGCAGTTTTTTGTCCTATGTTCAAGATTTGTTTCTGGTAAGAAGAGTAACTATTGCGTTCCCATTGCCATACACAGTGCAAAGAGCACTCGCGTCTGTTCCCAGCAAGTACAGTGTATTGGACTGAAGAGAAGCTACTGTTCTCGTCAGTTTCCTAAGTGGAGTTGAACTAGATATGGCCCGTGTGTGTAGGAAGTACAGTTCTTTTGTTCTGAGCAAGCTCACTGTTCCGGCCCTATTGGAAACACAGTAGAGAAGATGAGTGCTCTTTTCTCAAAAGCAGAGTGTGTTTCTTGTAAGGCGAGCTAGTGTTTGTTTCCCAATCAGAAAAGGATTTGAATCACATGCAGTTTCTGGTCCTACGAGCCAGAGTTGTATTCTGGTAAGAAGAGTCACTATTGCACTCCATTTGCCATACACAGTGCAAATAGCACTCGCGTCTGTTCTCAGCAAGTACAGTGTATTGGACTGAAGAGAAGCTACTGTTCTCGTCAGTTTCCTAAGTGGAGTTGAACTAGATATGGCCCGTACTTCGGTAGCACAATTCTTTTGTTTAGAGCAAGCTCACTGTTCTGGCCCTATAGGAAACACAGTAGATTAGAAGAGTGCTCTTTTCTCAAATGCAGAGTGTGTTTCTTGTAAGGCGAGCTACTATTTGTTTCCCAGTCAGAAATGGGTTGAATCACATGCAGTTTCTGGTCCTACGAGCAATAGTTGTTTTCTGGTAAGAAGAGTCACTATTGTGCTCCATTTGCCATACACAGGGCAAATAGCACTCGCGTCAGTTCTCAGCAAGTACAGTGAATTGGACTGAAGAGAAGCTACTGTTCTCGTCAGTTTCCTAAGTGGAGTTGAACTAGATATGGCCCTTATGTCGGAAGCACAGGTCTTTTGTTCTGAGCAAGCTCACTTTTCTGGCCCTATAGAAAACACAGTAGATTAGATGAGTGCTCTTTTCTCAAAAGCAGAGTGTGTTTCTTGTAAGTCGAGCTAGTGTTTGTTTCCCAATCAGAAACGGATTTGAATCACATGCAGTTTCTGGTCCTATGAGCAAGAGTTGTTTTGTGGTAAAAAAGAGACACTTTTGTTCTCCATTCGCCATACACAGTGCAAATAGCACTCGCTTCTGTTCCCAGCAAGTATAGTGTATTGTACTGAAGAGAAGCTACTGTTCTTGTCAATTTCCTAAGCGGAGTTGAACTAGATATGGCCCGTACATCGGAAGCACAGTACTTTTGTTCTGAACAAGCTCACTGTTCTGCCCCTATAGGAAACACAGGAGAGTAGAAGGGTGTTCTTTCCTCAAAAGTAGAGTGTGTTTCTTGTAAGACGTTCTAGTGTTTGTTTCCCAGTCCTAAATGGATTTGAATCACATGCAGTTTCTTGTCCTATGAGCAAGAGTTGTTTCTGGTAAGAAGAGTCACTATTGCGCTCCCATTGCCATACACAGTGCAAGTAGCTCTCACGTATGTTCCCAGTAAGTACAGTGTATTCGACTGAAGAGAAGCTACTGTTCTCGTCAGTTTCCTAAGTGGAGTTGAACTAGATATGGCCCGTGTGTGAAGGAAGCACAGTTCTTTTGTTCTGAGCAAGCTCACTGTTCTGGCCCTATAGGAAACACAGTAGAGAAGATGAGTGCTCTTTTCTCAAAAACAGAGTGTGTTTCTTGTAAGGCGAGCTCATGTTTGATTCCCAATCAGAAAAGGATTTGAATCACATGCAGTTTCTGTTCCTATGAGCAAGAGTTGTTTTGTGGTAAAAAGAGTCACTTTTGTGCTCCATTCGCCATACACAGTGCAAATAGCACTTGCTTCTGTTCCCAGCGAGTACAGTGTATTGGACTGAAGAGAAGCTACAGTTCTTGTCAGTTTCCTAAGCAGAGTTGAACTATATATGGCCCGTGTGTAGGAAGCACAGTTCTTTTGTTCTGAGCAAGCTCACTGTTCTGGCCCTATAGGAAACACAGGAGAGTAGAAGAGTGCTCTTCTCAAAAGCAGAGTGTGTTTCTGGTACGGCAAGCTAGTATTTGTTTCCCAGTCCTAAATGGAGTTGAATCACATGCAGTTTCTTGTCCCACGAGCAAGAGTTGTTTTCTGGTAAGAAGAGTCACTATTGTGCTCCATTTGCCATACACAGTGCAAATAGCACTCACGTCTGTTCCCAGCAAGTACAGTGTATTGGACTGAAGAGAAGCTACTGTTCTCGTCAGTTTCCTAAGTGGAGTTGAACTAGATATGGCCCGTATGTCGGAAGCACAGTTCTTTTGTTCTGAGCAAGCTCACTCTTCTGGCCCTATGGGAAACACAGTAGAGTACAAGAATGCTCTTTTCTCAAAAGCAGAGTGTGATTCTTGTAAGGCGAGCTAGTATTTGTTTCCCAGTCAGAAATGGAGTTGAATCATATGCAGTTTCTTATCCTACGAGCAACAGTTGTTTTCTGGTAAGAAGAGTCACTATTGTGCTCCCATTGCCATACACAGTGCAAATAGCACTCGCGTCTGTTCCCAGCAAGCACAGTGTATTAGACTAAAGAGAAGCTACTGTTCTCGTCAGTTTCCTAAGCAGAGTTGAAGTAGATATGGCCCGTGTGTGTAGGAATCACAGTTCTTTTGTTCTGAGCAAGCTCACTGTTCTGGCCCTATAGGAAACACAGGAGAGTAGAAGAGTGCTCTTTTCTCAAAAGCAGAGTGTGTTTCTTGTAAGGCGAGCTAGCGTTTGTTTCCCAGTCCTAAATGGAGTTGAAACACATGCAGTTTCTGGTCCTACGAGCAAGAGTTGTTTTCTGCTAATAAGAGTATTAGGATCCCTTTGCCATATACAGTGCAAATAGCACTCGTATCTGTTCCCAGCACGTAAAGTGTATTGGACTGAAGAGAAGCTACTGTTCTTGTTAGGTTCCTAAGCAGAGTTGAACTAGATATGGCCCGTGTGTGTAGAAAGCACAGTTCTTTTGTTCTGAGCAAGCTCACTGTTCTGGCCCTATAGGAAACACAGTATAGTAGAAGAGTGCTCTTTTCTCAAAAGCAGAGTGTGTTTCTTGTAAGGCAAGCTAGCATTTGTTTCCCAGTCATAAACGGAGTTGAATCACATGCAGTTTCTGGTCCTACGAGCAAGAGTTGTTTTCTGCTAAGAAGAGTCACTATTGCCCTCCCATTGCCATACACAGTGCAAATAGCCCTCGCTTCTGTTCCCAGCAAGTACAGTGTATTGGACTGAAGAGAAGCTACTGTTCTTGTCAGTTTCCTAAGCAGAGTTGAACTAGATATGGCCCGTGTGTGTAGGAAGCACAGTTCTTTTGTTCTGAGCAAGCTCACTCTTCTGGCCCTATAGGAAACACAGGAGAGAAGAAGAGTGCTCTTTTCTCAAAAGCAGAGTGTGTTTCTTGTAAGGCGAGCTAGTGTTTGTTTCCCAGTCCTAAATGGAGTTGAATCACATGCAGTTTCTTGTCCTATGAGCAAGAGTTGTTTTCTGGTAAGAAGAGTCACTATTGTGCTCCCATTGCCATACACAGTGCAAATAGCACTCGCGTCTGTTCCCAGCAAGTACAGTGTATTGGACTGAAGAGAAGCTACTGTTCTCGTCAGTTTCCTAAGTGGAGTTGAACTAGATATGGCCCGTACATTGGAAGCACAGTTCTTTTGTTCTGAGCAAGGTCACTGTTCTGGCCCTATAGGAAACACAGTACATTAGAAGAGTGCTCTTTTCTCAAAAGCAGAGTGTGTTTCTTGTAAGACGAGCTAGTGTTTGTTTCTCAATCAGAAAAGGATTTGAATCACATGCAGTTTCTGCTCCTATGAGCAAGAGTTGTTTTGTGGTAAAAAGAGTCACTTTTGGCTCCATTCGCTATACACAGTGCAAAGAGCACTCGCATCTGTTCCCAGCAAGTACAGTGTATTGGACTGAAGAGAAGCTACTGTTCTTGTCAGTTTCCTAAGCAGAGTTGAACTGGATATGGCCCATGTGTGTAGGAAGCTCAGTTCTTTTGTTCTGAGCAAGCTCACTCTTCTGGCCCTATAGATAACACAGGAGAGTAGAAGAGTGCTCTTCTCAAAAGCAGAGTGTGTTTCTTGTAAGGCGAGCTAGCATTTGTTTCCCAGTCCTAAATGGAGTTGAATCACATGAAGTTTCTTGTCCTACGAGCAAGAGTTGTTTTCTGGTAAGAAGAGACACTATTGTGCTCCCATTGCCATACACAGTGCAAATAGCACTCGCATCTGTTCCCAGCAAGCACAGTGTATTGGACTGAAGAGAAGCTACTGTTCTTGTCAGTTTCTCAGTGGAGTTGAACTAGATATGGCCCCTACATCGGAAGCACAGTTCTTTTGTTCTGAGCAAGCTCACTGTTCTGGCCCTATAGGAAACACAGTAGATGAGAAGAGTGCTCTTTTCTCAAAAGCAGAGTGTGTTTCTTGTAAGGCGAGCTAGTGTTTGTTTCCCAATCAGAAGAGGATTTGTATCACATGCAGTTTCTGGTCCTATGAGAAAGAGTTGTTTTGTGGTAAAAAGAGTCACTTTTGTGCTTCTTTCACCATATATGGTGCAAAGAACACTGTAGTCTGTTTCCAGCAAGTACAGTGTATTGAACTGAAGAGAAGCTACTGTTCTTGTCAGTTTCCTAAGCAGAGTTGAACTAGATATGGGCCGGGTGTCGGAAGCACAGTGCTTTTGTTCTGACCAAGCTCACTGTTCTAGCCCTATAGGAAACACAGTATATTGGAAGAGTGCTCTTTTCTCAAAAGCAGAGTGTGTTTCTGGTAAGGCAAGCTAGTATTTGTTTCCCAGTCCTAAATGGAGTTGAATCACATGCAGTTTCTTGTCCCAGGGGGAACCAAGGAATGGCAGACCCCAGGATGCTGCAGGGGTACTGGGGACTAGCAGAGCCCAGGACGCTGCGGGGGTCCGGGGACTAGGGAGCCCAGGACGCTGGAGGGGGACAGGGGACTAGCAGAGCCCAGGACGCTGAGGGGGGGGGGACCGGGGACTAGCAGAACCCAGGAGGCTGCGGGGGGAACTGGGACGCTGCTGGGGGGACTGGGGACTAGGGAGCCCAGGACGCTGCAAGGGGACCCGGGACTGGCAGAGCCCAGGACGTTGCGGGGAGACCAGGGACTAGCAGAGTCCAGGACGCTGCGGGGGAATCGGGGACTGGCAGAGCCCAGGAAGCTGCGGGGAGACAGGGGACTAGCAGAGCCCAGGAAGCTGCGGGGGGACCGGGGACTAGCAGAGCCCAGGAAGCTGCAGGGGGACCAGCGACTGGCAGAGCCCAGGACGCTGCGGGGGTACCGGGGACTAGCAGAGCCCAGGAAGCTGCGGAGGGGGAACGGGGACGCTGGGGGGGACCGGGGACTAGCAGAGCCCAGGACGCTGCGGGGGGACCAGGGACTGGCAGAGCCCAGGACGCTCCCTGGAGACCGGGAATGGCAGAGCCCAGGATGCTGCGGGGGGGGGGGGGGCGGCGACTGGCAGAGTCCAGGACGCTGCGGGGGTACCGGGGACTAGCAGAGCCCAGGAAGCTACTGGGGGACAGGCGACGCTGCAGGCGGACCTGGGACTAGCAGAGCCCAGGACGCTGCTGGGGAGCCGGGGGCTAGCAGAGCCCAGGACGCTGCGGGGGCACTGGTGACGCTGCGGGGGGACGGGGACTACCGAGCCCAGGACGCTGCGAGGGGACCCGCGACTGGCAGAGCCCAGGACGCTGCGGGGAGACCAGGGACTAGCAGAGCCCAGGACGCTGCGGGGGGACCTGGGACTAGCAGAGCCCAGGAAGCTGCAGGGGGACCAGCGATTCTGCAGGGGAACAGGGGACTTGCAGAGCCCAGGACTCTGCAGGGGAGCCGGGGGCTAGCAGAGCCCGGGATGCTGCGGGGGCACCTGCGACGCTGCCGGGGAACCCGGGGCTAGCAGGGTCCAGGACGTTGGGGGGGGGACCGGTGACGTTGCGGGGGAACCAGGGACTAGCAGAGCCCAGGACGATGCGGGGGAGCCAGCGACTGGCAGAGCCCAGGACGCTGCGGGGGACCGGGGACTAGCAGAGCCCAGGAAGCTGCGGGGGGACCGGGGACGCTGCAGGGGGACCTGGGACTAGCAGAGCCCAGGAGGCTGCAGGGGGACCAGGGACTGGCAGAGCCCAGGACGCACCCTGAAGACCGGGGACTGGCAGAGCCCAGGATGCTGCGGGGGGGGGGACCGGCGACTGGCAGAGCCCAGGAGGCTGCGGGGGGAACAGGGACGCTGCTGGGGGGACTGGGGACTAGGGAGCCCAGGACGCTGCAAGGGGACCCGGGACTGGCAGAGCCCAGGACGTTGCGGGGAGACCAGGGACTAGCAGAGTCCAGGACGCTGCGGGGGAATCGGGGACTGGCAGAGCCCAGGAAGCTGCGGGGAGACCGGGGACTAGCAGAGCCCAGGAAGCTGTGGGGGGACCGGGGACTAGCAGAGCCCAGGAAGCTGCAGGGGGACCAGCGACTGGCAGAGCCCAGGACGCTGCGGGGGTACCGGGGACTAGCAGAGCCCAGGAAGCTGCGGGGGGGGGACCGGGGACGCTGGGGGGTACCGGGGACTAGCAGAGCCCAGGACGCTGCGGGGGGACCAGGGACTGGCAGAGCCCAGGACGCTCCCTGGAGACCGGGAATGGCAGAGCCCAGGATGCTGCGGGGGTGGGGGGGCCGGCGACTGGCAGAGTCCAGGACGCTGCGGGGGTACAGGGGACTAGCAGAGCCCAGGAAGCTACTGGGGGACAGGCGACGCTGCAGGCGGACCGGGGACTAGCAGAGCCCAGGACGCTGCGGGGGAGCCGGGGGCTAGCAGAGCCCAGGACGCTGCGGGGGCACCGGGGACGCTGCGGGGGGGACGGGGACTACCGAGCCCAGGACGCTGCGAGGGGACCCGCGACTGGCAGAGCCCAGGACGCTGCGGGGAGACCAGGGACTAGCAGAGCCCAGGACGCTGCGGGGGTCCCTGGGACTAGCAGAGCCCAGGAAGCTGCAGGGGGACCAGCGATTCTGCAGGGGAACAAGGGACTTGCAGAGCCCAGGACGCTGCAGGGGATCCGGGGGCTAGCAGAGCCCGGGATTTTGCGGGGGCACCTGCGACGCTGCCGGGGAACCCGGGGCTAGCAGGGTCCAGGACGTTGGGGGGGGGACCGGTGACGTTGCGGGGGAACCAGGGACTAGAAGAGCCCAGGACGATGCGGGGGAGCCAGGGACTGGCAGAGCCCAGGACGCTGCGGAGGGGGGGGGGAACAGGGACTAGCCAGGCCCAGGACACTGGGGGGGACCAGGGACTAGCAGAGGCCAGGACGCTGCAAGGGACCGGGGACTGGCAGATCCCAGGACGCTCCGGGGGGACTGGGGACTGGCAGAGCCCAGGACAGTGCCTGAGGACCAGGGAAGCTGTGGGGGAAACCGGGGACTAGCGAGCCCAGGACGCTGAGGGGGAACCTGGGACTGGCAGAGCCCAGGACGCTGCGGGGGACCAGGGACTAGCAGAGCCCAGGAAGCTGCAGGGGGACCGGGGACGCTGCAGGGGGACCTGGGACTAGCAGAGCCCAGGATGCTGCGGGGGGACCAGGGACTGGCAGAGCCCAGGACGCACCCTGAAGACCGGGGACTGGCAGAGCCCAGGATGCTGCGGGGGGGGGGGGACCGGCGACTGGCAGAGCCCAGGACCCTGCGGGGGTACCGGGGACGCTGCAGGGGAACAGGGGACTAGCGAGCCCAGGACGCTGCTAGGGGACCCGGGACTGGCAGAGCCCAGGACGCTGAGGGGAGACTGGGGACTAGCAGAGCCCAGGACGCTGCGGGGGGATCGGGGACTAGCACAGCACAGGAAGCTGCGGGGGGGGGGGACAGGGGACTAGCAGAGCCCAGGACGCTGCAGGGGTCCAGGGACTAGCAGAGCCCAGGACCCTGCGGGGGGGACCGGGGACTAGCAGAGCCCAGGATGCTGCGGGGGGACCAGGGACACTGCGGGGGGACCCGGGACTACCGAGCCCAGGACGCTGCAAGGGGACCTGGGACTGGCAGAGCCCAGGTCGCTGCAGGGAGACCAGGGACTAGCAGAGCCCAGGACGCTGCGGGGGTACCGGGGACTAGCAGAGCCCAGGAAGCTGCAGGGGGACCGGCGACACTGCAGGGGGACAGGGGACTTGCAGAGCCCAGGACACTGCAGGGGAGCCGGGGGCTAACAGGGCCCTGGATGCTGAGGGGGCATTGGTGACGCTGCCGGGGAACCGGGGGCTAGCAGGGCCCAGGACGCTGGGGGGGGGGACTGGTGACGTTGCGGGGGAACCAGGGAATGGCAGAGCCCAGGATGCTGCAGGGGTACTGGGGACTAGCAGAGCCCAGGACGCTGCGGGGGGACCGGGGACTAGGGAGCCCAGGACGCTGGAGGGGGACAGGGGACTAGCAGAGCCCAGGACGCTGATGGGGGGGGACCGGGGACTAGCAGAACCCAGGAGGCTGCGGGGGGGAACAGGGACGCTGCTGGGGGGACTGGGGACTAGGGAGCCCAGGACGCTGCAAGGGGACCCGGGACTTGCAGAGCCCAGGACGTTGCGGGGAGACCAGGGACTAGCAGAGTCCAGGACGCTGCGGGGGAATCGGGGACTGGCAGAGCCCAGGAAGCTGCGGGGAGACCAGGGACTAGCAGAGCCCAGGAAGCTGCTGGGGCACCGGGGACGCTGCGGGGGGACGGGGACTACCGAGCCCAGGACGCTGCGAGGGGACCCGCGACTGGCAGAGCCCAGGACGCTGCGGGGAGACCAGGGACTAGCAGAGCCCAGGACGCTGCGGGGGGACCTGGGACTAGCAGAGCCCAGGAAGCTGCAGGGGGACCAGCGATTCTGCAGGGGAACAGGGGACTTGCAGAGCCCAGGACGCTGCAGGGGAGCCGGGGGCTAGCAGAGCCCGGGATGCTGCGGGGGCACCTGCGACGCTGCCGGGGAACCCGGGGCTAGCAGCGTCCAGGACGTTGGGGGGGGACCGGTGACGTTGCGGGGGAACCAGGGACTAGCAGAGCCCAGGACGCTGCGGGGGAGCCAGGGGCTGGCAGAGCCCAGGACGCTGCGGGGGGGGGGGGGGAACAGGGACTAGCCAGGCCCAGGACGCTGGGGGGGACCAGGGACTAGCAGAGGCCAGGACGCTGCAGGGGACCGGGGACTGGCAGATCCCAGGACGCTCCGGGGGGACTGGGGACTGGCAGAGCCCAGGACGGTGCCTGAGGACCAGGGAAGCTGTGGGGGAAACCGGGGACTAGCGAGCCCAGGACGCACCCTGAAGACTGGGGACTGGCAGAGCCCAGGATGCTGCGGGGGGGGGGGGGACCGGCGACTGGCAGAGCCCAGGACCCTGCGGGGGTACCGGGGACGCTGCAGGGGAACTGGGGACTAGCGAGCCCAGGACGCTGCAAGGGGACCTGGGACTGGCAGAGCCCAGGACGCTGCAGGGAGACCAGGGACTAGCAGAGCCCAGGACGCTGCGGGGGTACCGGGGACTAGCAGAGCCCAGGAAGCTGCAGGGGGACCGGCGACACTGCAGGGGGACAGGGGACTTGCAGAGCCCAGGACGCTGCAGGGGAGCCGGGGGCTAACAGGGCCCTGGATGCTGCGGGGGCATTGGTGATGCTGCCGGGGAACCGGGGGCTAGCAGGGCCCAGGACGCTGGGGGGGACCGGTGACGTTGCGGGGGAACCAGGGAATGGCAGAGCCCAGGATGCTGCAGGGGTACTGGGGACTAGCAGAGCCCAGGACGCTGCGGGGGGACCGGGGACTAGGGAGCCCAGGACGCTGGAGGGGGACAGGGGACTAGCAGAGCCCAGGACACTGCAAGGGGACCAGGCACTAGCAGAGCCCAGGAAGCTGCAGGGGGACCGGCGACTGGCAGAGCCCAGGACGCTGCGGGGGTACCGGGGACTAGCAGAGCCCAGGAAGCTGCAGGGGGACCAGCGATTCTGCAGGGGAACAGGGGACTTGCAGAGCCCAGGACGCTGCAGGGGAGCCGGGGGCTAGCAGAGCCCGGGATGCTGCGGGGGCACCTGCGACGCTGGAGGGGGACAGGGGACTAGCAGAGGCCAGGACGCTGGGGGGTGGGGACCGGGGACTAGCAGAGCCCAGGAGGCTGCGGGGGGAACAGGGACGCTGCTGGGGGGACTGGGGACTAGGGAGCCCAGGACGCTGCAAGGGGACCCGGGACTGGCAGAGCCCAGGACCTTGAGGGGAGACCAGGGACTAGCAGAGTCCAGGACGCTGCGGGGGAATCGGGGACTGGCAGAGCCCAGGAAGCTGCGGGGAGACCGGGGACTAGCAGAGCCCAGGAAGCTGCGGGGGGACCGGGGACTAGCAGAGCCCAGGAAGCTGCAGGGGGACCAGCGACTGGCAGAGCCCAGGACGCTGCGGGGGTACCGGGGACTAGCAGAGCCCAGGAAGCTGCGGGGGGGGGACCGGGGACGCTGGGGGGGGACCGGGGACTAGCAGAGCCCAGGACGCTGCGGGGGGACCAGGGACTGGCAGAGCCCAGGACGCTCCCTGGAGACCGGGAATGGCAGAGCCCAGGATGCTGCGGGGGGCCGGGGGGGCGGCGACTGGCAGAGTCCAGGACGCTGCGGGGGTACCGGGGACTAGCAGAGCCCAGGAAGCTACTGGGGGACAGGCGACGCTGCAGGCGGACCGGGGACTAGCAGAGCCCAGGACGCTGCGGGGAGACCTGGGACTAGCAGAGCCCAGGAAGCTGCGGGGGGACCAGGGACTAGCAGAGCCCAGGAAGCTGCAGGAGGACCAGCGACTGGCAGAGCCCAGGACGCTGCAGGGGTACCAGGGACTAGCAGAGCCCAGGAAGCTACGGGGGACCGGCGACGCTGTGGGAGTACCGGGAACGCTGCGGGGGTTTTTTTGGACTGGCAGAGCCCAGGACCCTGCCGGGGGATCGGGGACGTTGCGGGGGGACCGGGGACTGACAGAGCCCAGGACACTGCGGGGAGACTGGGGACTAGCAGAGCCCAGGACGCTGCGGGGGGATCGGGGACTAGCAGAGCACAGGAAGCTGCAGGGGGGGGGGAGGACAGGGGACTAGCAGAGCCCAGGACGCTGCAGGGGTCCAGGGACTAGCAGAGCCCAGGACCCTGCGGGGGGGACCGGGGACTAGCAGAGCCCAGGACGCTGAGGGGGGGGGACCGGGGACTAGCAGAGCCCAGGAGGCTGCGGGGGGAACAGGGACGCTGCTGGGGGGACTGGGGACTAGGGAGCCCAGGACGCTGCAAGGGGACCCTGGACTGGCAGAGCCTAGGACGTTGCGGGGAGACCAGGGACTAGCAGAGTCCAGGAAGCTGCAGGGGAATCGGGGACTGGCAGAGCCCAGGAAGCTGCGGGGAGACCGGGGACTAGCAGAGCCCAGGAAGCTGCGGGGGGACCGGGGACTAGCAGAGCCCAGGAAGCTGCAGGGGGACCAGCGACTGGCAGAGCCCAGGACGCTGCGGGGGTACCTGGGACTAGCAGAGCCCAGGAAGCTGCGGGGGGGGGGGGGGGACCGGGGACGCTGGGGGGGACCGGGGACTAGCAGAGCCCAGGACGCTGCGGGGGGACCAGGGACTGGCAGAGCCCAGGAAGCTGCTGGGAGACCTGGGACTAGCAGAGCCCAGGAAGCTGCGGGGGGACCGGGGACTAGCAGAGCCCAGGAAGCTGCGGGGGGACCGGGGACTAGCAGAGCCCAGGAAGCTGCAGGGGGACCGGCGACTGGCAGAGCCCAGGACGCTGCAGGGAGACCGGGGACTAGCAGAGCCCAGGACGCTGCGGGGGTACCGGGGACTAGCAGAGCCCAGGATGCTGCGGGGGGGGGGGGACCAGGGACGCTGCGGGGGGACCCGGGACTACCGAGCCCAGGACGCTGCAAGGGGACCTGGGACTGGCAGAGCCCAGGACGCTGCAGGGAGACCGGGGACTAGCAGAGCCCAGGACGCTGCGGGGGTACCGGGGACTAGCAGAGCCCAGGAAGCTGCAGGGGGACCGGCGACACTGCAGGGGAACAGGGGACTTGCAGAGCCCAGGACGCTGCAGGGGAGCCGGGTGCTAACAGGGCCCTGGATGCTGCGGGGGCATTGGTGACGCTGCCGGGGAACTGGGGGCTAGCAGGGCCCAGGACGCTGGGGGGGGGGACCGGTGACGTTGCGGGGGAACCAGGGAATGGCAGAGCCCAGGATGCTGCAGGGGTACTGGGGACTAGCAGAGCCCAGGACGCTGCGGGGGGACCGGGGACTAGGGAGCCCAGGACGCTGGAGGGGGACAGGGGACTAGCAGAGGCCAGGACGCTGAGGGGGGGGGACCGGGGACTAGCAGAGCCCAGGAGGCTGCGGGGGGAATAGGGACGCTGCTGGGGGGACTGGGGACTAGGGAGCCCAGGACGCTGCAAGGGGACCCGGGACTGGCAGAGCCCAGGACATTGCGGGGAGACCAGGGACTAGCAGAGTCCAGGACGCTGCGGGGGAATCGGGGACTGGCAGAGCCCAGGAAGCTGCTGGGAGACCGGGGACTAGCAGAGCCCAGGAAGCTGCGGGGGGACCGGGGACTAGCAGAGCCCAGGAAGCTGCAGGGGGACCGGCGACTGGCAGAGCCCAGGACGCTGCGGGGGTACTGGGGACTAGCAGAGCCCAGGAAGCTGCGGGGGGGGACCGGGGACGCTGGGGGGGACCGGGGACTAGCAGAGCCCAGGATGCTGCGGGGTACCAGGGACTGGCAGAGCCCAGGACGCTCCCTGGAGACCGGGAATGGCAGAGCCCAGGATGCTGCGGGGGGGGGGGGGGCGGCGACTGGCAGAGTCCAGGACGCTGCGGGGGTACCAGGGACTAGCAGAGCCCAGGAAGCTACTGGGGGACAGGCGACGCTGCAGGCAGACCGGGGACTAGCAGAGCCCAGGACGCTGCGGGGGAGCCGGGGGCTAGCAGAGCCCAGGACGCTGTGGGGGCACCGGGGACGCTGCGGGGGGACGGGGACTACCGAGCCCAGGACGCTGCGAGGGGACCCGCGACTGGCAGAGCCCAGGACGCTGCGGGGAGACCAGGGACTAGCAGAGCCCAGGACGCTGCGGGGGGACCTGGGACTAGCAGAGCCCAGGAAGCTGCAGGGGGACCAGCGATTCTGCAGGGGAACAGGGGACTTGCAGAGCCCAGGACACTGCAGGGGAGCCGGGGGCTAGCAGAGCCCGGGATGCTGCGGGGGCACCTGCGACGCTGCCGGGGAACCCGGGGCTAGCAGGGTCCAGGACGTTGGGGGGGGGACCGGTGACGTTGCGGGGGAACCAGGGACTAGCAGAGCCCAGGACTCTGCGGGGGAGCCAGGGGCTGGCAGAGCCCAGGACGCTGCGGGGGGAGGGGGGAACAGGGACTAGCCAGGCCCAGGACACTGGGGGGGACCAGGGACTAGCAGAGGCCAGGACGCTGCAGGGGACCGGGGACTGGCAGATCCCAGGACGCTCCGGGGGGCTGGGGACTGGCAGAGCCCAGGATGGTGCCTGAGGACCAGGGAAGCTGTGGGGGAAACCGGGGACTAGCGAGCCCAGGACGCTGAGGGGGAACCTGGGACTGGCAGAGCCCAGGACGCTGCGGGGGACCGGGGACTAGCAGAGCCCAGGAAGCTGCGGGGGGACCAGGGACGCTGCAGGGGGACCTGGGACTAGCAGAGCCCAGGACGCTGCGGAGGGACCAGGGACTGGCAGAGCCCAGGACGCTCCCTGAAGACCGGGGACTGGCAGAGCCCAGGATGCTGCGGGGGGGTGACCGGCGACTGGCAGAGCCCAGGACCCTGCGGGGGTATCGGGGATGCTGCGGGGGAACAGGGGACTAGCTAGCCCAGGACGCTGAGGGGAGACCGGGGACTAGCAGAGCCCAGGACGCTGCGGGGGGATCGGGGACTAGCAGAGCACAGGAAGTTGCGGGGGGACCGGGGACTAGCAGAGCCCAGGAAGCTGCAGGGGGACCAGCGACTGGCAGAGCCCAGGACGCTGCGGGGGGATCGGGGACGTTGCGGGGGGACCGGGGACTGACAGAGCCCAGGACACTGCGGGGAGACTGGGGACTAGCAGAGCCCAGGACGCTGCGGGGGGATCGGGGACTAGCAGAGCACAGGAAGCTGCGGGGGGGGGGGGACAGGGGACTAGCAGAGCCCAGGACGCTGCAGGGGTCCAGGGACTAGCAGAGCCCAGGACCCTGCGGGGGGGACAGGGGACTAGCAGAGCCCAGGACGCTGCAGGGGTCCAGGGACTAGCAGAGCCCAGGACGTTGCAGGGAGACCAGGGACTAGCAGAGTCCAGGACGCTGCGGGGGAATCAGGGACTGGCAGAGCCCAGGAAGCTGAGGGGAGACCGGGGACTAGAAGAGCCCAGGAAGCTGCGGGGGGACCGGGGACTAGCAGAGCCCAGGAAGCTGCAGGGGGACCAGCGACTGGCAGAGCCCAGGACGCTGCGGGGGTACCGGGGACTAGCAGAGCCCAGGAAGCTGCGGGGGTGGGACCGGGGACGCTGGGGGGTACCGGGGACTAGCAGAGCCCAGGACGCTGCGGGGGGACCAGGGACTGGCAGAGCCCAGGACGCTCCCTGGAGACCGGGAATGGCAGAGCCCAGGATGCTGCGGGGGGGGGGGGGGCGGCGACTGGCAGAGTCCAGGACGCTGCGGGGGTACCGGGGACTAGCAGAGCCCAGGAAGCTACTGGGGGACAGGCGACGCTGCAGGCAGACTGGGGACTAGCAGAGCCCAGGACGCTGCGGGGGAGCCGGGGGCTAGCAGATCCCAGGACGCTGCGGGGGCACCGGGGACGCTGCGGGGGGACTGGGACTACCGAGCCCAGGACGCTGCGAGGGGACCCGCGACTGGCAGAGCCCAGGACGCTGCGGGGAGACCAGGGACTAGCAGAGCCCAGGACGCTGCGGGGGGACCTGGGACTAGCAGAGCCCAGGAAGCTGCAGGGGGACCAACGATTTTGCAGGGGAACAGGGGACTTGCAGAGCCCAGGACGCTGCAGGGGAGCCGGGGGCTAGCAGAGCCCGGGATGCTGCGGGGGCACCTGCGACGCTGCCGGGGAACCCGGGGCTAGCAGGGTCCAGGACGTTGGGGGGGGGACCGGTGACGTTGCGGGGGAACCAGGGACTAGCATAGCCCAGGACGCTGCGGGGGAGCCAGGGGCTGGCAGAGCCCAGGACGCTGCGGGGGGGGGGGGACAGGGACTAGCCAGGCCCAGGACGCTGGGCGGGACCAGGGACTAGCAGAGGCCAGGACGCTGCAAGGGACCGGGGACTGGCAGATCCCAGGACTCTCCGGGGGGACTGGGGACTGGCAGAGCCCAGGACGGTGCCTGAGGACCAGGGAAGCTGTGGGGGAAACCGGGGACTAGCGAGCCCAGGACGCTGAGGGGGAACCTGGGACTGGCAGAGCCCAGGACGCTGCGGGGGACCGGGGACTAGCAGAGCCCAGGAAGCTGCGGAGGGACGGGGACGCTGCAGGGGGACCTGGGACTAGCAGAGCCCAGGACGCTGCGGGGGGACCAGGGACTGGCAGAGCCCAGGACGCTCCCTGAAGACCTGGGACTGGCAGAGCCCAGGATGCTGCGGGGGGGGGACCGGCGACTGGCAGAGCCCAGGACCCTGCGGGGGTACCGGGGATGCTGCGGGGGAACAGGGGACTAGCGAGCCCAGGCCGCTGCTAGGGGACCCGGGACTGGCAGAGCCCAGGATGCTGAGGGGAGACCAGGGACTAGCAGAGCCCAGGACGCTGCGGGGGGATCGGGGACTAGCAGAGCACAGGAAGCTGCGGGGGGGGACAGGGGACTAGCAGAGCCCAGGACGCTGCAGGGGGACCAGGGACTAGCAGAGCCCAGGACGCTGCGGGGGGGGGGGGGGGGAACAGGGACTAGCCAGGCCCAGGACGCTGGGGGGGACCAGGGACTAGCAGAGGCCAGGACCCTGCAGGGGACCGGAGACTGGCAGATCCCAGGACGCTCTGGGGGACTGGGGACTGGCAGAGCCCAGGACGGTGCCTGAGGACCAGGGAAGCTGTGGGGGAAACCGGGGACTAGGGAGCCCAGGCCGCTGAGGGGGAACCTGGGTCTGGCAGAGCCCAGGACGCTGCGGGGGACCGGGGACTAGCAGAGCCCAGGAAGCTGCAGGGGGACCGGGGACGCTGCAGGGGGACCTGGGACTAGCAGAGCCCAGGACGCTGCGGGGGGACCAGGGACTGGCAGAGCCCAGGACGCACCCTGAAGACCGGGGACTGGCAGAGCCCAGGATGCTGCGGGGGGGGGGGACCGGCGACTGGCAGAGCCCAGGAACCTGCGGGGGTACCGGGGACGCTGCAGGGGAACAGGGGACTAGCGAGCCCAGGACGCTGCTAGGGGACCCGGGACTGGCAGAGCCCAGGACGCTGAGGGGAGACCGGGGACTAGCAGAGCCCAGGACGCTGCGGGGGGAACGGGGACTAGCAGAGCACAGGAAGCTGCGGGGGGGGGGGGGACAGGGGACTAGCAGAGCCCAGGACGCTGCAGGGGTCCAGGGACTAGCAGAGCCCAGGACCCTGCGGGGGGGACCGGGGACTAGCAGAGCCCAGGATGCTGCGGGGGGGACCAGGGACGCTGCGGGGGGACCCGGGACTACCCAGCCCAGAACGCTGCAAGGGGACCTGGGACTGGCAGAGCCCAGGACGCTGCAGGGAGACCAGGGACTAGCAGAGACCAGGACGCTGCGGGGGTACCGGGGACTAGCAGAGCCCAGGAAGCTGCAGGGGGACCGGCAACACTGCAGGGGGACAGGGGACTTGCAGAGCCCAGGACGCTGCAGGGGAGCCGGGGGCTAACAGGGCCCTGGATGCTGCGGGGGCATTGGTGACGCTGCCGGGGAACCGGGGGCTAGCAGGGCCCAGGACGCTGGGGGGGGGGACCGGTGACGTTGCGGGGGAACCAGGGAATGGCAGAGCCCAGGATGCTGCAGGGGTACTGGGGACTAGCAGAGCCCAGGACGCTGCGGGGGGACCGGGGACTAGGGAGCCCAGGACGCTGGAGGGGGACAGGGGACTAGCAGAGCCCAGGACGCTGATGGGGGGGGACCGGGGACTAGCAGAGCCCAGGAGGCTGCGGGGGGAACAGGGACGCTGCTGGGGGGACTGGGGACTAGGGAGCCCAGGACGCTGCAAGGGGACCCGGGACTGGCAGAGCCCAGGACGTTGCGGGGAGACCAGGGACTAGCAGAGTCCAGGACGCTGCGGGGGAATCGGGAACTGGCAGAGCCCAGGAAGCTGCGGGGAGACCGGGGACTAGCAGAGCCCAGGAAGCTGCGGGGGGACCGGGGACTAGCAGAACCCAGGAAGCTGCAGGGGGACCAGCGACTGGCAGAGCCCAGGACGCTGCGGGGGTACCGGGGACTAGCAGAGCCCAGGAAGCTGCGGGGGGGGGGGGACCGGGGACGCTGGGGGGGACCGGGGACTAGCAGAGCCCAGGACGCTGCGGGGGGACCAGGGACTGGCAGAGCCCAGGACGCTCCCTGGAGACCGGGAATGGCAGAGCCCAGGATGCTGCGGGGGGGGGGGGGGGCGGCGACTGGCAGAGTCCAGGACGCTGCGGGGGTACCGGGGACTAGCAGAGCCCAGGAAGCTACTGGGGGACAGGCGACGCTGCAGGCGGACCGGGGACTAGCAGAGCCCAGGACGCTGCAGGGGACCGGGGACTGGCAGATCCCAGGACGCTCCGGGGGGACTGGGGACTGGCAGAGCCCAGGACGGTGCCTGAGGACCAGGGAAGCTGTGGGGGAAACCGGGGACTAGCGAGCCCAGGACGCTGAGGGGGAACCTGGGACTGGCAGAGCCCAGGACGCTGCGGGGGACCGGGGACTAGCAGAGCCCAGGAAGCTGCAGGGGGACCGGGGACGCTGCAGGGGGACCTGGGACTAGCAGAGCCCAGGACGCTGCGGGGGGACCAGGGACTGGCAGAGCCCAGGACGCACCCTGAAGACCGGGGACTGGCAGAGCCCAGGATGCTGCGGGGGGGGGGGGGGACCGGCGACTGGCAGAGCCCAGGACCCTGCGGGGGTTCCGGGGACGCTGCGGCGGAACAGGGGACTAGCGAGCCCAGGACGCTGCTAGGGGACCCGGGACTGGCAGAGCCCAGGACGCTGAGGGGAGACCGGGGACTAGCAGAGCCCAGGACGCTGCGGGGGGATCGGGGACTAGCAGAGCACAGGAAGCTGCAGGGGGGGGGGGGACAGGGGACTAGCAGAGCCCAGGACGCTGCAGGGGTCCAGGGACTAGCAGTGCCCAGGACCCTGCGGGGGGGACCGGGGACTAGCAGAGCCCAGGATGCTGCGGGGGGGGGGGACCAGGGACGCTGCGGGGGGACCCGGGACTACCGAGCCCAGGACGCTGCAAGGGGACCTGGGACTGGCAGAGCCCAGGACGCTGCAGGGAGACCGGGGACTAGCAGAGCCCAGGACGCTGCGGGGGTACCGGGGACTAGCAGAGCCCAGGAAGCTGCAGGGGGACCGGCGACACTGCAGGGGAACAGGGGACTTGCAGAGCCCAGGACGCTGCAGGGGAGCCGGGGGCTAACAGGGCCCTGGATGCTGCGGGGGCATTGGTGACGCTGCCGGGGAACCGGGGGCTAGCAGGGTCCAGGACGCTGGGGGGGGGGACCGGTGACGTTGCGGGGGAACCAGGGAATGGCAGAGCCCAGGATGCTGCAGGGGTACTGGGGACTAGCAGAGCCCAGGACGCTGCGGGGGGACCGGGGACTAGGGAGCCCAGGACGCTGGAGGGGGACAGGGGACTAGCAGAGGCCAGGACGCTGAGGGGGGGGGGGGACCGGGGACTAGCAGAGCCCAGGAGGCTGCGGGGGGAACAGGGACGCTGCTGGGGGGACTGGGGACTAGGGAGCCCAGGACGCTGCAAGGGGACCCGGGACTGGCAGAGCCCAGGACGTTGCGGGGAGACCAGGGACTAGCAGAGTCCAGGACGCTGCGGGGGAATCAGGGACTGGCAGAGCCCAGGAAGCTGCGGGGAGACCGGGGACTAGCAGAGCCCAGGAAGCTGCGGGGGGACCGGGGACTAGCAGAGCCCAGGAAGCTGCAGGGGGACCGGCGACTGGCAGAGCCCAGGACGCTGCGGGGGTACTGGGGACTAGCAGAGCCCAGGAAGCTGCGGGGGGGGACCGGGGACGCTGGGGGGGACCGGGGACTAGCAGAGCCCAGGATGCTGCGGGGTGACCAGGGACTGGCAGAGCCCAGGACGCTCACTGGAGACCGGGAATGGCAGAGCCCAGGATTCTGCGGGGGGGGGGGGGGGGCGGCGACTGGCAGAGTCCAGGACGCTGCGGGGGTACCAGGGACTAGCAGAGCCCAGGAAGCTACTGGGGGACAGGCGACGCTGCAGGCAGACCGGGGACTAGCAGAGCCCAGGACGCTGCGGGGGAGCCGGGGGCTAGCAGAGCCCAGGACGCTGTGGGGGCACCGGGGACGCTGCGGGGGGACGGGGACTACCGAGCCCAGGACGCTGCGAGGGGACCCGCGACTGGCAGAGCCCAGGACGCTGCGGGGAGACCAGGGACTAGCAGAGCCCAGGACGCTGCGGGGGGCCCTGGGACTAGCAGAGCCCAGGAAGCTGCAGGGGGACCAGCGATTCTGCAGGGGAACAGGGGACTTGCAGAGCCCAGGACGCTGCAGGGGAGCCGGGGGCTAGCAGAGCCCGGGATGCTGCGGGGGCACCTGCGACGCTGCCGGGGAACCCGGGGCTAGCAGGGTCCAGGACGTTGGGGGGGGGACCGGTGACGTTGCGGGGGAACCAGGGACTAGCAGAGCCCAGGACGCTGCGGGGGAGCCAGGGGCTGGCAGAGCCCAGGACGCTGCGGGGGGAGGGGGGGAACAGGGACTAGCCAGGCCCAGGACGCTGGGGGGGACCAGGGACTAGCAGAGGCCAGGACGCTGCAAGGGACCGGGGACTGGCAGATCCCAGGACTCTCCGGGGGGACTGGGGACTGGCAGAGCCCAGGACGGTGCCTGAGGACCAGGGAAGCTGTGGGGGAAACCAGGGACTAGGAGCCCAGGACGCTGAGGGGGAACCTGGGACTGGCAGAGCCCAGGACGCTGCGGGGGACCGGGGACTAGCAGAGCCCAGGAAGCTGCGGGGGGACCGGGGACGCTGCAGGGGGACCTGGGACTAGCAGAGCTCAGGACGCTGCGGGGGGACCAGGGACTGGCAGAGCCCAGGACGCTCCCTGAAGACCGGGGACTGGCAGAGCCCAGGATGCTGCGGGGGGGGGGGGGGACCGGCGACTGGCAGAGCCCAGGACCCTGCGGGGGTACCGGGGATGCTGCGGGGGAACAGGGGACTAGCGAGCCCAGGACGCTGTGGGGAGACTGGGGACTAGCAGAGCCCAGGACGCTGCGGGGGGATCGGGGACTAGCAGAGCACAGGAAGCTGCGGGGGGGGGACAGGGGACTAGCAGAGCCCAGGACGCTGCAGGGGGACCAGGGACTAGCAGAGCCCAGGACCCTGCGGGGGGGACCGGGGACTAGCAGAGCCCAGGATGCTGCGGGGGGGACCAGGGACGCTGCGGGGGGACCCGGGACTACCGAGCCCAGGACACTGCAAGGGGACCTGGGACTGGCAGAGCCCAGGACGCAGCAGGGAGACCGGGGACTAGCAGAGCCCAGGACGCTGCGGGGGGACCAGGGACTAGCAGAGCCCAGGAAGCTGCAGGGGGACCGGCAACACTGCAGGGGGACAGGGGACTTGCAGAGCCCAGGACGCTGCAGGGGAGCCAGGGGCTAACAGGGCCCTGGATGCTGCGGGGGCATTGGTGACGCTGCCGGGGAACCGGGGGCTAGCAGGGCCCAGGACGCTGGGGGGGGGAACGGTGACGTTGCGGGGGAACCAGGGAATGGCAGAGCCCAGGATGCTGCAGGGGTACTGGGGACTAGCAGAGCCCAGGAAGCTGCGGGGAGACCGGGGACTAGCAGAGCCCAGGAAGCTGCAGGGGGACCGGGGACTAGCAGAGCCCAGGAAGCTGCAGGGGGACCAGCGACTGGCAGAGCCCAGGACGCTGCGGGGGGATCGGGAACGTTGCAGGGGGACCGGGGACTGACAGAGCCCAGGACACTGCGGGGAGACTGGGGACTAGCAGAGCCCAGGACGCTGCGGGGGGATCGGGGACTAGCAGAGCACAGGAAGCTGCGGGGGGGGGGAGGACAGGGGACTAGCAGAGCCCAGGACGCTGCAGGGGTCCAGGGACTAGCAGAGCCCAGGACCCTGCGGGGGGGACCGGGGACTAGCAGAGCCCAGGATGCTGCGGGGGGGACCAGGGACGCTGCGGGGGGACCGGGGACTACCGAGCCCAGGACGCTGCAAGGGGACCTGGGACTGGCAGAGCCCAGGACGCTGCAGGGAGACCAGGGACTAGCAGAGCCCAGGACCCTGCGGGGGTACCGGGGACGCTGCGGCGGAACAGGGGACTAGCGAGCCCAGGACGCTGCTAGGGGACCCGGGACTGGCAGAGCCCAGGACGCTGAGGGGAGACCGGGGACTAGCAGAGCCCAGGACGCTGCAGGGGGATCAGGGACTAGCAGAGCACAGGAAGCTGCGGGGGGGGGGGGGGGACAGGGGACTAGCAGAGCCCAGGACGCTGCAGGGGTCCAGGGACTAGCAGAGCCCAGGACCCTGCGGGGGGGACCGGGGACTAGCAGAGCCCAGGATGCTGCGGGGGGGGGGGGACCAGGGACGCTGCGGGGGGACCCGGGACTGGCAGAGCCCAGGACGCTGCAGGGAGACCGGGGACTAGCAGAGCCCAGGACGCTGCGGGGGTACCGGGGACTAGCAGAGCCCAGGAAGCTGCAGGGGGACCGGCGACACTGCAGGGGAACAGGGGACTTGCAGAGCCCAGGACGCTGCAGGGGAGCCGGGGGCTAACAGGGCCCTGGATGCTGCGGGGGCATTGGTGACGCTGCCGGGGAACCGGGGGCTAGCAGGGCCCAGGACGCTGGGGGGGGGGGACCGGTGACGTTGCGGGGGAACCAGGGAATGGCAGAGCCCAGGATGCTGCAGGGGTACTGGGGACTAGCAGAGCCCAGGACGCTGCGGGGGGACCGGGGACTAGGGAGCCCAGGACGCTGGAGGGGGACAGGGGACTAGCAGAGGCCAGGACGCTGAGGGGGGGGGGACCGGGGACTAGCAGAGCCCAGGAGGCTGCGGGGGGAACAGGGACGCTGCTGGGGGGACTGGGGACTAGGGAGCCCAGGACGCTGCAAGGGGACCCGGGACTGGCAGAGCCCAGGACGTTGCGGGGAGACCAGGGACTAGCAGAGTCCAGGACGCTGCAGGGGAATCGGGGACTGGCAGAGCCCAGGAAGCTGCGGGGAGACCGGGGACTAGCAGAGCCCAGGAAGCTGCGGGGGGACCGGGGACTAGCAGAGCCCAGGAAGCTGCAGGGGGACCGGCGACTGGCAGAGCCCAGGACACTGCGGGGGTACTGGGGACTAGCAGAGCCCAGGAAGCTGCGGGGGGGGACCGGGGACGCTGGGGGGGACCGGGGACTAGCAGAGCCCAGGATGCTGCGGGGGGACCAGGGACTGGCAGAGCCCAGGACGCTCCCTGGAGACCGGGAATGGCAGAGCCCAGGATGCTGCGGGGGGGGGGGGGGGCGGCGACTGGCAGAGTCCAGGACGCTGCGGGGGTACCAGGGACTAGCAGAGCCCAGGAAGCTACTGGGGGACAGGCGACGCTGCAGGCAGACCGGGGACTAGCAGAGCCCAGGAAGCTGCGGGGGGACCGGGGACGCTGCAGGGGGACCTGGGACTAGCAGAGCCCAGGACGCTGCGGGGGGACCAGGGACTGGCAGAGCCCAGGACGCTCCCTGAAGACCGGGGACTGGCAGAGCCCAGGATGCTGCGGGGGGGGGGGGACCGGCGACTGGCAGAGCCCAGGACCCTGCGGGGGTACCGGGGATGCTGCGGGGGAACAGGGGACTGGCGAGCCCAGGATGCTGTGGGGAGACCGGGGACTAGCAGAGCCCAGGACGCTGCGGGGGGATCGGGGACTAGCAGAGCACAGGAAGCTGCGGGGGGGGGGACAGGGGACTAGCAGAGCCCAGGACGCTGCAGGGGGACCAGGGACTAGCAGAGCCCAGGACCCTGCGGGGGGGACCGGGGACTAGCAGAGCCCAGGATGCTGCGGGGGGGACCAGGGACGCTGCGGGGGGACCCGGGACTACCGAGCCCAGGACGCTGCAAGGGGACCTGGGACTGGCAGAGCCCAGGACGCAGCAGGGAGACCGGGGACTAGCAGAGCCCAGGACGCTGCGGGGGGACCAGGGACTAGCAGAGCCCAGGAAGCTGCAGGGGGACCGGCAACACTGCAGGGGGACAGGGGACTTGCAGAGCCCAGGACGCTGCAGGGGAGCCGGGGGCTAACAGGGCCCTGGATGCTGCGGGGGCATTGGTGACGCTGCCGGGGAACCGGGGGCTAGCAGGGCCCAGGACGCTGGGGGGGGGGAACGGTGACGTTGCGGGGGAACCAGGGAATGGCAGAGCCCAGGATGCTGCAGGGGTACTGGGGACTAGCAGAGCCCAGGAAGCTGCGGGGAGACCGGGGACTAGCAGAGCCCAGGAAGCTGCGGGGGGACCGGGGACTAGCAGAGCCCAGGAAGCTGCAGGGGGACCAGCGACTGGCAGAGCCCAGGACGCTGCGGGGGGATCGGGGACGTTGCGGGGGGGACCGGGGACTGACAGAGCCCAGGACACTGCGGGGAGACTGGGGACTAGCAGAGCCCAGGACGCTGCGGGGGGATCGGGGACTAGCAGAGCACAGGAAGCTGCGGGGGGGGGGGGAGGACAGGGGACTAGCAGAGCCCAGGACGCTGCAGTGGTCCAGGGACTAGCAGAGCCCAGGACCCTGCGGGGGGACCGGGGACTAGCAGAGCCCAGGAGGCTGCGGGGGGAACAGGGACGCTGCTGGGGGGACTGGGGACTAGGGAGCCCAGGACGCTGCAAGGGGACCCGGGACTGGCAGAGCCCAGGACGTTGCGGGGAGACCAGGGACTAGCAGAGTCCAGGACGCTGAGGGGGAATCGGGGACTGGCAGAGCCCAGGAAGCTGCGGGGAGACCGGGGACTAGCAGAGCCCAGGAAGCTGCGGGGGGACCGGGGACTAGCAGAGCCCAGGAAGCTGCAGGGGGACCGGCGACTGGCAGAGCCCAGGACGCTGCGGGGGTACTGGGGACTAGCAGAGCCCAGGAAGCTGCGGGGGGGGACCGGGGACGCTGGGGGGGACCGGGGACTAGCAGAGCCCAGGATGCTGCGGGGGGACCAGGGACTGGCAGAGCCCAGGACGCTCCCTGGAGACCGGGAATGGCAGAGCCCAGGATGCTGCGGGGGGGGGGGGGGGCGGCGACTGGCAGAGTCCAGGACGCTGCGGGGGTACCAGGGACTAGCAGAGCCCAGGAAGCTACTGGGGGACAGGCGACGCTGCAGGCAGACCGGGGACTAGCAGAGCCCAGGAAGCTGCGGGGGGACCGGGGATGCTGCAGGGGGACCTGGGACTAGCAGAGCCCAGGACGCTGCGGGGGGACCAGGGACTGGCAGAGCCCAGGACGCTCCCTGAAGACCGGGGACTGGCAGAGCCCAGGATGCTGCGGGGGGGGGGGGATCGGCGACTGGCAGAGCCCAGGACCCTGCGGGGGTACCGGGGATGCTGCGGGGGAACAGGGGACTGGCGAGCCCAGGACGCTGTGGGGAGACCGGGGACTAGCAGAGCCCAGGACGCTGCGGGGGGATCGGGGACTAGCAGAGCACAGGAAGCTGCGGGGGGGGGACAGGGGACTAGCAGAGCCCAGGATGCTGCGGGGGGGACCAGGGACGCTGCGGGGGGACCGGGGACTACCGAGCCCAGGACGCTGCAAGGGGACCTGGGACTGGCAGAGCCCAGGACGCTGCAGGGAGACCAGGGACTAGCAGAGCCCAGGACGCTGCGGGGGTACCGGGGACTAGCAGAGCCCAGGAAGCTGCAGGGGGACCGGCGACACTGCAGGGGGACAGGGGACTTGCAGAGCCCAGGACGCTGCAGGGGAGCCGGGGACTAGGGAGCCCAGGACACTGGAGGGGGACAGGGGACTAGCAGAGCCCAGGACGCTGAGGGGGGGGGGACCGGGGACTAGCAGAGCCCAGGAGGCTGCGGGGGGAACAGGGACGCTGCTGGGGGGACTGGGGACTAGGGAGCCCAGGACGCTGCAAGGGGACCCGGGACTGGCAGAGCCCAGGACGTTGCGGGGAGACCAGGGACTAGCAGAGTCCAGGACACTGCGGGGGAATCAGGGACTGGCAGAGCCCAGGAAGCTGAGGGGAGACCGGGGACTAGCAGAGCCCAGGAGGCTGCGGGGGGAACAGGGACGCTGCTGGGGGGACTGGGGACTAGGGAGCCCAGGACGCTGCAAGGGGACCCGGGACTGGCAGAGCCCAGGACGTTGCGGGGAGACCAGGGACTAGCAGAGTCCAGGACGCTGAGGGGGAATCGGGGACTGGCAGAGCCCAGGAAGCTGCGGGGAGACCGGGGACTAGCAGAGCCCAGGAAGCTGCGGGGGGACCGGGGACTAGCAGAGCCCAGGAAGCTGCAGGGGGACCGGCGACTGGCAGAGCCCAGGACACTGCGGGGGTACTGGGGACTAGCAGAGCCCAGGAAGCTGCGGGGGGGGACCGGGGACGCTGAGGGGGACCGGGGACTAGCAGAGCCCAGGATGCTGCGGGGGGACCAGGGACTGGCAGAGCCCAGGACGCTCCCTGGAGACCGGGAATGGCAGAGCCCAGGATGCTGCGGGGGGGGGGGGGGGGCGGCGACTGGCAGAGTCCAGGACGCTGCGGGGGTACCAGGGACTAGCAGAGCCCAGGAAGCTACTGGGGGACAGGCGACGCTGCAGGCAGACCGGGGACTAGCAGAGCCCAGGAAGCTGCAGGGGGACCGGGGATGCTGCAGGGGGACCTGGGACTAGCAGAGCCCAGGACGCTGCGGGGGGACCAGGCCTGGCAGAGCCCAGGACGCTCCCTGAAGACCGGGGACTGGCAGAGCCCAGGATGCTGCGGGGGGGGGGGGGGGACCGGCGACTGGCAGAGCCCAGGACCCTGCGGGGGTACCGGGGATGCTGCGGGGGAACAGGGGACTGGCGAGCCCAGGACGCTGTGGGGAGACCGGGGACTAGCAGAGCCCAGGACGCTGCGGGGGGATCGGGGACTAGCAGAGCACAGGAAGCTGCGGGGGGGGGGACAGGGGACTAGCAGAGCCCAGGATGCTGCGGGGGGGACCAGGGACGCTGCGGGGGGACCGGGGACTACCGAGCCCAGGACGCTGCAAGGGGACCTGGGACTGGCAGAGCCCAGGACGCTGCAGGGAGACCAGGGACTAGCAGAGCCCAGGACGCTGCGGGGGTACCGGGGACTAGCAGAGCCCAGGAAGCTGCAGGGGGACCGGCGACACTGCAGGGGGACAGGGGACTTGCAGAGCCCAGGACGCTGCAGGGGAGCCGGGGACTAGGGAGCCCAGGACACTGGAGGGGGACAGGGGACTAGCAGAGCCCAGGACGCTGAGGGGGGGGGGACCGGGGACTAGCAGAGCCCAGGAGGCTTCGGGGGGAACAGGGACGCTGCTGGGGGGACTGGGGACTAGGGAGCCCAGGACGCTGCAAGGGGACCCGGGACTGGCAGAGCCCAGGACGTTGCGGGGAGACCAGGGACTAGCAGAGTCCAGGACACTGCGGGGGAATCAGGGACTGGCAGAGCCCAGGAAGCTGAGGGGAGACCGGGGACTAGCAGAGCCCAGGAAGCTGCGGGGGGACCGGGGACTAGCAGAGCCCAGGAAGCTGCAGGGGGACCAGCGACTGGCAGAGCCCAGGACGCTGCGGGGGTACCGGGGACTAGCAGAGCCCAGGAAGCTGCGGGGGGGGGACCGGGGACGCTGGGGGGGACCGGGGACTAGCAGAGCCCAGGACGCTGCGGGGGGATCAGGGACTGGCAGAGCCCAGGACGCTCCCTGGAGACCGGGAATGGCAGAGCCCAGGATGCTGCGGGGGGGGGGGGGGGCGGCGACTGGCAGAGTCCAGGACGCTGCGGGGGTACCGGGGACTAGCAGAGCCCAGGAAGCTACTGGGGGACAGGCGACGCTGCAGGCGGACCGGGGACTAGCAGAGCCCAGGACGCTGCGGGGGAGCCGGGGGCTAGCAGAGCCCAGGATGCTGTGGGGGCACCGGTGATGCTGCGGTGGGATGGGGACTACGGAGCCCAGGACGCTGCGAGGGGACCCGCGACTGGCAGAGCCCAGGACGCTGAGGGGAGACCGGGGACTAGCAGAGCCCAGGACGCTGCGGGGGGATCGGGGACTAGCAGAGCACAGGAAGCTGCGGGGGGGGGGGGGACAGGGGACTAGCAGAGCCCAGGACGCTGCAGGGGGACCAGGGACTAGCAGAGCCCAGGACCCTGCGGGGGGGACCGGGGACTAGCAGAGCCCAGGATGCTGCGGGGGGGGGGACCAGGGACTAGCAGAGCCCAGGATGCTGCGGGGGGATCAGGGACTAGCAGAGCACAGGAAGCTGCGGGGGGGGGGGGCAGGGGACTAGCAGAGCCCAGGACGCTGCAGGGGGACCAGGGACTAGCAGAGCCCAGGACCCTGCGGGGGGGACCGGGGACTAGCAGAGCCCAGGATGCTGCGGGGGGGACCAGGGACGCTGCGGGGGGACCCGGGACTACCAAGCCCAGGACGCTGCAAGGGGACCTGGGACTGGCAGAGCCCAGGACGCTGCAGGGAGACCGGGGACTAGCAGAGCCCAGGACGCTGCGGGGGGACCGGGGACTAGCAGAGCCCAGGAAGCTGCAGGGGGACCGGCAACACTGCAGGGGGACAGGGGACTTGCAGAGCCCAGGACGCTGCAGGGGAGCCGGGGGCTAACAGGGCCCTGGATGCTGCGGGGGCATTGGTGACGCTGCCGGGGAACCGGGGGCTAGCAGGGCCCAGGACGCTGGGGGGGGGGGAACGGTGACGTTGCGGGGGAACCAGGGAATGGCAGAGCCCAGGATGCTGCAGGGGTACTGGGGACTAGCAGAGCCCAGGAAGCTGCGGGGAGACCGGGGACTAGCAGAGCCCAGGAAGCTGCAGGGCGACCAGCGACTGGCAGAGCCCAGGACGCTGCGGGGGTACCGGGGACTAGCAGAGCCCAGGAAGCTACGGGGGACCGGCGACGCTGTGGGAGTACCGGGGACGCTGCAGGGGTTTTGGGGACTGGCAGAGCCCAGGACCCTGCGGGGGGATCGGGGACGTTGCGGGGGGACCGGGGACTGACAGAGCCCAGGACACTGCGGGGAGACTGGGGACTAGCAGAGCCCAGGACGCTGCTGGGTGACCTGCGACTAGCTGGGACCAGGACGCTGCTCTGGGACCGGGGACTAGCAGAGCCCAGGACGCTGCGGGGGCACCAGGGACTATCAGAGCCCAGGACGCTGCGGGGGGGACCGGGGACCAGCAGAGCCCAAGACGCTGCGGGGGGACCGGCGACTGGCAGAGCCCAGGACACTGTGGGGGGACCGGGGACTGGCAGAGCCCAGGACGCTCCTGGGGACCGGGGAAGCTGCAGGAGGAACCAGGGACTAGCAAGCCCAGGACGCCGCGGGGGGGACCGGCGACTTGCAGAGCCCAGGATGCTGCGGTGGGGACAGGGGACTAGCAGAGCCCAGGATGCTGCTGGGGGACTTGGGACTAGCAGAGCCCAGGACGCTGCAGGGAGGACTGGGGACTAGCAGAGCCCAGGAAGCTGCATGGGGACCGGCGACACTGCAGGGGGACAGGGGACTTGCAGAGCCCAGGACGCTGCAGGGGAGCCGGGATAACAGGGCCCTTGATGCTGTGGGGGCATTGGCGATGCTGCCGGGGAACCAGGGGCTAGCAGGGCCCAGGACGCTGGGGGCGGGGACCGGTGACGTTGCGGGGGAACCAGGGAATGGCAGAGCCCATGATGCTGCCTGGGTACTGGGGACTAGCAGAGCCCAGGAAGCTGCGGGGGGGACCAGGGACTAGCAGAGCCCAGGATGCTGCGGGGGGAACCGGGGACTAGGGAGCCCAGGACGCTGCAGGGGGACAGGGGACTAGCAGAGCCCAGGACGCTGCGGGGGGGACCGGGGACTAGCAGAGCCCAGGACGCTGGGGGGGGGCGGGGACTAGCAGAGCCCAGGACGCTGCGGGGGGACCAGGGACGCTGCGGGGGGACCGGGGACTAGGGAGCCCAGGACGCTGCAAGGGGACCCGGGACTGGCAGAGCCCAGGACGTTGCGGGGAGACCAGGGACTAGCAGAGCCCAGGATGCTGCGGGGGGATCGGGGACTGGCAGAGCCCAGGAAGCTGCGGGGGGGGACCGGGGACTAGCAGAGCCCAGGAAGCTGCAGGGGGACCGGCGGCACTGCAGGGGGACAGGGGACTTGCAGAGCCCAGGACGCTGCAGGGGAGCCGGGGGCTAGCAGAGCCCAGGACGCTGCGGGGGGGATCGGGGACTGGCAGAGCCCAGGATGCTATGGGGGGGGGGGGACCGGCGACTAGCAGAGCCCAGGAAGCTGCAGGTAGACTGGCGATGCTGCAGGGGGACAGGGGACTAGCAGAGCCCAGGACGCTGAGAGTTAAACTAGATAGATCTGTGTTCTTAGGAAGCACAGTACTTTTGTTTTGAGCAAGCTTACTATTCTGGCTCTGTAGAAAACACAGTAGACTAAAAGAGTGCTCCTTTCTCAAAAGCAGAGGGTGTTTCTTATAATGCTATTCGGGGTTAATTATCCCTTCATAAACAGAGTTGAATCACATGCTGTCTCTTGTCCTATGAGCAAACGTTCTTTTCTGGTAAGGAAAGTCACTATAGGGCTTCCTTTGAGATACACAGGGCAAATGGCCCTCTCATCTGTTCCCAGCAATTACAGTGCATTGGATGTAAGAGAAGCTACTGTTCTGCTCAGGTTCCTAAGCAGAGTTGAACTAGATGTGGCCATTGTGTAGGAAGCACAGTTCTTTTGTTCTGAACAACCTCATTGTTCTGGCTATAGAGTGTGGGAGCCCGTTCTCGGGTTCCTCGTGGCTTTACCCAGCAGGTCCGCATAAAGGATGATTAGACCATGGCCCTAAGTGCAGGTGTCTGGGATGGTCTGCACTTGGCTGTGCTGGGGGAGGAGGTCTTTTGCTCCACCCCTTGGCGTCTCTATAAAACCCTGGGGCAGAGACAGTCAGGGCCCATTGGAATAGGTTCCAGGCCCTCTCGAGGCTATCCTTTATTATCTCTTTATCTCCACGATATTCTCCGCAATAAATCCTTCTATCTAATATTTCCTGCTTCTCGCACTCAAGAAAACTCTGGGGAATTGTGGGGGTGGTTGGGTAAACACCCCACAGAATGGCGCCATGAACAGGGACTAAAGACTAAAGAAAAAAAGGGACTAAAAGGGGGGACAAAAAAGGGGGACTAAAAAAAAGGGGGGACTAAAGACAAATGAACAGGGACTAAAGACAAAGTAATAGGGACTATTGAATAAGGAAAATAATAGTTTTATTACAGAGTTTTTGGCGAAAGTGCTGAGTTCGGCCCTGCCAGTTGTTAAGGCACGCCGGTGTTATGGAATATATATATTTTTTATATATATTGAGAGGCAGGGGTTTTATCCTCGAGAGAAAAGGAAAGCGGACTGGAAGGATGTCCAATGCTGCAGTGAAATTCTCTTCTGTCAAAATTTTCTATCTTCTATCCCTTTCTCAATTTCTATCTGTGAAAAATAAGTATAAGATATAGCGTAGTAATAGTGTAGGAAAAACTTAGAAGTGTAAGATTGTGTAGAAAAAAATAAGGCAACTAGACAGAAAAACTCTACAATTTTCTAACTTTGGGGGCTATAAACGCAAACTGGGAAAAAATCTTTCTTTGGGCTTTATGGGTAGTAAAAAAGCTCTTCTCTGAGCTTTTGGGGAAGAAAAAGTTTCCTATGGAAGCTTCTTGACCTGGGGACAGCTGAAATGCTAAATCCAAGCGGCAGGAGAAAGTGCTTTCTCCCTGAGGCAAAAATGGGGGTGTAAAAGCCAAAAAGTTTAAAGTTGGGAAGTTTTGGGAAAAGTTGGTCTTTCTCAAACTATAAAGCTTTTCTTGGAAAATTTGGGGGAAAAAAATCTCTTTAAAAAAGCCTTCATCTTTCTCAAATGCTCTCAAACTTAAAAACTAAAGCCTTTAACTTTCTCAGAAGGGCAAAAACTAGAATCACCTGAAGATATTAGTATGGGGACCACCTGAGATTAGCTCAAAGGGAAAACAACAAACCTCTTAAGACAGCAAAACCTAAGTTCTCTTTCAAGCTTTAAAAATCCTCCCTGCAATGCAGGAGGCAGGGACAAGTTTCTAAAAACCTCTTCTAAGCTCTGTCTCTTCAAGCTAGTAAAAGACAGTGGGTCAGAGTCCCCTGAGGGAAACGCTTGGGAGAGTGTGGGTAAAGAGCCCAAAAGGGCCGGAAACCTTACCTGAGAAAAGCAAAAAAGCCAAGCTTTTCAGTTACAGCCAAGCTGAGGCATCAAGGGTTTTGTTTCTGAGTGAGCATTTCAGAATGAAAAGGTACTCCTAATTGTCCTAATGCAAAGATCCCCTGAAGCAGTGCAAACTGTTAGCATTGTATCCTAGCTTCTGACCAAAAACCCAGAGGCGACTGGCCAGTATCTCTGAGTTGGAATGCATTTCGGGGATACTAGGGTTCCTGCAGTTGCAAACTTCCTGGAGCACAGAGCTGAGGCAGGAAGGTGCAGGACCCAGGGGAAGATTGCTAATGAACAAACAAAACTAAAGCCAGTGGGAACAGCACAGTTGTCTGCTTTCCTACAAGTCCCGGGTTGATAGGTCCACAACTGCAAAAAGAAATCTGAAAAAAGCTTTTCTATCAAAGTAAGGACCTTTCTGGGAAAACAGTAAAGCTGAACTGTGTCTGAAGCAGTTGTGCTGCTGAGTCAGAATGCTGTCTGAGGAAAGAGCCCAGCCAGGGCAGAACAGAACTAGTAAAGCTTTCTTTTCTGTCAGAGAAAGCATCTCTTTGAGAAAAGCTTTGTTTCAACTAACTCGCGATCAGATGAGGGAGTACAGCCCTAAGGGATGATTGCCTCTGGCATAAGCTCTGTCCTTGAGCACCCAGACAAACACAACCTACTGGGGGACTGGACCAGGTGAAGGCCTGATGAAGCAAAACACCTGTCCTAATGGGAGTTTAGAAATGGCAAAAAACCTCCCTTGTTAGATTTTCAGTCTGTACGCAAACCACACAAACCCTGAAAACAGAAACGGACTAAAGCGCCTACCTTCGGTAGCAGGGAAAGCCGCCACTGTAGTGTCCGAAACTGTTTCTGGGGTAGAGGGGATAAACTGAGACCAAACTGGGAACTGTCTGGGAGAAATACTCTGAAGAAACAGAGAAGGGACATAATCCTCCCCAGAAAATATATGACCTGAAAAAGCTGCTAGAATTTGAGGCGGATTCAGGGGGAGAAAAAAAGCCCCTACCTCCAAAGGCAGCTAGCAGAGGAACAGAGCCACAGACAGATACCTGAAGCTCTGCATCTGGGGAATGAAGGAACAAGCAAAATGAGATAGATCAGTGGGAGAAAATCTCTCTGAAGGAGCTATGGAAAAGCTGTTGTAAATGATCTTGTTTTTCACTGACTGGCTAAGACAAACACAAGCCCCTAGGAAAGTTGCTATCAGAAATGCCAGCCTCAATGCCAGCTAACGAGGCAGGTGCGGTTCTGATTTGGGGCCAGTGTCTGATGAAGGAGAGACACCTGTTATAGCCAGCTGAGGAGAGACCAGGAATCTCCCAACGTGCCATAGCTGAAAATGTAAAATGCTTGTTCAAATCTCCCATTGCAAAAGCAAAAAACTTTGTTCAAACCTCCCAGGCAAGAATTTGTAAGCAAGTCTGGTAAAAGAGAACCAGTTGACTCTCAGACCCAAAAAGAACTATGGGAAATGACTGAGATAAGGGACCGATATGGGACTGATCTTATTATGGACTGATATAAGGGAAATGCATTCTGGGAAAGGTAGTTTTTCCGCTAAAGATGGCGACATTGCCCTGAAACACTTTTGTCAGCTCGAAAATACGTTCATGATAAACTTAAAATACAGCTTTTAAAAGAATAAGGAGGAAAATCATCTAAGAGTTTAAGTGTCAGTTCCAATGAAAAATTGAAAGGATACGGAACTAGGTGCTTCACGGTTTGGGGCTCCTTGGTAAAATGACTTGTTTACCCTAATAGCTGTGCAAATTTTTACGGTAGTTGGATTACAAAAAGCTACCTTTAAGATCAAACAAGCCACTTTAAAATCCTTAAAACAAGAGAAAGCAGTTTATATACTGAATGTTGTCTTAGATATGAAGGAAACTTACGTGAAATTAAAAACTCTTTACCTTTTGAACAAACTGCCTGCAATGAGTGATTCCTTTGCAAATCTAATAAGGAGACAAGGAAACAGGCATTCAAAGAAATGACTGCTTTTTAGATGGGAACAAACTTCAGAAAATCTAGCTGTCTTACAAAAGAGTTGCTTCACCTGAAAGTTCCTTATAAGAAATCAATGCTAAATATTACAACTGCTAATAACAGGAGTTAAAGCTAATGAAGAGAAAATACTAAATACAGTTCGGAGCTGTGCCGCTTTTGGCTTTACTAGCTCCTTTGGAAAAATACTTTATATCACCTAATAGCTGTGCGGTATTTGGCAAAGACCTTACAGCAGCTAAATACGGTAGTTTCACCCTCAGTGTGAAGTGAAGTTTTTCCGTAGAACAAACCAAAAGTACTGCTGTAATAGAAACGTTTGTCTGAATTGAAGCACTTAGGGGAACTATTATGAATTTGGGTGAAGGGACAGCCTCTAGTTAAAAACCGTTTACCGCTGACAGTGCATCTCTGCCGGTCCGGAACGGCTGAGAGAACTGGCAACTTTGGAGTGTGGCATCATCCTGGGAAGGTTATAGTTCCCTAGCAACAACTATCACAATTCTATAACAACACTCACTAAATCCCAGTGCTTTATAACAAAGCTGACTATAAACTCTAAAATTTAGAAATGATGTACTTACTTCCTGTCTAGTTAAGAGAATCTGTCTAATAGAGATAGTACTAATAATTAAGAGTAAGAAATAGAAAAAGATGAAAATAAGATATGTGAGTTTGTAAAAATTCTCTTGTTAGATCTGTGTTAAGAAATCTTTAGGTGTTTGCTAAGTTAAATATATGCTAATGGTAGCCCTGTATAAGTTTGTAAAATAGATCTATAGAGTTCCTTTAAGAAAATAAGCTTGCAAGAAATATCTAAGGTAGTCTTAAGACGTGTAGTAATAAGCTTGTAAGAAGTAAAGATACTAATTGTAAATGTAAGTTTAAATAAGAAATATGATAAGTATATAAGAAGTAATAAGAAATATATTTGCTAAAGTAGTTCTACAGTTTCCTTAAGGAGTATAAATAAGTAGATGTTAATACATTAAATGTGAGTTTGTAAAATGTAGATGTTGAATGTGAATCTAAATGCTTTGCAAGGCAAAAAATGTTATGTGAGTTTAAAAAGTGTAAATGCTAAGTGAGTCTATGCTTAATGTATATGATGAAAAAACCTGAGATACAGAGTTAGTGTCCTAGGAGACTGCAAAGCAGGCAGTCTGAGCGGTTTTCAAAAGCTCCAAAAGCCGCTAAGAAGCTAAGAATGGCGGACGCCAGAACCAGTACAACAAGGCATCCGCAGCTGAGATCCATGGAAAATTAACGCAACACAGAAAAACCTGAGCTAACATCAAAAATGGTGCAGTTTTAGAATACTACTGTACCTAAAAAAGAGTAAGTTCAGAGATGCTTGTTTGAACAAAAATTGTTAACTGCAAAAAGTTTTGGTTGAAAAACGTCTCTTCATATTTTGAAGTGAAAGCCTAATACCAGAATTTATTTGTTTGAACTTTTTGAACTTAAAATGAGATAAAACTACAAAAAGATTTTGGTTATGGATTTCTTCATATTTGGAAGGCTCGTACCAGAATTTATCATTTGAATTTTGGGACTTAAGAAATGAAATGAATAGTAGAGATTTCATTGCAATGGGACAATTTTGAGTTTACTTATAGTAATGACCTAGGAACTGTTTTCTGGAATTGGGTTAAAAATGGAACTGTTTAGCTGGGCGGTGGTGGCGCACGCCTTTAATCCCAGCCCTCGGGAGGCAGAGCCAGGCGGATCTCTGTGAGTTCTAGGCCAGCCTGGGCTACCAAGTGAGTCCCAGGAAAGGCGCAAAGCTACACAGAGAAACCCTGTCTCGAAAAACCAAAAAAAAAAAAAAAATGGAACTGTTTAAATTAAGAAATTTATTATTTCTACCTAGAATCAAGATACAGTTTTGTGTATGCGTATATGCTGGTTATTCATGTATTCCGTGTTAAGAATGCAATTGTTTTGTGGAACTGTTTATGTAAAAATGGAATTACATACAGAACTGGTTTTGTGTTACAAATGGAACTGTTTAAATTGAAAAGTTTGGGTTTTCTAACTAGGCTTGAGATTTTGTTAAATTATAAAGAAAGGGGGAAGAGTTAATATTCCGTAGTCTAATTTCAAAAAGTTGTCCTAAGAATAAGAGTTCTTTTCCTGTTAGGAAAGTAACTATTGGGTTCCCATTGACATACATAGTTAATCACGCCCGTGTCTGATCACAACAACTACAGTTCATTGGATGTAATGTAATCTATGGGTCTTCTCATTTTTGTAAGCAGAGTTGAACTAGGTATAACTCGTGTGTATCGATCGGAATGTGTTTCTGATGTTTCCAGAGCAATGAACTTCCTCAGTAGAAAAGAACAGTGCATCCTAAACACATGGCCATATTAATTCAACTCTTCTTAGGAAATGTAGCACAACTGTAGCTTCTCTCCATCCAATGTGCTGTACTTGCTGGCAAAGGACACGAGTGCCATTTCTTATGTGTATCTCAATGGAAGCCCGATAGTGACTTTCTTCACGCGAGAAGAACTGGTGCTCATAACATAAGAGACTGCATGTGATTCAACCCTGTTTATGAAGGGGAATTCAATACTAGGTTGCCTAATGAGGAACACACTCTGCTTTTGAGAAAGGAGCATTGTTCTACTCTACTGTGTTTCCTATAAAGCCAAAACAGTGAGCTTGCTCAGAACAAAAGAACTGTGCTTCCTAAACACACGGGCCATATCTAGTTCAACTCTGCTTAGGAAACTGAGGACAGCAGTAGTTTCTCTTCCATTCAATGCACTGTACTTTCTGGGAACAGACACTAGTGACATTTCTACTGTGTCTCAAAGGGAGCGCAATAGTGACTTTCCTAACCCAAAAAGAACTGTTGCTAGTAGGATAGGAGACTGCATAAGATTCCATTAGTTTTATGAAGAGGAATTCAACACTGGGTTGGCTAACGAGAAACATACTCTGCTCTTAAGAAAAGAGCACTCTTCTATTCTACTGTGTCCCATTGAGGCAGAACATGAGCTTACTAAGAACAAAAGAACTGGGCTTCGTAACCATGGGCCATATCAACTTCAACTCTGCTTAGGAAACTTAGCAAAACTGTAGTTTCTATTCCATACAATATGCTGTACTTGCTGGGAACAGACGCGAGTGCCAATTATACTGTGTATCTCAAAGGGAGCCCAATAGTGACTTTCCTTACCCGAAAAGAACTGTTGCTCATAGGATAAGATACTGCATGTGATTCAACTCTTTTTTGAAGGGGAATTCAACACTGGGTTGAATAATGAGAAACACACTCTGCTTTTGAGAAAAGAGCACTCTTCTACTCTACTGTGTTTCCTATAGCGTCAGAACAGTGAGCTTAATCAGAACAAATGAACTGTGCTTCCTACGTACACAGGTCATATGTAGTTCAAATCTGCTTAGAAACTGAGCACAAATAACTCTCTTCCATCCAATGCACTTTACGTGCTCTGAACAGACGCAAGTGCCATTTCCACTGTCTATCCATCCCAATGGGAGCCCAATGGTCTTTCCTTATTCAAAAAAAATTTGATCATAGGACCAGAGACTGCATGTGATTCAACTCTGTTTATAAAGGGGAATTGAACCCTAGATTGCCTTATGAGAAACACACTCTGATTTTGAGAAAGGAGCAATCTTCTACTCCACTGTGTTTCCTCAACAGACAGAACAGTGAACTTACTCAGAACAAAAGAACTGTGCTTACTACACACACACGGGCCATATCTAGTTCAACTCTGCTTAGGAACCTGAGCACAACACTAGCTTTTCTTCCATCCAATGCAATGTACTTGCTGGGAACAGATGCGAGTGCCTTTTCCACTGTGTATGTCAATTGGAGCCCAATAGTGACTTTCCTTAACCGAAAAGAACTGTGGCTCCTATGATAAGAGACTGCATGTGATACAACTCTGTAGCTAGAGTTTTCCTGCCTGACCCACAGTCAGAACAAATCTCTCTCACCTGCTAGTCCCACAGCCACTCAGACCCAACCAAGTAAACACAGAGACGTATATTGGTTACAAACTGTATGGCCATGGCAGGCTTCTTGCTAACTGTTCCTACAGCTCAAATTAACCCATCTCTTTAAATCTATACCTTGCCACGTGGCTAGTGACTTACCGGCATCTTCACATGCTGTTTGTCATTGTGGCGGCTGTCAGTGTCTCTGATTCAGCCTTCTACTTCCCAGCTTTATTCTCCTCTTTGTCCCGCCTATACTTCCTCCTGCATAGCCAATGGCCCATCAGTGTTTTATTTATTGACCAATCAGCAACACATTTGACATACAGAACATCCCACAGCACAACTCGCTTTATGAAGGGGAATTCAACACCAGGTGCTTAAGGAGAAACACATTCTACTTTTGAGGAAAGAGCACTCTTCTACTCTACTGTGTTTCCTAAACAGCCAGAACACTGAGCTTACTTAGAACAAAAGAACTGTCCTTCTTACACACACAGGCCATATCTAGTTCAACTCTACTTAGGATGCTGAGCACAATAGTAGCTTCTCCTCCATCCAATGCACTGTACTAGCTGGAAACAGACACAAGTGCCATTTCCACTGTGTATGGCAATGGGAGCCCAAAAGTGACTTCCTTACCCAAAAACAACTGTTGCTCATAGGATAAGAGACTGCATGTGATTCAACTCCTTTTTTGAAGGAAAATTCAACACTGGGTTGCCTAATGAGAAAAACATTCTGCTTTTGACAAAAGAATACTCTTCTACTCCAGTGTTTTTCCTCTACAGCCAGAACAGTGAGACTACTCAGAACAATAGAACTGTGCTTCCTACACACACGGTCCATACATAGTTCAACTCTGCTTACGAAACTGAGCACAATAGTAGCTTCTCTTCTGTTTAATGCACTGTACTTCCTAGGAACAGACACGAGTGCCATTTCCCCTGTGTATCTCAAAAAGAGCCCAATAGTGATTTTCCTTACCCAAAGAGAACTGTTGCTCATAGGATAAGAGACTGCATGTGTTTCAACTTTTTTTTTTGAAGGGGAATTCAACATTGGGTCGTCTAACAAGAAACACATTTTGCTTGTGAGAAAAGAGCACTCTTCTACTCTACTGTGTTTCCTATTGAGGCAGAACAGTGAGTTTTCCCAGAACAGAAGAACTTTGCTTCATAAACACATGGGACATATCTAGTTCAACTCTGCTTAGGATACTGAGCACAACAGTAGCATCTATTCCATCCAATGCACTCTACCTTCTGGAAACAGACACGAGTGCCATTTCAACTCTGTATCTCAATGGGATTCTAATAGTGACTTTACTTACGCGAAAAGGACTGTTGCTGGTAGGATAAGAGATTCCATGTGATTCAACTCCGTTTATGAAGGGTAATTCAAAACTGGGTTTTCTAAGGAGAAACACACTCTGCTTTTGAGAAAAGAGGACTCTTCTACTCTACTGTGTTTCCTATAGAGCCAGAACAGTGAGCTTGCTCAGAACAAATGAACTGTGGGTGCTAAACATACAGACCATATCTAGTTCAACTCTGATTAGGAAACTGAGGACAGCACTAGCTTCTCTTCTATCCAATGCACTGTATTTGCGATTAGCAGACGCGAGTGCCATTTTCTGAGTATCTCAATGGGAGCCCAATAGTGACTTTCCTTACACGAAAAGAACTGTTGCTTTTAGGATAAGAGACTGCATGTGTTTCAACTCCCTTTAAAAGGGGGAATTCACCACTGAGTTGCTTAATGAAAAACAAACTCTGCTTTTCAGAAAAGAGCAATCTTATACTCTTCTGTGTTTCCTATTCAGTCAGAACAGAAAGCTTACTCAGAACAATAGTACTGTGCTTCCTACACACACAGGCCATATCTAGTTCAACTCTTCTCAGGAAACAGCAGAAAAAAAGCTTCTCTTCCATCCAGTTCACTGTACTTGCTTGGAACAGACTCGAGTACCATTTCCACTGTGTATCTCCATGGGAGCACAATAGTGACTTTCCTTACCCGAAAAGTAGTGTTGCTCATATGATAGGAGACTGCATGTGATTCAACTCTGTTTATGAAGGGGAATTCAACACTGGGTTGCTTAATGAGAATCACACTCTGCTCTTTAGTAAAGAGCACTCTTCTACTCTACTGTGTTCCCTATAGAGGCAGAAAGTGAGCTTACTCAGAACAAAAGAACTGTGCTTCCTATACAAAGGAGCATATCTTGTTCAACTTTGCTTAAGAAACTCAGAGGAACTGTAGCTTCTCTAACTTCCAATGCACTGTGCATGCTGGGAACAGATGCTGGTACTATTTGTACTGTGAATTTCAATGGGAGCCCAATAGTGAATTTCCGTACCCGAAAAAAACTGTTGATGGTAGGAAAAGAGACAGCATGTGATTCAGCTCCGTTTGTTAAAGGGAAGATAACATAGAGTTCTCTTACAAGAAACTCTAGTGGCTTTTGAGAAAAGAGCACTCTTCTACTTAACTGTGTTTCCTATAGAGCCAGAACACTGAGATTTCTCAGAACAAAAGAACTGTGCTTCCAACACACGGACAATGTCTAGTTCAACTCTGCTTAGGAAACTGAGCACAACAGTAGCTTCTCTTCCATTATATGCATTGTATTTGCTGTGAACAACAGGAGTGCCACTTTCACTGTGTATCTCAAAGGGAGCACAATAGTGACTCTCCTTACTCATGAAGAACTGTTGCTCTTAGGATAAGAGACTGCATGTAATTCAACTCTGTTCATGAAGCTGAATTCAACACTGGGTTGCCTAACAAGAAACCCACTCTGCTTTTGAGAAAAGAGCACTCTTCTACTCTATTGTGTTTCCTATAGAGCCAAAATAGTGAGCTTACTAAGAACAATAGAACTGTGCTTCCTACACACATGGGCCATATCTAGTTCAACTCTGCTATGGAAACTGAGCACAACAGTAGCTTCTCTTCCGTCCAGAGCAATGTAGTTGCTGGGAACAGGTGTGAGTGCCATTTTTGCTAGGTAACTCAATGGGGCCCAATAGTGACTTTCCTTACCCGAAAGGAACTGTTGCTCATAGGTTACATGACTGCATTTGATTCAACTCCTTTTTTGAAGGGGAATTCAACACTGGGTTGCCTAACGAGAAACACACTCTGCTTTTGAGAAAAGAGCACTCTTCTATTCTACTTTGTTTCTCTAGAGCCAGAACAGTGAGCTTACTCAGAACAAAAGAACTGGGCTTCAAACACACAAGAGCCATATCTAGTTCTGCTCTGCATAAGAAACTGAGCACAACAGTAGCTTCTCTTCCATCCATTGCACTGGACTTGCTGGGAATAGATGCGAGTGCCATTTCTTCTGGGTATTTCAAAGGGAATCCAATAGTGACTTTCCTTACCCGAAAAGAACTGTTGCTCATAGGAAAAGAGATTGCATGTGATTGATTCCACTCCGCTTATGAAGGGGAATTCAACACTGCATTGCCTAACAAGAAACATACTCTGCATTTGAGCAAACAGTACTCTTCTACTCCAATGTGTTTCTGATGTTTCCAGAGCAATGAACTTCCTCAGTAGAAAAGAACAGTGCATCCTAAACACATGGCCATATTAATTCAACTCTTCTTAGGAAATGTAGCACAACTGTAGCTTCTCTCCATCCAATGTGCTGTACTTGCTGGCAAAGGACACGAGTGCCATTTCTTATGTGTATCTCATTGGGAGCCCGATAGTGACTTTCTTCACGCGAGAAGAACTGGTGCTCATAACATAAGAGACTGCATGTGATTCAACCCTGTTTATGAAGGGGAATTCAATACTAGGTTGCCTAATGAGGAACACACTCTGCTTTTGAGAAAGGAGCACTGTTCTACTCTACTGTGTTTCCTATATGTCCAGAAGAGTGAGCTTACTCAGAACAAAAGAACTGTGCTTCCTAAACACACGGGCCATATCTAGTTCAACTCTGCTTAGGAAACTGAGGACAGCAGTAGTTTCTCTTCCATTCAATGCACTGTACTTTCTGGGAACAGACACTAGTGACATTTCTGCTGTGTCTCAAAGGGAGCACAATAGTGACTTTCCTACCCCAAAAAGAACTGTTGCTAGTAGGATAGGAGGCTGCATGAGATTCCATTAGTTTTATGAAGAGGAATTCAACACTGGGTTGGCTAACAAGAAATATACTCTGCTCTTAAGAAAAGAGCACTCTTCTACTCTACTGTGTCCAAATTGAGACAGAACATGAGCTTACTAAGAACAAAAGAACTGGGCTTCGTACACATGGGCCATAATAAGTACACCTCTGCTTAGGAAACTGACAAGAACAGTAGCTTCTCTTCTGTCCAATACACTGCACTGGCTGGGAACAGACGCGAGTGCTATTTGAACTGTGTATGTAAATGGGAACACAATAGTGACTTTCCTTACTGGAAAAGAACTGCTGTTCATAGGACCAGAACCTGCATGTGGTACAACTCCGTTTATGAAGGCGAATTCAACACTACCTCTCCTTACAAGAAACATACTCTGCTTTTGAGAAAAGAGCACTCTTCTTGTCTACTGTGATTCCTATAGAGCCAGAACAGTGAGCTTGCTCAGAACAGAAGAACTGTGCCTCCTACACACATGGGCCAAATCTAGTTCAACAAGAACTGTAGCTTTTATTCCGTCCAATACACTGCACTTGGTGGGAACTGACACGAGTGCTATTTGCCCTGTGTATGGCATTGGGAGTACAATAGTGACTTTCCTTACCAGAAAAGAACTGCTGCCTGAGGACCAGAATATGAATGTGATACAACTCCATTTATGAAGGGGAAACACTCTCTGTTTTTGAGAAAGGAGCACTCTTCTACTCTACTGTGTTAGCTGTAGATCCAGAACAGTGAGCTTGCTCAGAAAAAACGAACTGTACTTGCTACACACACAGGCCATATCTAGTTCAACTCTGATTAGGAAACTGACTAGAACAGTAGGGCCTCTTCCTTCCAATACACTGCACTCGCTTGGAACAGACGTGAGTGCTATTTGAACTGTGTTTGGCAATGGAGCTCAATAGTGACTTTCCTTACCAGAAAGCAACTGCTGCACGTAAGACAGAAACTGCATGGGATTCAACTCTGTTTATGAAGGGGAATTCAACACTAGCTCACCTTATGAGAAACAAACTGTGCTTTTGAGAAAGGAGCACACTTCCACTCTACTGGGTTTCAAATAGAGACAGAACACTGAGTTTCTCAGAACAAAAGAACTGTACTTCCTACACACACGGGCCATATCTTGTTCAATTCTGCTTAGGAAACTGTCAAGAACAGTAGCTTCTCTTCTGTCTAATGTACTGCAATTGCTGGGAACAGACACGAGTGCTATTTGCAGTGTTTATCTCAATAGGACTCAATAGTGACTTTCCTTACCAAAAAGGAACTGTTGCTCGTAGGAACAGAAACTGCATGGGACTCAACTCTGTTTATCAATGGGAATTCAGCACCAGCTAGCTTTATGAGAAACACACTCTGCTTTTGAGAAAGGAGCACTCTTCTACTCTACTGTGTTTCCTATTGGGCCACAATAGTGTGCTTTCTCAGAACAAAAGACCTGTGCTTTCTACACACATGGGAAATATCTAGTTCAACTCTGCTTAGGAAAATGACAAGAACAGTAGCTTCTCTTATGTCCAACACACTACTCTTGCTGTGAACAGACACGAGTGCTTTTTGCACTGCGTATGGCAATGGGAGCGCAACAGTGACTTTCCTTACCAGAAAAGAACTGTTGCTCTTAAAATAGAAATTGCATGTGATTGAAATCAGTTCATGTAGGGGAATTCAACACTAGCTTGACTTATGAGAAATACACTCTGCTTTTGAGGAAGGAGCACTCTTTTACTCTACTGTGTTTGCTATATGGCCAGAACAGTGAGCTTACTCAGAACAGAAGAACTGGGCTTCCTCCACACACAGGCCATATCTAGTTCAAATCTGCTTAGGAAACTGACAAAAAATAGTTGCTTCTCTTCCGTGCAATACACTGCATTTGATGGGAACAGACACGAGTGCTATTTGCACTGTGTATGGCAATGGGAGCATGATAGTGACTTTCCTTACCAGAAAAGAACTGTTGCTCGTAGGACCAGAAACTGAATGTGACTCAACTCCGTATATGAAGGGTTATTCAACACTAGCTCGCCTACAAGATACAAACTCTGCTTTTGATTTAGGAGAACTCTTCTACTCTACTGTGTTTCCTATAGAAACAGAACAGTGAGATTGCTCAGAACAAATGAAGTGTACTTCTGACAAACACGGGCCATATCTACTTCAACTCTAGTTAGGAAACTGACAAGAACAGTATCTGCTCTTCCGTCCAATACACTGCACATGCTGGGAACAGACGCGAGTGCTAATTGCACTGTGCATGTCAATGGGAGCACAATAGTTTCTTTCCTTACCAGAAAAGAACTGTTGCTCATAGGAAAAGAAACTGCATGTGATTCACCTCCCTTTATGAATGGGAATTCAACACTAGCTCGCCTTACAAGATACACACTCTGCTTTTGAGAAAAGAGACTCTTCTATGCTACTCTGTTTCCAATAGAGCCAGAACAGTGAGCTTGCTCAGAACAAAATACTTAGCTTCCTACACACAAAGGCCATATCTAGTTCAACTCTGCTTAGGAAACTAACAAAAACAGTAGCTTCTCTTCCATCCAATACACTACACTTGCTGGGAACAGACGCCAGTGCTATTTGCACTGTGTATGGCAATAGGAGCGCAACAGTGACTTTCCTTACCAGAAAGAAACTGTTGCTCACAGCACTAGAAACTGCATGTGATTCAACTCCGTTTATGAAAGGGAATTCAACACTAGCTCGCCTTCTGAGAAACACTCTGCTTTTGAGAAAGGAGCACTCAATTACTCTACTGTGTTTCCTATAGGGCCTGAAAATGAGCTTGCTCAAAACCAAAGACTAGTACTTCCTACACACACGGGCCATAACTATATCAACTCTGCTTCGAAAAATGACAAAAACAGTAGGTTTTCTTCTGTCCAATACACTGCACTTGCTGGGAAGAGACACAAGTGCAATTTGCACTGTGTATGGCAGTGGGAGTGCAATAGTGAATTTCCTTACCAGAAAAGATCTGTTGCTCTTAGGACCTGAAACTACATGTGATTCAACTTCGTTTATGAAGGGGAAACCAAGACTAGCTCACCTTAGTAGAAACACACTCTGCTTTTGAGAACGGAGCAGTCTTCTGCTCTACTGTGTTTCCTACACTACCAGAACAGTGAGCTTGCTCAGAAGAAAAGAACTGTGCTTCTACAAACACGGGCCATATCTAGTTGAACTCTGCTTAGCAAACTGACAAGAGCAGTAGCTTCTCTTCCGTCCAATACATTGCACTTGCTGGGAACAGATGCGAGTGCTATTTGCAGTGTGTATGGCAATTGGAGCGCAATAGTGACTTTCCTTACCACCAAAACAGCTCTTGCTCGTAAGACCAGAAACTGCATGTGATTCAACTCCGTTTATGATGCTGAAACCAACACTAGCTTGCCTTACAGGAAACACACTCTGCTTTTGAGAAAGGAGCACTCTTCTTCTCTACTGTGTTTCTTGTAGAGCCAGAACAATGAGCTTGCTCAGAAAATAAAGAACTGTGCTTCCTACAAACACGGGCCATATCTAGTTCAACTCTGCTTAGGAAACTGACAAGAACAGTAGCTTCTCTTCCGTCCAAAACACTGCACTTGCTCGGAACAGACGCGAGTGCTGTTTGCACAGGATATGGCAATGGGAGCACAATAGTGACTCTCCTTACCCGAAAACAACTCTTGCTGTTAGGATCAGAAACGGCATTTGATTAAACTCCATTTATGAAGGGGAAACCAACACTAGCTCGCCTTACAAGAACCATACTCTGCTTTTGAGAAAGGAGCACTATTCTACTCTACTGTGGTTCCTATACAGCCAGAACAGTGAGCTTGCTCAGAACAAACGAACTGTGCTTCCTACACACACGGGCCATATCGAGTCCAACTCTGCTTAGGAAACTGACAAGAACACTAGCTTCTCTTCCGTCCAATACACTGTACTTGCTGAAAAGAGACGCGAGTGCTCTTTGCACTGTTTGTCAATGGGAGAGCAAGAGTGACTTTCCTTACCAGAAAACAACTCTTGCTCGTAGGACCACAAACTACATGTGATTCAAATCTGTTTATGAAAGGGAAACCAACACTAGCTCGCCTTACAAGAAACACACTCTGCTTTTGAGAAAGGAGCACTCTTCCAGTCTACTGTTTGGTGTACAGCCAGAACAGTGAGGTTGCTCATAAAAAAAAAAAAACTGGGCTTCCTACACACACAGGCCATATCTAGTTGAACTCTGCTTAGGAAACTGACAAGAACAGTAGCTTCTCTTCCATTCTATATGCTGCATTTGCTGGTAACAGACGCCAGTGCTATTTGCACTGTGTATGGCAATGGGAGCACAACAGTGACTTTTCTTACTAGAAAACAACTCTTGCTCGTTCGACCAGATACTTCTTGTGATTTAACTCAGGATATGAAGGGGAAACCAACACTACCTCGCCTTACAAAAAACACACTCTGCTTTTGAGAAAGGAGCACTCTTCTACTCTACTGTGGTTCCTATACAGCCAGAACAGTGACCTTGCTCTGAACAAAAGAAATGTGTTTCCTACACACACGGGCCATATCGAGTTCAACATTGCTTAGGAAACTGACAAGAACAGTTGCTTCTCTTTCGTCCAATACACTGTACTTGTTGGGAAGAGATGCAAGTGCTCTTTGCACTGTGTGTGTCAATGGGAGCGCAAAAGTGACTTTCCTTACCAGAAAACATCTCTTGTTCGTAGGACCACAAACTGCATGTGATTCATATCCATTTATGAAGGGGAAATCAACACTAGCTCGCCTTACAAGAAACACACTCTGCTTTTGAGAAAGGAGCACTCTTCTACTCTACTGTGTCCTATACAGCCAGAACAGTGAGGTTGCTCATAAAAAAAAGAACTGGGCTTCCTACACACACGGGCCATATCTAGTTCAACTTGGCTTAGGAAACTGACAGGAACAGTAGCTTCTCTTTCATCCGAAACACTGCACTTGCTAGGAACAGACGTGAGTGTTATTTGCAGTGTGTATGGCAATGGGAGCGCAACAGTGACTTTCCTTACCTGAAAACAACTCTTGCTCGTATGACCAGAAACTTCTTGTGATTTAACTCAAGTTATGAAGGGGAAACCAACACTACCTCGGCTTACAAGAAACACACTCGGCTTTTGAGAAAGGAGCACTTTCCACTCTACTGTGTTTCATATACAGCCAGAACAGTGACCTTGTTCAGAACAAAAGAACTGTACTTCCTACACAGATGGGCCATATCTAGTTCACGTCTGCTTAGGAAACTGACAGGAAGAGTAGCTTCTCTTCCGTCCAAAACACTATATTTGCTGGGAACAGAAGCGAGCGCTATTTGTACTGTGTATGGCAATGGTAGTGCAATAGTGACTTTCCTTACCAGAAAACAACTCTTGGTCTTAGGACCAGAAATTGCATGTGATTCAACTCCGTTTATGAAGCAGAAGCCAACACTAGCTCGCCTTACAAGAAACACATTCTGCTTTTGAGAAAGGAGCACTCTTTCTTGGGTCTCTGAGGGAGTTGAAGATTAGTTAGTTGTAGTTTAAGGTTAGTTAGTTATAGTTGAAGATTGATTAGGATAGAAAGTGAATTAGATACATTTTGGACTTACCAAAATAGGATAGATAATGAAATTATTTTCTCTGAATTTGTCAAGTACAAATGGACTAGACATTGTTTAGACATTTATTACTTGTATATATTGTATATAGTTCTTGTACTTTTGTATATAGTTTTTCTTTTGTTAGTTATAACCTTTTTCTTTTTATTAAAATAGACAAGGGGAAATATGGTGGTATTTTACTTGTACTGAAATATGATTTTAATTGTATGTTAATAAATAAATTTGCCCAGGGATCAGAGCTATTAGAGCCATATCAAGTATGTGGTGGTAGTGGCACATGCCTTTAATCCCAGCACTTGGTAGACAGAGCTAGGTAGATCTCTTTGTGTAAAAGAATACAACCAGCATTGGAGACACACGCCTTTAATCTCCATCCCAACCATGGAAGACCTGGAAGTCTTTACAGACAGGCAGGGACGAGGCATGGCTTTACAACCAATGAGAAGGCAGAACAGCTAGATTGTATAAAGACATACACACAGGAAGTAGGTCCCTTTTTCGGAGAGCTCTCTTGGCTGAAGAGGATCGCTGAAGCAGGAAGGGTGAGGCTCTTAGCTCCGACCTCTTGGCTTTCTTCTCTGAATCGGTTCTGTGTTTCTTATTTAATAAGACGGTTGGTGACATCTACACCTGTCCTCCCTCCTCCCACTCCCCAAGCCTTCCCTCACAACCCACTCTCCCATTCCCACCTCCTCCAAAGCAAAGTCTCCCCTGGGGAGTCAGTAGAACCTGGTATGTTCAGATGAGGCAGGTCCAAGCTCCTCTTCCCTGCTTAATGTCTTTACAATACAATGTGGAGAAGTTATCCAGCCATGGCTGTTGTGGTTCTAAATGTCTTCTCTAGAGCTGGTTCATAAATTTCCTTAGATATGAGGAAATTTCTGCTATTGTTTCACAGAACTTGATTTTTATGCTCTGATTATCTCCACTCTATCTTCAATGCCAGATATTTATATTTAGTCTCTGAGGTGTTTTTGAACAAGAATGTCCCCCACAGGTTTAGATAATTGAACACTTGGTCCCAGATGGCGGTACTAATTGGGGAGGATGTGGAATATCAGGGAGATGGAGCCTTAGTAGATGACATCTGTCCCTGGAGACAGGCCTTGAATGGTCATAGTGTATGCCCTTGTGTTTGCTCTCTGCTTCCTGAGTGTGGTTGAGATGGAACCTCTAAGCTTCCTTTTCCTGCCCCCATGTGGGCCATTTGTGCTAAGTCTCCCCACCATGATAGACTCCCATGCCTTTGGATCTAGAAGCCCAAATACACTCTTCATTCTGTAAGATGCTTCTGGTCATGGTGTTTTATCACAGAAACAGAAAATTAACAAGTGCAATATCTGAATAGCAGCATTCCAGAGATCTTGAATGATGTGTCCATTACATTTAATTTATTAATGCCTTAATATAATAATATGCCCACCTTGATTCCCAGCCCTGATGTTCTTCTGCTTGATTCTCTCTATTGCTGATGCATTTTAAAGTTTCTATACTTATTGTATAGAGATATCCATGTTATTTTTTCCTTTTATCATTAAGAGACTCATTTGAAACAGGAAACAGAGACACAGCAACATCGAAACTAATACACACTCTTTTGATGAGAAAACTGACCCAACACCCGTCTGATACAAACCCAATCAAAACTGGGCTGGACTAGGTTCACTAGCCATGGACACGGACATGGAGGGCTCAGAGTCACCCTCCTGTGTAGAGATCTTCTGAAGGAATTTCCCTAGAACTCCTACTGTGAGAGAAAGAAAGGGCAAAAGGGAGTTTATCACTGGAAAGAGATTTCATAGTCAGGCCAGCGATGACAGTCACCTTGATCAGGATGGGTCACCTTAGCTATGGTCCTCTTCCCCTCTGTTTACACTCAGACCTCACTGAACCTCTTTGTTCCTTCCCCCAATGTGGCTACAAGGAACAAATCCCCTTTTTTCTGCTTTTCGTTATCAACTGTGTTTTTAATGGACTCATTGAGGACAGGTGACTTGTTGGGGCCAACTCCGATGGCCTGAACACAAAGCAGGAACATGATTCAGAAAATATTTTTAAATTTTATATTTTAATTGCATGTTTTTAAACATCTCTCTGAGAATTTGTTAAAAATAATAAAATAATAAAATTTCTATGAGAAAATCATACTAGTCACACAAAATTTGAAAATCCAGAATGTCAGCAGCTTTTAAGACACTGGGCAGTTTGGGGAGTCCACTCATCTTTGCCCAACATTATGTTCCATTTGTCGTACAAAAGACGCATCACTGCGAATCTGGAAATGTGCTTAAAGCATTTATTGTAATTCAAAACACTGAATTTTTTCAACATCAGAAACACAAGGAATACTCCAGCTGTGCTTCGTGGGGTGTTCTGTACACACGCTGCTTTTCTTTTGTTCTGTTCATGGCCTCCACTCCTGGGGCAGGAGGCTAGCTTACTCACTGTTTTCTGTCCTTGTCCTTTAGCATTTAAGTCAGACATTCGAGCATCATGGACACCTCTGCCACAGACTTCTCAACACCTGTTTCTTAGGTTTCACCCTTGTCCCAATAGGGGCTTCTGGGGTGATAGCCTGTCAGTTACAGCTTGTAGGCATGTGACAGGAAACTAGAGACCAGGATGAGCTACATCAAGGCTAACATATGAAAGAAGTCAGTTGGCCAAGAAAGCCCGTTTCTGCTGGGTTTCATGTAGAAAGGGAGGGTGCCAGATATGACCATGTAAATGGCCTAACATGGGCTCTGCCTAGTAATTTACCTCGAGCTGAAATATCCCCTCCAGATGGAGAGGGGAGGCTCCTGAGATGTCACACATCTGGGAAATATGAAATCTAGAAGATTCATGAGGTCCTTCCCCTAGGTTAGAGAAAAAGTCAGCTATGGCTGGACTTTGAGCATCTGAGCTTCTGGGAGCCACATCCCAACCTGTTGCCCTGCCTTCTGCTCTCCTACAGCAGGGAAGGCCTCTGGTCTCTGAGCCAGGTATTTGGCGCTGGATATGAAAAAGAAAATTTTCTAGCTTCTCAAGAGGGTGAACTGAGATTCCACAACATTCTGAACAGGAAGTCATTGCTAAAAGTCAGATAATGTTGTATGTGCATGCATGTAATTCTGTGTGTGTCGTTTGCATGCACACATGCATGTACATTTCAGCTGTCTGGTAACAGTATACTAAACATGTGCTGTTCACCTAATTTCCCCTGGGCTGCCTCCCCTTGCTTAGACTCTGAGGATATAATTTCTGGAGGATGCAGATGTCTTACAAAAGCCAATTGTCTGAATGACTGCAAAATGCTCAGAATAACATTTGCCACTAACTTTGATAATATGTTCCACTTCTTACTGATTTCTGTTACCTTTTAGGGTCCGTCCTCTTTTGCAAAGATATTCCATGGAAAGAAATTTTACTGTTGACCTATAAATATTAAGGAACACAGGCTTTGATAATAAAAATTCCACTTTATAGATGAATATTTGCATGTCAATATTAATATGAATTTCATAATACTCCATTTTAAGGACAAAACTCCTCAAATTACCATACTCAAATTTTTGAGTAAAATTACTCAAAAATAACATTTTTATTTTCAAGTAATCACAATGTATAGATTGTAGTGTCCTAATTATGAAACTGATTACTTTTGCCCAGGAATTATGAAATATATTTACAATGTAGCAGTGACCCCCAGTGGTCAGAAAAGGATGGGCAACTGTTCATAGTTTAAAAGGCAGATAGCCTCTTCCTTCCAAACTGAATTTTTACAAAGAGTTAAACCCACACTCATGTTGTTTGATCCAGACAGGAACTAGTATTTGTAACTCTGTAGTTTACAAAGAACTGTGAATGCATGTAGCCAAGTCATAATCACAAGAATATTAAATTACCGCTCAAAGGCATTTAACTGTGCACGAATCAGGATTTTCTTATAAATTTTAGTAGTGTCCTGAAATTCAGAAGTTCCTCTAAAAATCCACCTATGATGGAGGGGAAAGTGAGAAATAGACAAGCCACCTGGCCCCATCATATTTTTTACTTAAAGGTCTGAAGGACTCATATTAGATATTTCACTCAAAAATAAATGTCTGAAAGGAATCACCCTCACATCCATGCCTGGAGCATGCTTCATTCCTGCTTCGTTTCCTTGTTCTTTTCTTTGAGAAAGGGTCTCACTGTGTAGCCCTGGCTAGCCTGGAACTTGATATGTAGGTCAGGCTGGCCTTGAACTCACAGAGATCCACTTGCCTCTTCTTGAGGAGTGCTGGAATCAAAGGTGTGTGCCACCTCACACCAGCTCTGACTTTGTTTCTTGAACTGATTCCTGCTCATCACAGTTATCCTCTCTTCTGGTCTAGCAGTGTGGCTGACAGCCTCAATGACTTCCGGTGTCAAGTTGAAGTTGAGACAACATGTTGACCTTACTGATGACCACAACTCAGAGTTAAACCTATCTCTTGGAATGTTTATATGCCATTGTTCTTGTGTGCAGGCCATTTGTTAATAGTTTTCTTCCTGTGCCTGTTCTAAGTTTAAACACTTCTGCAGGGCAGCACCATGTACTGTGTATCTGAGCTCTTGATGCTTCTGTTAAAACCGTGATTCCCTCTTTCTGTGACGGTCTTCAAAACACAGAGGCAGGGAAGGTCAAATTGACTACTTACTAGGAGAACTACTGGAACATCAAGAACAGCTCCAGAGCAAGTGGACCCCAGAGGGATGATGGACACTCTGAGTGAGGCTCAAGGGTGAGAAGGCTGATGGTTAAGGCAACCTAGAATATAAAACACCACTGATGTAGACTCACTAGCATACTACAGACAGGCAGTGCAGTGGTCAGAGAACCTGGAGACAGGTTCATAGACATGTCCCCAGAGAAAGGATAAGTGATGTGGCATCATATTGCTACTGAAGAATTACACAGGTGTAGGAGAAATGGCAGAGGAGGAGGAAGGAGAAGAGGTATTTGTGGTAACAATGCCTGCAGCTTTCCAGTTTCTGACAGAAACCTAACCCTAGTCTCAGGCTGCTGGTGGCCATGCTATGCTGTCTCCTCCTGCTGCACTAGGTCACTTAAGAACAGAAACAGTTAACACACTGACTTCCTTCTCATAGATTCCTTCTGCCATGCTCGTCCTCTCTGCGAATTTCCACACTGTTTTAGCAGTTGCACCCCACTTTTCTCCTCTGCTTGCCTTCTTCACGGTGGTCTGCCTCTTGTCGCTTCTAGATACCTAAGGTGTTTCTCCTCCCTGCATTTGTTTTCAAGGATTCTTCCAGCGTCTTCAGGTTTTAGGATCTGAAGATGGCACTCAGTCTTGAGTGTGTTTATCTGGCCTGGTGTCCTTGAGCATCCTCAGCCTGCCTTGATGTTCACATGACTCATGTCTAGTCTAAGGGATCTTCTGCAGTCTATTCTAAGTCCTCGCTAACCTCAGCCTTTCTTAATACAGTGAGTCCTAAATCTATCAATGATGCATGAACATCTCAAGATTTCCCCCCAAAGCGCATGTGTGACAGTTTCCTCAGCATCTCCACAGAGACAGCCAATAGCATTCTCAAATGTCACATCTGGTCTTTCCCATGTCACGTAACGTCAACTCACTCCTTTGTGCTCCTCAGTACTGCTAGGTTTCAAACCTGGGACAAACGGCTGAGGTGCCTATACCTATATCAAAATAGACTTGACCACCAGGTTCTCCCTGTATCCCTCAGTCCCTGTCTGTTAAAGGGTCTTCCTGGCTGGCATACCAGGCCCCCTACCCTGACCTTCTCCAGCCCTGGGGCTAGGCTGCCCTTCTCCTAGCTACCCTTCCTTAATCCAATCATTTTGGTTGAGTGCTATCTGTGTACCTTTGGGCCTCCTGGCTGCTGCATCTGGTTCCCCTCTTTCCTCTCTCCCTTCCCCTCCTCCATCTCCTCACATGACCCACCTCAGTCTGGTCATGTCCATTCTGGGCTCTCCCGGATGTTCTAGCCTCTGGCTATGCTCTCCCACATATCTACAATAAACCTTCTCCTCCATACATACCTAGGAGCAGTCATGTATCCTTTTCCTTTTTCCCATTCAAGTACATACTTCGTTCAACTTAGATGCTACTCTTTGCCTATCTCTCATTCAACAAACACTCATGCTGGGGTGTCCCTCCTACACGCATGCATTCAAGTCTATACTGAAACTACAGCAGTGAGCAACAACTTGACCAAAAAAGGCTTCACGGGGCTTACATACAAGAAGATAGGCCCAGGCAATATGCAACATCAAAATTTATAGGTGGGGATCAAGAGTGCTGTGGGTGTCATTTGACATTTTTAGTGGCATGATGAAAGCTTCACCAGGAAGGTGGCAGCTGAACCTCTTCTTGGAGGGCATGAGAACCCAGGTGTGTGAATATGTAGAGGGGTTTTCCAGGCAGAGGATATGGTAAATGCAAACACTCTGAGTCACCTGGCCCAGAACGATGAGGCCTGTGTGACTGGAGCCCCATGGGAGCTTCAAGACAGGAGGGTGGGGAAACAGAAACAGAGGCAAGTCAGATCTGGCAGGGACTTGACAACCAGTGAAAGATTGGTTTTTACAAGATGAGATGGGAAGCCCCAGTTCTGGACAGAAGAGTCATGACTTGGCTCCTTTTTTTTTTTTTTTTTTTTTTTTTAAACCAGGGTTCCATTGCCTTTTCTCTGAGAAACCACCGTTTGAAAGTGAAGGTGTGGTCAGTAAAGGAGGTTGGAAATGATATTGACTTCACAGATTCACAGCTACAGGGCTGTCCTATACGCCCTATGAACTAGCAAGCTTAACACTTGGGAAGACTCAGAAATGTTTGAGGAATGCCTTAATGGTCTAGAAACCACCGTCCAAACAATGTTACAGCAACCCTGAGAAAAGCAGGAGACTGTCCCAGAAATGGATCAATTTTAAGATGAGCTAAGATTCAGGTGTGGGAAAACCTGGAGTTAATTTCCGCTTCTGGTTTCAAATGGGTATCTCTATTTCATCCTATATGGATTTTAGAGTAATCTGTCGTTTACTCATTTTTATTAAGTATCTTGGGTTTTGTTGTTGTTGAATAAACTATAAAAATGTAAGAGCATACCAATGCAATAAAATAGTCTATTGATGTGGTTTTATAGGGGTTGTCTACTTGACAGGACATAGACTCACCTGTGAGGCAAGCCTCTGCCAGGCCTGTAAGGGATTGTCTAGGTTATGTTAATTGAGAGAGAAGACTCACCCTAGGTGTGGAGGACTATTCCTTGGACTAAGCTCCTGGACTGTGTGGAAAGAAAGCTCTCTGAGCATGAACACTCATCTGTCTTCGACTCTGACTGAGGCCGCATCATGATGAACTGCTTCAAGCTCTGGCCTCCCGATTTCTCCACTGTGATAAACTGCACCCTCCAACTTTGAGAGCAGACAACCCTTTCTTCTTCCATTGGTACACTGTATCACAGGAACAGCAAAAGTCACTGAGTGAAGAGTGCCCCAAACCTCCAGAATGTTCATTTGAAGTCTCTTCATGTACTGTGTGCATAGATATATACACATCTGAGACATTTGAGGCTCCACTGTCCAACCTACATGGGGAATTAAAGGCCATGCCCCTGTCCTGGGACACAGTCCATGCAGCCTTTGGTATTCTTTACCCACCTGATATTTAATGAGAGTAAAGAGATGGAATTGCTTTTAAAAGAATGTCTTGTCTCAGCCACTGAGATGGCTTAGCAAAGAGGCTTGTCAACCAAACCTGATGCCCTGAGTTTGATTCTTTGAGACCCAGATGGTGGAAGGAGAGAACCGACTCCCGCAAATTGTCCTCTGGCCTCCACAAGCATGAACAACACATGCACATACACATAGAAAATAAATTAATATATAATATTTAAAAAATAAAATGTGTTTCATTGCATTCAGCATGAGATTGCAAAGAAACCCTACCTTCTCATGACCACGATGTATAAATCACAAAAGGTTTTTCAAAGTCTTTCAGAGAATGGGAGTCTATCCAGAGGCAGCACTTTCTTGTTCCACCAGATCCCTGAAAGGCGCATGCGCAGGCTGCATCACCGGGCTTGTTTCTACAGGCTGGGACGCCACAGCATACCCTGCTTCATGTTCCCTCTGCTTCTCCTCTGGCCTGGCAGAGAATTCCCATGCCGGCCTTCTTCAGCGGACTCAGTAAATCTTTTAGCATCTCAGGAAAGTTCTCCCAGGAGTACAGGATGGCTGCATGTGATGTGCTACCTCCACGGCAGGGTTTGATCACAAAGCCGAATGCAGCTCTGGGCCTGGTTTGTATCTCAGTCATCAGAGGATACAGAAAACCACCATCCCACAGACCTTCGCCTGCCCTGAGATCTGTGCCGCTTCTGACAACATCAGGATGCCAGATTCTACTGACTTTTCTTCATCCAGTGGCTTCATCCAGCCCAGCGCTTTGCACCAAAGGAAGGCAAAGAGTTACAATGATACACACCCCACCTGAGACTTAGCCACAGATTTGCCTGGAGATAAAGCCGGCTTCCCAGACACCGTCACTCATAATCTTCTTTTTTCTGTTTAGTGTGTCTTTCTTCAGGTCCCTATAGACCAATGTTAAAGGTTTTGATTAGCATGTGCTCCCCAAGACTCAGTCAGAAATGCTATAATAATATCCACCTCAGCTCTTTGGGGGCCACACTACCCCCAATCTTGACTTTTAAAGTACATGTAAGTCCCAAGGGCTTTTAGCAAGAAAGTGGATTTAGGTAGGGTTCTATAATACAATGGCTAATCTTGGTGTCAATTTGACACACCTGGGAAGAGGAAATAACAATGGAGGAATTACCTCCAGATTAGCCTATGGCCATGTCTACAGGGCACTTCTTAATTGCTAATTGGTGTAAGAAAGCCCAACCTGACAGGGCTATACCACACCCCTAGGCCTTGGGTCCTGGGATATATAAAGAAGCCAGCTGACCTAGAGCCTGAGGGTAAGCCTGTCAGCAGCTTTCCTCCACAGCTTCTGCTTCAGTTTTTGCCTCCAATTTCCTGTCCTGGCTTCCCTTGACGACGCACTGTAACCTGCAAGCAGCCAAATAAACTCTTTTCTTCCAAAATTGTGTTTGCTCAGTGTTTCGTCACAGCAACAGGAAACCAAATTAGGTCATAGGCTAATCTGGAAAAATGACCATGACATCTTAAACTTAAAAACTTTTAAAGGAGCATTGGATACAAGTCCTTGAAAAAACAAATGTATACATACACACATGTGTTCATGTGCTTCAATATAGGCACAAAGATAGAGCTCTCTGGAAACATATGATGTCACTGCATTGTTTTTTAATCTTGGTTTTTATAAATCTGCACCTTCAGCTCTGCGCACAGAGGTTTTTGGAAAAGTTGTAATGAGAGGAAGGGCGCACAAGCACATAATATCCTTTCATTATGAACCTAATTAATTTTAATCTTTATGAAAATCTAATAAAGAACTTCTCAGAAGACAGATGGAATAAATTTACATCAGATTTTTAATTTAATATCTAGTATTAATTCACTGAATTAATGTATATTTTACTCAGAATTTTATAACATTATCTAAATTATACAAGATTCAGTATGACAGGCATTTCCATCTGAACTGAACGTTCTTATAACACTGCTGAATGGTTTTTAAGCTACATTAAACAGAGACTCATTTTTTGAATGTAATAAACTTTTGTCACCACGAAGCTTGCCTCAGTGGGAGTTAGTAATGACGTAACAAACAGTATCAGGCTGTGTGTGTCCCATCCCCGCCCGTCTCGTGTGTGTGTGTGTGTGTGTGTGTGTGTGTGTGTGTGTGTGTGTGTCCCCACCGGCTATGATGTAAAGACTGTCTCAACTGTCTCAACTGGTTTTTAAGCACCTAGCCTGACCCATGACCACAGAATTACATTGACCTCTGCCTGGACCTAGGAGTCAGTACAAACCGTTCTTTGTAGGAAACTCAATGACCTCAAATACAGTAAATTAATTTTAAAGAAAATATGTACATGCTGGTGCTAAAATACTTTATACGTGTTCACCAAATAGAGGAGAAAGTAAGTCAAGACACATTCAGCCAAGCAGATCCTAGATTTATGTTTTCTAATATGCAAATATAATTCTAGATAGAATTTTGATACAACATTATTCTACACTTGGGGGACATCATGGAATTTGTCTAAAATGTTAAGACTGTTAGCTCTTGTACAGTCACAATAGTTCTGGTTGATGTGATAAATACATTACAAGTGCAAATTAAGGGGGTGCAGATTAATTCCAGCTTACACTGCAAGCAGTATGGTCTGTCCTGGCAGAGAAGTCAGAGAAGCTAACTGGTCACATGACACCTGCAGACTGGAAGCAGAGAGACAGGAATGCATGCATTCAGTTGCTTCTCTTTTAGGTCACCCCGGGACCCTAGCTCATGGGTAGGTGCTGCCTACATTTAGGATGGGTCTTTCCACTTTAATTAACCTAATTTAAAACATTTCTCACAGACAGCTCAGAGGTTTGTTTTCATGGTGACTCTGAATAGTATCAAAGAGAAGAAAGTGACCACCAGGTGGCAAATGGGTACTTGGCTGCAGTGATTATGAGCACTGGGAATGAGACCTTTCTCTATTGTCCTGTGAAAAAGTGAACCTGGGGGTAGGCGTGTAGATAAATGTTGGTCTCTTATCTGGGAAGTAAAAGGCTGGGAATTTAAGGATTATTAGTATAAATAGGGAACATGAAGAGAGAAGACAGATGTCAGATTGATCTCTGCGGTTTGAGCATTCATAGAGATGTCATTCAAAAGAGACCATGCATTCACAAGGTCACAGGGCAGGAGCCACATGCCCCGGCTGGCCCCGAGGATGATCAGTCCTACCAGGAAAGGGAGGCAAGGCTGATTTCTCCTGTCTCCTGGAGGTCCAGATTCAGCACACAGGAAGCCATCACGTCCTCACCTGAAGGCCTGCTGCTCAGAAAGAAACCAGAGAATATTGTCACCAGGGGACCCAACCAAAGAGAGGAAAAGGAAGACACCATTCCCAGTGACTTCTAGCTTCTATTAGTCATGGAAAGGAAAAAAAATTTAGCGAATGGTTGTAAAGAAGCTCCGTCTTTAAGGACAAATCTGCCACCCTGTGGCAGTGGAGAAAAATACACTTAAAAAAACCCCTGCTTGGCGTTTCAGCCTAACCTAGTGGAAGACCCACAGCATGAGATTTCAGGGTTATTATGCCATGTATGCTAAATATTACTTTGTATTTCTGTTGATTCATTTTGGAAACCTTAAGTCATCTTAGAAGGAGAGAACCAAATAGCCTGGTTCAAGAAAAGACGCTTGTCTTTGTCTTAAAGAATATTTATGTATATGTTTATGAATGTCAAGAATGTGTGATAATTTAGACTCAAAAACCAGAGAAAAATATATCCTTCTCAGTTGTTAACATGGTGTTTACACAGATAGCCAAGAAAATACTCTCACTTCTCTTTCATATTTGCTGTCCATCTTCGCAGAAAGCAGCCTTCTACCTAGAGAATTGCATCCCGCAGAGAATTCTCACCACAGTGGCATGTGTTGACTGTCTTATCAATAAACAGTGTACAGGGTGGTCCTTGACTTCACTATCAGGACAGAAGTCACCAGAGCACAGTGGAGAGTCACCAAGGGCACCGACTGCAGAGGCAGGCAGAACCTGGAGGTATGGGGAGTGCACAGGACTTGGGGTCTCTTTCTGAGTGGAAATAGCCTTGCCAAGAAAATGAGGTGGACATCTGGATTCCATAAATTTTAAAGGATTAAATACGATGATTTAGCTTAATGACTGTCACAAATTATGAAAAGAGTGGTGGCCAGTGGGTACGGGATATCCAAAGACACTAGGAAATAATTTTTAAATTTTGTAGAGTGGAGTAATAACATACTAGATATGCAGAATAAGTGATCTTGATCTTTGCAAGTGGCTGATCTCTGAGTTTTAAGCCAGTCTGGTCTAGAGACCCAGTTTCAGAAGAGCCAAGCTTAGGCAGTGAAGGACAGAAAGCCAGGAAAGATTTCAATTGAACAAGTGGGTCATGTTCCAGCTCCAGTAAGCAGCAGATCTTGGCAAATTTGGCCATGTGGTTCTGGCTTTAGAGTTAAGGATAGAAGAAATGGCATGTGTAAGGATGTCCCTGAATGGAGGCCTAGGAGAGAGGCCATTGTGTGAAGCTGGGAAGTTGAAGCCTGGATTTCCTTGGAGGACTCAATGTTAGAGATGCCAGTGTCATGGGATACCTGCAGAGGAGAGCTGCTGATGGAGAATGGAACCAGCTCAGGAGAGAGAGAAATGTGTTGCACTCAACAAAGTTGAACAAAGTTGGGCATCTGAAGAACTTTCTAACATCAGACATTGAAATGCAACATTTGGAGTTTGTCTGGCTGATTTTCAGTCTTGCTTTGATCCAGTTTTCCTCACTATGCTCCCTTCACTACATTTTGGAATGTTAATGTACATCCTGTGCTATTATATGTTGGAAGTATGTGATCTGGTTGTTTTATTTTGATTTTATAGGGGATTACATTTAAGAGACTTATGAATTTCAGAAAAGTCCTTGAACTTTGGACTTTAAAACATTGTTGAGATTGTGATAGACAATGGAGACTTTCGAAGTTGACTGTATTCATTTTGCATTATGATATTTTTACAAGTTTATGGGTACAGGGGAGTGGAATGTGGTAGTTTGAATGTAACTGACCCCCATAGTTTCATAGGGAGTGACTATTAGGAGGTATGGTTTAGTTGGAGCGGACATGACCTTTTTTGAGCAAATGTGTCACTGTGAGTGTGGGCTTTGAGGTTTCCCATGCTCAGGACACCACTGAGTGTCTTAGTTGACTTCCCACTGCCTGCAAGATATAGGAGGCTCAGCTACTGCTCCAGCACCATGTCTGTCTGCATGCTGCCATGCTCCCCATCATGATGATAATGGAGTGAACTTCTGAAAGTGTAAGGGAGCTCCATCAATTAAATGTTGTCCTTCTAAGAGTTGCTGTGGTCATGGTGTCTCTTTACAGCAATGGAAACCCTAACTAAGGCAAATATGCATGAGGGTGAGGTCTAAAGTGCCATGGACACGCTAGGATGCTGGCGATGCAAGGAATGTGGGATGTATGTAAGCACGCTCACATTTAAAAAGTGGAATGAGCCTGAGAGAGGCCAGATGTACTGCAGGAGTTAAGGCTGAAAAGGGCCTCTCTATGTCCTTTGGAGTTCATTTCTTGTAATCATATTCCCCACTTTCTTGTGCTGGAGCTGCAAGCTTTGGTATTTTTCTCACTTGTATTTGGTCTCGCTCTTTTTAAGATTTTTGTGTACCATTACCTACACTTTCCTTTTAGAATGCTGGTCTTTAATTTGTGACTTTGTATGTTTAAAGACTCAATATTCATTCTGATTTTGCAAAGGATTAAAGCTTTGAGACTCAGAAGAGCCTTTGGATTTCAGACTTTTGTACATTGTTTGAATTGTGAATCATATGGGGACATTCCAAGTTGCAATAAATGCAGTTTACATTATGAGAAATTCATGAGCCTTATGTATGGAATATTCTTATTTATTTGTGAAGTGTCTTCCAGAGAGCCATCCAATAAATTCCTTCCCCAAAAATAGAGGTGCATTTTTTTTAAAAGTTGTGGGATCTTTAAAAGTTAAGGAATGCCCTGTACAGTAGATCGCTAGAGCCACCCCTTTGAGGGATTATCCTCAATCTTTAGTTTCAGAAGTGCTCAGCTTATAGGTCAACCATAACCGGAACATCTGCCGCCTCACAGTTCAGCCACCTTCCACTGATTTCCTACACCATGCCTTCTTCATTCACATGGACTTAAACTCTCTAAAGTGATGTGCCAAAACCATGCTTTGTTTCTCAAATGGTGTTTGTCACACGACTTAAAGAAGTAATATAGTATCATGGAACAGACAACATTTCATAGTAAATTTTCTTTCTCCTCCTGTCCTTTTCACCAATGAAAGAATGAATTCTACTGAGCAAACATTGTCCAAAATAAATTCCCATCAGGGCTTGGTTCTGAGGCTTAAAGTATCTTAAAAACAAATATTGACATATCACATATATTTTTTCACATATAAGACTGTTTTTGAAACAGAAAATTCCTGCATTTATATTTATCTCAAACTATAAATAAGGACATAGAAAAGTGTTCCAATGCAGCAGTTTAACTAAAGCAGTGCTTCAGTCTTGATGGACAGGGAAGGAGCTTGGCCCTGTCTCAACTTGGCATATCATGCTTTGTTGACTCCCATGGGAGGCTTCATCCTTTCTGAGGAGTGGGTTGGGGAATAGAAATGAGGTTGGATAGGGAATAGGATGAGAGAGGAAGGGGTGTGTGTGGGAACTGTGGTTGGTGTGTAAAATAAACAAAAAATTTAATGAAAAAAAAGCAAAAAACAAAGTAACAAGAGAGGGACCAATATTTGCTGATTGCCTTGTATGGGACACTCAACAGTCAACAGAAAAGGCTTCAGTAGGTTTTATTTTACCCAGAATCACTGGAATGGCAGTAAAAAAGACATTGCAAAAGCAATTAGGATAGCTACTACACATAAAAGGAAGAAGTGTCAGAAAGGGTGTGAGAAATTGTAACCTTTGTGCATTGCTGATAGGTATGGAGAGTGATGTAGGAGCTGGGGGATACAGTATGGCGCCTCCTCACAAACCTAAATGGGGAATTACCATATGATTTTTTTATACATATTTATATTTACTTCACATCTATATTTATTCCCCAAAGAATTTCATTTCAGGCCTCAGATACTCATGTACTTCTGAGAAAACACACTTCTGCATTGCTCATTATAATTGCAAGATACCAAGAAGAAATCCATTCATGGGTAAAAGAATAAACAATAGATAAACTAAAAAAACTAAAACAGTGCTCATTTACATAAAGAAGGTATGGATGAACCATCAATGACCATCATCAAATACTGTATAGCTGCATTAGTAACTAGAAGAGCTAAAGGGAAATATAGCAATCAAATGGACTCGAACAACTTTGAATAGGTAATTAAATTATTATTTAATTATTATTAATTATTAATTATTCAATAACTTTGTACATTCAAAAATGATATCTTCTAAAAATATATTACAAAGCACATAAACATATATACATATAAACATATATACATATATACATATATACACATATACATAAACTATTTACATCAAGGGAAGGAAGGTAAATATAAAATAAACACTGAAGATAGCATAGCATATTAACATAATATAACATAATCTAATAAAACAAGATAAACATATGGAAATAAAAACTGAAGATAATATAATAGTGTAATATAGTATAACATAATAAAACAAAATAAATAGGTGAAAATAACACTGAAGATTATGTAATATTATTCTAAAACATAAAATAAAAATATGCTTTTTTTTGAAGCAATTATTGGAGAAGAGACAGATTTTCTCCTGAGTTGTCTTATTGTGGATGGTCGGAGAAGTTGTCAGGCAATTGTCGAGGCTTGTCCAAGTTCTAGGATGAGAATAATTCATTTTAAATGCACAGTGTTCTCTTCTGCTTTATAAACTATATCGTGAAAAGAGCTAGTTAGAGCATTCATAAAATGCATTTCTAGAACATGTGTGCCAACAGAGACGTTTTTGTAAAGTTCACCTTTCATCCATCATGAACATTCCATTGAATACTTCACTTTCACGACAGATCGATATGCTCTATGACATTTGTGAACCTTAATGCTAACACCTAACTCTAACCTTAAATCTACTCTAACTATATAACAGGAAGCCTAATCGTAAAACTCAACCGAGCCTTAAACTCTAAATTGGGTCCTAACTCTAGTATGTAACAACAGTGAGGAAAACATGGAAGATGGTTAGGAATACCTTTTCTTCTTATGAATGAAACCTTTGTGTTAGAAATCGATTTATGTTCTTTTTACATTTTCAACACCATACTATTCCTTTTCTAAAGAATTTATTCTCTCCCTGACCACCAGACACACTGCCCCATTTTCCTCCTCTATGTCCAGTATTTGAAACTGTTCATATTCTTTAGCTCCCAGCTTTCTCGCTTCAGCTTTATTTCCTAATATTCCTGAACTTTTGAAATGTGACCAAAACATACACACACACATTCTATCTATCTATCTATCTATCTATCTATCTATCTATCTATCTATCTATCTATCTTACTATCTATATCTATATAATCTATCTAAATAACTGTATATATATATATGTATATATATATATATATGCGATTGATGACAATCTTGATTTAGCCAGTTGTTGACTCATGAGATAATCATTCCATTGACAGTTAACTCTTTTTATCCCCCATGCTGCACTGAAATACTTATACTCCTGAGCTGGAAAACTGAGTATATATTTTAGATAAACATTCTTTCTAATACATTTAAAAAATATAACTCTTACCATCACTTTTTTATGTTTTCTCTTCTATTTCTTGTAGTGGGAAGAAGAGCTCCGTTTTTTGGTGAAACATGCACAAAAGCATGCTCTTATAGCATCAATCTGAAAGAGATTATGTAAAATAAGGAGTTTTTAAACTGAAAATTAAAACAATGTCACCAAAGATTTGAACCATCCATTCAACTAAAAATAGCAACTATGGCTGATTGCATATTTTACGTACATTCACAATTTTAGAATAAGTTACAATAGTATGAGAATTAAGTACTAGGACTCCTTCAGAAAGGGAGGGACTCTGAGTTCTAGGCTTAGGCTACCTCTGATGTTCCAGAAACTCCAGAACCAGATGAAAGATTCTGACTTCCCTTTAGGACCACATAAGATACCCATGAACTTTGTCCTGGGGCCTGACTTGCATGATCTCCTACAACAACATAAGGTCCAGGGATTTTCCTCCAGAATCCCAGGCAGTATTACTTCCTACACCAAGTGAGGGACCCTGCCTTCTAGATGTTAGGCCCACTGATGAACTAGGCAAACTCCATGACCAGTTGAGAGGCTCTCACTGCTTTGATTCAACCTATGTATTCTGCTCAGGACCATTCCCACAGGTGGCTATGTTTCACCTGCCAGGCACCACCTGTATTGACACATGAACCCTGCTCTAGGCTTAAACAGAGGCTGACTCCCAGAAGAAGGATATCCTTCAAATCACAAACATATTTAAAAATCTCCTTTGAATGTAATTCTAAAATCTAAAAGAAATGGATGTATTTCTAGATTCATTGTATGTAATGAAATTAAGTCAGGAGGAATTATATATATATATATATATATATATATATATATATATATATATATATATATATATGCACTATTGAGATTGAAGAAGGAACAAAATACTTTTCAACTAAAAACTGACCAGGACCAGATGGAGTATTTGAAGAATTTTACTGAATACCAAAGAAAAATGAATATCATTGCTACTCAGATCATTTCATGAAATAGTAAAACAAAGGATTTCTCCAAAATTTTTATGATGCCAGTAATACCTTGATACCCAAACTAGAGAAAGATTCATACGAAAAGAATTAAAACCACAGACTGATTTTCATGATGAGAACAGATACAAAACTTCTAAATGTGAGATTGACAAGCTGGGGTTTGAGAAATGCCCCAGCATTGACAAGCAATGCCTATTCTTCCAGAGGACCCACTTTCAATGCCCAGCATCCACACCATATCTCACAGCTGTCTGTAACTCCAGTTCCAGGGAATTGGATGCTCTTTTCTGGCCTCTGAGTATACCAAGCACACATATCATGCACAAGAATACATGTAGGCAAATAACCATATATATAAAATTAAAAATGATATTGGCAAAGAGAATTTAAGACCATAATAAAAGATTATCCATGATGGCCCTTTTGGTTTCATCCAAGAATGCAGGGTAAGAAAAATGTATGTAAATCAATCAATACAACAAATCAAATAAATGGAATAAAGAAATTCACATGATCATCCCAATATATGCATGAACGACCACTAACACAATTGAACATTTGGACCTTAATGATAAAAGTCAGGAGAGGCTAGGTATGGGTAGAGAATATGTCACAATTATACAAGCAATAAACAACAAGCCTACCATCTACATATTCTAAAATGGAGAAAAAATATTAATCTAACCATAATGATGAGAAAAAAAGGCAATCATTGTTCACTGTCTCTATTCTTTTTAATAAAGAGCTGAAGTTCTAGACAGACCCAATAAGGTAAGAAGGATATTAAAGCATACAAAGTGTGAGAGAACTCAGAATGCCCCTACTTAAGGATGGTAGGATTTTATCAGCTGTAAAAGGGTTGAGGCTCCACAAAAAGTCTTTCAGCTGATAAACACTACAACAAATTAGCATTTCACAAATTTAACACCAAAATCAGTGATAACAAACTGAATAAAAAAAATCAATGAAAGAATCCCACTCACCTGCCCTAGGATATAGAATCAACCTTGATAGCCATCAGCAGATGAATGGATAGGGAAAATGTGGTATATACACACAATGGAATATTACTCAATAAAGAAAAATAAAATAGTAAAAATTGCAAGTAAATTAATAGAACTAGAAGAAGTTTTACTCAATGAGGACAGCTAGGATTAAAAAAGCAAATGTGATATGCTGCCCTCATGTGTAGATATTAGACTTTTGTATGTTCAAATAGGATTACACGAGGAAACCTAGAAATTAGACGTGGTCTATTATAGATGGACCCATTGAAAGGGAGGTAGTAAAATATATGTAAAATTAAGTCAGAGGAGAATACTGGATGTTGACAGTTTCAATCACGGAAGGATTGGAGGATAAAGGACAGAATGATGAGTGCCAAATAAAAATGAAGGTCTATGAATAAAGCCTTATAGGAACCAAGATCTTGCAAATTAAGTAAAATATAATTTAAGGGGAGGTAGAACACAGGTGACAAGAAATAACACTGGAGCGATAAGTACTCTGGGCTAAGGTTTAAGTGGCAATGAAGGTAGAAGAGTAAGTCAGAGCAGGGACTAAGGTGTAACTGAACATAAACTAAGGCTGTATGAAGGCTTGTGGAAGCAACTACTTGGTCAAATAGTATAAAAGACATACTAAAAAGAGTTAGTTCAGAGGTACCTGGAATGTGTTGACTTATCTCATAAGACATGAAATTTATATTGAAACTCCAAAACAAGGGACAGCATACCTCCCTTTGAGTTGTCTGTCAAGTAGGCCTCCATGTCATCTCAAATAACAATCTATTTCTACACATTCTGGTTGTTTGTCATAACTAAATGGTAAGACTCTTTGTTGAAGATACCACACAGTCTGGTTGCAGGGCATTTAGAATTCAATCCCTAGCAGACAAGGAATTTCTGCCTTTCATCATAATAAAAGTTGTAATTCCAGCCACTGGTCATGAAATACATCAAGAGTCTATCCAGTCTTGGACCTTTCCTATGACAACAGTGACCAGCCAGGCAAGCTGTCCACAATGGTTGTGTGGTAGTTATGTAAATAACCAACCTTGTTAGGAATGGATGGGAGACCTGCACCAAGCAATGGATTAAATGTCTGATGCTGTAAACCTTGTCAAAAGCTTATGTCTGGAATAGTCATAAGCTAGTTCAGGAGAATTAACTAGTGCTATTATTATTTACATTTATACTCATAGGTTTGTTCTGCTCTCATTGTTGGTCATATGATATTTTTTTCAGAGGGTAATGGTTAATGTTAATATTAACTAGTTAACATGATAAGGATAAGCCAGTGTGAAGGTTCATCTGCAGATGGGTCATTTGCATTGACCTTCCACTACTGAAAGCTCAAGAAACAATGAGGAAGAATGGTCTGAAAACAATGTAAGAGTTTGAAGTACACTGAAATGTTCTTTTGGGGACATGGCATAACGGATGCACAGATCAACTCAGAACAGTTGTGTCTTATACTAGACTTGCACAAGCTCAAGCCAGTCAAGATGCCAGCATGAGTGAGGAAACATCTCTCAAGGCCCCAGCACTAGATGAGGAGCAATTGGCCATGGCTGGTTGTGAAAGGAGGAGATTAATTTATCTGTGGGCTGTGGCTTAGGACAGATTGCTCATGTCCCAGAAAGTGTCTTCACACACATTCACAGATGGTCAGCCCTACTTGGACTCAGTGGGCTATTAATAGTAATTTTAAGAGCCAGGCAATGGTGGCACACACCTTTAATCCCAGCACTCAGGAGGCAGAGACAGGCGGATCTCTGTGAGTTCGAGGCCAGCCTGGTTTACAGAGCAAGTTCCAGGATAGGTGCAAAGCTACACAGAGAAACACTGTCTCAGAAAACAAAAACAAAAGTTAATTTTAGGAGACATTAAGCAAAGAAGAGGAAGAAGAAGAAGAAGGAGGAGGAGGAGGAGGAGGAGGAGTTCCACCAGCACAAGATGGAAGGAGTCAGTGGTGAATGTAGTTTTCAAAGAATAAATAATAAGAATACTTAAAAAAAAAATTTACGTTCTATGTGTTAATTCTAGAAGACATACTAAATTTAACCTTATTTGGCCTATGGAACATTACTGTGGAAACAGCATAAATGTGCAATGTAAACTGAAGTATATACTTACAAATGGCCGCTTAGTTTTTCTAGCACTGTGCTGCTTCTGCTCTTCTGAGGCATGCTCTTGGTCTTCCATGACAGATGCTGTTAAGAAGCACACATATTTCACTAAGCAAAGTACAATGAACATTTAGGGGAAAAGCTGTCCATTGCTATAATGAAGGCACATTAGGGATGATAAAATATTTATTTTCGTTTTCCCAAGCAATAGTTTGAATTAATTATAAACTGCAGTGGAAATATTTAAATTTTCTTCTCTGCTTAATAAAGGATCTCTCTCCAAAACATGTGTCTGGGTGTGGTTTTTCTCTGAACAGAGGTTTAGGAAGCAGCCCCCACTGAATGGGAGTTCCCTTCACTTATATATTCAGATTGATCTCATATATTTCTGAAGATAAAGCAAATGAAATATGGACACCTGAGAGGTGGGAGCAAGGACTCTGTCTTTGACAAACAAAATCTTATCTGTTGCTCAGATTTGATAATGTGTGTGTTATTACCATTCTACTAATCCTTTTGCTTCCTATATGTGTAGTTGTCTGTCTATTACAGATAGTGTTCTGTTCTATACACAATCATTCTATAGAACAAATATATTTTAAAATGTAGTACTTACTTCTCTCCTGATGCATTATTACATTTTTTTCTGCATCATTGTCCATTTTGGATGAGTTGGGACCTGTTGTAGAAGATTCCTGTGGTCCATTAGGGTCAGACACACTCTATCAAAAGGCGTATTGGTAACATATGTTAGAAAGGTCTTATTTGATTTCTAAGAACATACTTGAATTCCTAATTTTATGACACGTGTACTTGAAATTCTATGTAGTGTATATTGAAGACAAAGACATTTTAATAGCAAATCTATTGCGCACAGTAAAGTTTAAATCTATCCTTCATTTTTCATGGCACTTCACTATGTAAGAGGTACAAAGAAAAAAGGAAACACATTCAGAGGATTTGACCTGATGCACAATATTAACAAAACAAAAGCAACTACTTTTATATAAGAACTGTTAATGCTATTTATATTCCCAAATGAATTTGGAGATATTTATAAAATAAAGAATTGCCTACCCTATTATCAGGAAAATTTCTTTGGACAGTGTGGTACTTTGAATGCAAATGGGCCCCATAAGCTTATAGGAAGTGTCACTATCAGAAGGTTTGGCCTTGTTGGAGGTGGTGTGACCTTGTTGGGGGAAGTTTGTCTCTGTGGGGGCCATTTGAGGTCTCCTGTGCTCAAGTTACACCCAGAGTAGACACAGGCTCTTTTACTGCTTGCTGATCAGGATGAGAACTCTCAGCTCCTTATCCAGGACCATGTCTGCCTGCATGCTGCCATGTCCCACCATGATGATGGTGGACAAAACCTGTGAAACAGGAATCCATCCCAATGAAATGTTTCCCTAATAGGAGTAGCCATGGTCATGGTATCTCTTCCCAGCAATAGAAACCATAACTAATGCAAACAGTATTGATTTCTATTCTCCTATTTCTCTCCCTTTAATTTTGTTCTCCTGATTTATTGCTCCAGCTAATAGATTGAGCACAACATTGAAAAGGATTCAAGATGATAGACAAACCTGTTTCTTATCACCTCAATGCACTCATGTTTTCTTCCATTGAGGATGATGTTGGCTCTGAGTTTCTCCTTATATAATTGTTATTGTGTTGAGGTATTGTCCTTCTTGTCTTACACTCTCTGGACTGTTATCATGATGGTATATTGGATTTTGGCAAGGGCCTTATCTACATGTATTGAGAAGTTTAGGTGACTTTTTGTCTAAGTCTGTTTCTGTGCTTTGTTAAATCTGTTGACTTGTGTATTTCAAACCATCTCTGCATCTCTGAGATAAAAACAACTTGTTCATGGTGGATCATTGTACCTAGAGTTTTTCTGCCTGGCCCACAGTCAGGACAAATCTCTCTCACCTGCCAGTCATACAGATGCTAAGACCCAACCAAGTAAACACAGAGACTTATGTTGCTTACAAACTGTATGGCCATACCAGGCTTCTTGCTAACTGTCTTACAGCTTAAATTAATCCATTTCTATAAATCTATACCTTGCCACATAGCTCATGGCTTACTGGCATCTTCACATGCTGTTTGTCATCGTGGCGGCTGGCAGTGTCTCTGACTCAGCCTTACCAACCAATCAGAGCAACACATTTGCCATACAGAACATCCCATAGCACTTCCCCTTTTCTTTCTTTTTTTTTTTCAAAAAGGGAGGTTTTAACCTTAACAAAATAAAATTACATATATTTTGGGAATTTGGGTGTAGCTTCTCTTACTACTTCCTGCTGGAGGGGGCACTGTATCTTATGGGGACACAAAGAAAATTTTAGGATTATGGAATAGCCCATGAGGGTGTATCGTCTGAGCCAGTTGCCTTCAAACCATTCTGGATGTTGGATCATTTGGGCCATGGTGTCATCGGAGACCTTTCAGGGGGTCTTGGCTGGTCAAACCTGATATATCTTAATCTGAAACAAATCCATAGCCTCTGGCTTTCTGTGGGAACAAAAGCAGAGCCTCCTTTCCAAAGCAACACATCCTTACATCCAAATTTTGAAGTCAAGGTATCTTTAAAATATACATATTGGTTTAACTCAACATCTTTTACAATCAAATGTTTTTCTGCAGTTAAAAATCCCAAAGACAACACAATCCAGATTCTCTGTGTAATATTCATCTTTACGTGGCTTATTTTTTATATTAATTTTATTGTCTCTTTAAAGACTTTATTTTTTAAAACTATGTATTTGTTTCTATAACTGTATATATCACCTTTTTTGTCTCTTTCAAGCCTAAGTATATTTTACACACATTGTAAACTATTACATCTGAATCTATCTTATTGTGAATCTATTGCTTTAAACTGCAGCATTTGTAAGACTGAAACGGTGCTAAATGGCTGCTGGCTCTGCCCACCTCAGTTTCCCAACATGGTGGTGGTACATTTACCGCCAGTTCTGGGAGCTATCGTGGTTCTATACTTTCATCCAAGCAGCGTGTAGCCCAGAAACCTCTTTTTTTGTTTTGTACTAGCAAAGGCTAAATCCACCATGCAGCTTAGTGTGCCACTTGCAGAGGCCTCATTCCTGCCATACTGCAGGTCGAGTGCGCATGTCAGGAACCCACAAGTAGCTCAAACGGGCAGGTGCTGCTCATTTAAGAGAGACTATTAGGAAGCTATTTTTAGCTCCGTTTTAGAATCTTTTCTCAGGTTTTAGGTGGAAACTCTTGCCAACTTGTTGGGCGCCATTTGTAGCTAGAGTTTTCCTGCCTGGCCCACAGTCAGGACAAATCTGTCTCACCTGCCAGTCCCACTGCCGCTCAGACCCAACCAAGTAAACACAGAGACTTATATTGCTTACAAACTGTATGGCCATACCAGGCTTCTTGCTAACTGTTCTTACAGCTTAAATTAATCCATTTCTATAAATCTATACCTTGCCACGTGGCTCATGGCTTACTGGCATCTTCACATGCTGTTTGTCATCGTGGTGGCTGGCAGTGTCTCTGACTCAGCCTTCCACTTCCCAGCTTTATTCTCCTCCTTGTCCTGCCTATACTTCCTCCTGCCTGACTACTGGCCAATCAGTGTTTTATTTAGCAACCAATCAGAGCAACACATTTGCCATGCAGAACATCCCACAGCAGATCATCATTTTGGTGTGTGTCTATTTTAGCTTTGAAAGTTATTTTATTGAGTATTTTTCAATCTCTATTCAAAGGCTCTTGTAAATTCTGTTGGTTGCTCTCCTGATCTGTAATATCCAGGGCTTAATATCACAGCATATAGTAAATATTCACTACATGTGAATTACAACTTTTTGGTTTTATTTTAAATTTATTTATTTATTTCACATCCCAACCACAGCTTTCCACCCCACCTCTACTTCCTGTGTCTCTCCCTACACTGTCCCCCATGCACTACTCAGTTTCTATTCATAAAAAGGCAGGCTTCCCATGAATATCAACAAAACATGGCATCACAAGTTCCAGTAAGACTAAGCACAAATGCTTGCTTTAAGGCTGGGCAAGGGACCCAAGTATGAAGAATAGATCCCTAAAGCCAGCAAAACAATTAGAGAAAAGTCCTGCTTTCACTTTTAAGAGTACTACAAGAAGGAAGATCTACCCAACTGCCACTTATATGCAGAGGGCCTAGGTCAGTCCATGAAGGCACTCTGGATGTCATTTCAGTCTCAATGAGCTCCTATGAGGCCAGGTTAGTGGATTCTGTGGGTTTCCATGTGATGTCCTTGACCCCTCTGACTCCTATAATCCCTCCTCCCATTATTCAGCAGGATTCCCCCAGGCTAGGCCTAAATTTTGGTTGCAGGTCTCTGTATCTGTTTCCTTCAGGTGTTGGGTGAAGCCTGTCTGATGACAATTGAGCTAGGGCACAATCAAGTTTGTATTCTGGTTCTGGGTACCTCACTCAAGATGATTTTTTCCAGTTCCACACATTTGCCTGCAAATTTCTTTCCTTTTTCTTTTTTTGGTTTGATTTTGGTTTTTGTTTGTTTTCGATTCTTTTATTTATTTGTTTGTTTGTTTGTTTGTTTTACATCCTAACCACAGTTTCTGCTCTCTCTTCACCTGCCTTTCAGTCCCTCACCTCCATTCACTTTCTGTTCCCACCCCCCATCAACTCCTCCTCTCTTTTGTTTAAGAAAGGGCAAATTTTCCATGAGTATCAACAAAGCATTGCATATCAACATGACATGCCAGTTTAATGATGTCAGTTTTTTAACAGATGAGTAATACTCCATTATGTAAATGTACCACATTTTCTATATCTTTTCTTGTGTTGTTGGACATCTAGCTTGTATTGAGGTCTGGTCTGTTATGAAAAAATAACTCTGATCACAGTTGTGTAAGAGTCCTTGTGGTATGATTAAGTGTGCCTTGGAATATACCCAAGATTGTTATAGCTGCGTCTGGAGGTAGATAGATTCTCAATTTTTTGAGAAATCTCCATAGTGATGTCCAAAGTGGTTGTACAAGTTTCCACTTCCACCACCAAGAGAGAAGTGTTCCTATTGCTCCACATCCTTTCCATCATGAGCTGTCACTTTGGTTTTAGGTCTTAGCCATCTTGATAGGTGTAAGATGGACTCTATTGTAACTGTTTCTTGGCCATTTGAGATTCTTCTACAGAGAATTCTCTGATTAGATCTGTGTCCTGTTTTTAATTGAGTTATTTGGTTTATTGATGTGTAATTTCCTGAGTGTTTGTTTATATATTTTGGAACTATTTTCTCTTTTAGAAGTGAGGTTGGTGAAGATCTTATCTCATTCTGTAGGCTGTCATTTTTTTACCATTGATGGTGCCCTTTGCCTTAGAAAAGATTTTCAGTTTCTTGAGGCTCCATTTGTTAATTATTGACCTTTGTGTCTGCTCTACTGGTATTCTATTCAAAAAGTTGTCTCATGTGCCAATGGATTCAAGATTATTTCCCAATTTCTCTTTTATCAGGTTCAGTGTAACTAGATTTATGTTGAGGTCTTTGATCCACCTGGACTTGAGTTTTGTGCAGGATGATACATAGGAATCTATTTGCATTCTTCTACATGTCAACATTCAGTTATAGCAGCACCATTTGTTGAAGATGCTTTCTTTTTTCCATTGTATTATTTTGGCTTCTTGGTTGAAATTCAATATCCATACATTTATGGATTTACCACTGAGTCTTTGAGTCCATTCCAATCAAATACTGGAGCTAAAAGACATTATGACTCACATGGACCCAACAGATCTTCTGAGACCATTTCATCCAAACACAAATGAAGACATTTCTCAGCACCTCATGGAACACTCTCCAAATTGACAACATATTCAGTCACAAAGCAAGTTTTGTCAGATACAAATAAATTGAAACACACTCCCTGCATCCTATCAAACCACATGGATTAAAGTTGAATTTCAACAACAACAGAAACAAGAGAAAGTCTAAAAATTCATGGAAACAGAACAACTCTCCAGTGAATTACCACTGGGTCAAGGCAGAGATAAGAAAGAAATTAAAGACTTCCTCAAATTCAATAAAAGTTAATGCACAACATATTCACATGTATGGAACACATTGCACGGGTTGTTAAAAGGAAAGTTCATAGCACCAACTGCCTTCATAATGAATTTTGAGAGATCTCATTTTAGAGACTTAAGAGAACACCTGAAAGCTCTGCAACAAGCACACCAAGAGGAGTAGACTGCAGGAAATAACTGAACTGAGGGCACAAACCAATAAAATAGGAAGAACTTATCTAATGAATTCAATTTAGAGGATAGCACTTTCACACCATCCATTACAGAAACAGACTCAAGGACAAATAGCACATGATTATGTCATTAGATACAGAAAGGGTCTTTGACAATATTGATTGTCACTTTATGATAAAAATCTCAGAGAGTCTAAGAATGAAAAGGACATATTTCTGCATAATAAAGCCGATAAAAAGCAAACACACAACTAACATATTGTTAACACTCAAATCATTCCTTCTAAAATCAGGAACCTGACAAGGATGACCACGCTTCCTCCTTCTGTTCAATATAGTACTAGAAGTCTTAACTAGAAGAGTAAGACAAGACAAGATACATGAAAGAAACCAAGAGGTGAAAATATTTTCATTTGTAATAATATGATTCTATAAAAAAACATATTTTGCCCAGAAAACTCCAATGGCTGATAAATACATTTAGCAAAGTAACAGGTTTTAATCTGAGCCTCCAAATCAGTAGCCTACCTAAAAATACTGCACATACTGAGAATAAAATCAAGAAAACCATGCTATTCCAAATAATCTCAAAGTGTAATGAATTAGGATAAATGTCACCAAAAAGTGAAACTTCAACAATGAAAGCAGTAAGAAAGTGAAAATAAGAAACTGAAGATATTTCGATAACTTGCAAAGACCTTCTGTGATCATTATTGTAGTGTTAATATTGTGAAACTGGTCATCCTAATAAAAGCGATATATGAACACCACATGGTCCACATAAAATTTCCAGTTCAATGTTCATAGAAAATGAAAAAGAAATTTTAAATCCCAAACGGAAACCCAAAAGACCAAGAATAGCTGAAACAATTTTGAACCATGAAACAAAAACAAAGCAAACTAAAAAGAACAAAAACAAAAACTTATGGAAGCATCACCATTCCAGATTTCAAGTTACGATAACCAATTGAAGTAATAAATAGAGTATGGCAGTGGTCCCCAAACAAACATTGATTGGTGGTAGAAAACTAATGACCCACATATAAGCCCACAGTCCTGCAGTCTCTTAATTTTTGTAAAAGAGGCCAACGATTCACATTGTAGAAAACAAATGGTGCCAGTCACATTGGACAGATTGGACTATAGGTGGATGAATGAAGTTAGAGCCTTATCTCTCACCCTGCATAAAACTCAGCTTCCAATGATCCAGGTATCTCAACACAAGGCCCAAATGTTACAGATTAATGATTAATTCTTTGGTATAGCTAAATACTTTCTGAGCAGGTCACTGGTACAGACACTATAAACAAGTAATTACCAAAGTAATAAATGGGATCCCATGAAACTAAAAATCTTCTGTGCAGCAAAGGACACCATAAAGTGATTGACAAGGCAGCATGGAAGAATGGTTAAAAATCTTTACACATTGTACACATGAGAGAGGGTATGTAGAATATAAAGAATGCATTGTTACTTCAAAGACCAATCCATGATATTCACATTGAGTCTTGTCTTTACGCTGGTGTGTAAATACATTAAAAATAGAGCAATTACAATTATCAGAAACTTACTTACTATACATCAAAGGAAATATTTAGCAATGTCATGGCATTCTAAGAATACTTTGTAATTAAGAATAGATTAAATGTTTTCATTGTATTACTCGATTATTAATTTTTTGACTGAATAACGTGGTTTAAAATGTAGCATGTGAGTCTATGGCAAAGTCATTGAAGCAAACAATAGGAAATGAGAAATTTAAATTTAAATTTTACGTACAAATTCTTGATTTTCTGCACTCTTATCAAAACTTCTCTCATTTTCCACTTTAAATTCTGTTATTTCTTCTTCTAGTTCTTCTGAAAATATTATATCTTTTACATAAAAAATATGAACAACAATTAGGCAAAATAATACTCTATAAAAATAGAAATAATGTAAAGTTAGGGTTTTATTTTTTATATGTTATTTCAATTAACCACATGGTATAGGTGTATATTTACATCCTCAAGAAAACTTGTAATTGTAGACAAATCAACACTTGGACAGGTACTACATATTGGCCAGTTTTGAGTCATATACATGCTTCATATGATTTGTCAGGAAACTCATAAATGACCTATATGCTTACATCCACATATGAAGGAACTGTGGAAAATAACATTTTCATCCTGTAAACTATCCTTGCCTTGCAAGAGTAACTTAATTAACTCACTGTTCACTTCCCCCAAATGGTACTTGGTTTACCACACATTTTTCTGTGAACAGGATAACATGCTTTTGCTCTGCACTGAAACTGCTCCTTTTTTTTTTGTTTTTTTGAGACAGGGTTTCTCTGTGTAGCTTTGGAGTCTTTCCTGGAACTCGCTCTGTAGACCAGGCTGGTGTCGAACTCACAGAGATCTGCCTGCCTCTGCCTCCCAAGTGCTGGGTTTAAAGGCACCACCGCCCGACAAATTGCTCTTTTATGACTCACTTTATCACATGGAGTCATTTTGTACTGTACATCCTTTTTTTCCCAAGAAAAATGGGTATTGCTGTAGCTACCCTAGCTTAAGATAATGCTTAAACTCTTCTTTTGGACTTCAACTTGAACCCACTTTGTTACGGTTGTATCCGTTTTTCTCCTTGACATGTAGAAACTATATTAAAGGTTATTCTAAGATCGGAAGATCTCATTTGCTTTTGTTTCCTGTTTTCTTTTAATTACTTTGTGTGATTCTGATAGGTTTTGACTTTTAAGTTTTGAAAGTAAGTAAGCCATGGCAGACATGGTTTCTTTACTGATATAAACACAGAGAGATGAGTTTCAGACAATAGAGTACAGAGAAATGAAAAGGTGTAAAAGCAAACAAGATGTGCATATAAGTAATGAGATTTTCAGTGACTGAACTGCCATATGTGAGTGTACCCTAATTTATTGAAATAGATTATAGATATGGTTTGAAAATGCCATTCCTATTCCTTGTAAATCAATTACAATGCTCTGCAGATGGAGGAAGGCAGTGCACTATGAGTTATAAACAACACAAAAATTGATTTTCTTTTCTGAAGAGGTGGTATATTGCTGTTTGTCCAGCCCAGAACAGAATCTCTGAGCTCAACATGTCTCTGCCCTGACCTTTCAGGGAGCTTTACTATAGGTGTGCGTTTTGAGACCTAGGTGTCCAGAAATGATGTTCAAACTTTAGGGAAGTCACATTAGTCTCATGATTGACTTATAGAAGTCACTAATAAACAGGGAATTTGCACACTGGAAAGGTTAAGGTGAGTGAACCTGGGTATTAAACATTGAAGCTGTGCTTACATTTACTAATAATTCATATTGTCCTTGTGAATGTTTTTGAAGCATGTCTGCCACTAGTAAGATGGCATTGCTTATGTCAAACCCTATCATCACCACCATCAAGATATAATGGGCATCAGGAAGTCTGTGTGCATTTGAAATGTATTAAAATAAACTGATCAGAAGAATATGACATACGAAATTTACCTGGTTGAGATTGGTGTGGTAGAGACTCAGGTTTGGAGATTGGACGTGAATAATCCCTCAGCTGAATGGATTTTCAAATGAGATACTTAATTAATGTTTTGGAATTCAATAAATATTAATCATTTAATATAAATTTTAAAAGTCATTTACCTCTGAGTGAGGATATTTTTCAGCCCACACTAAAAGAAAAAGGATAAATTTATTAATCTCCTACACAATGGGAACTACAAAAGTAACTTTATATAGGCTTTGGATGGCAGTGAGTTCTTATTCCCTTCTTCCTAAATAAACACCTATTAGTTTACTGGTTAGGACAACAGCTGACAGAAATGACTGAAACATTCTAAAAGCAATCTATAGATTTAATGTAATTCTCATCAAAACTACAACATAATTAGTCAGAGAAATTGAAAAAAAAATAACCACACCAGCATGAAAAAGCCTTTCAGCTCCACATAGAAATAAAAACAAATGAACAAAGAAAAAACCCTGGAGAGAGGTAAAACAAACCCCAATACAAAAAGAGTTGGAGAAACCACCACCCCAGATTTCATGATTTTTACAGGTCTAGAGTAATAAAAACATCTTGGTTTTAGCATCACAGTATATGTGTTGATCAATGAAATCAAACTGAACACCAAACGTAAGTCCACACACCTATGGACACTATTTTTGATAAAGAAACTAGAAAGACACGCTGGAAAAAACCAGATTCAATACATGGTGCTCACCAAACTTTATGGCTTCAAGAAGAATGCACAGAGAACTGTATTTCTAACCCTGAATAAAACTCAACTCCAAGTGGATCAAGGATCTCAAAATGAGACCAGAGACCCTGAGTAAGACAGAAGACAAAGTGTGTAATAGGCTTGAACTGACTGGTACAGGAAAAACACTTTCTGAATAGGACACCTGTGGCACAGGCACTAAGACCTACATTTAATAAATGGGACCACATGAAGCTAAAAGCTTCTTTATGGCAAGATATGTATACCAGTTATGGGATTTTAAATAATCACTCCATCATATGATAGTGTTATTGAAATAAATTATAGATATGAATTCTAAATACATTTCCTATTTCTTGTTACTAAATTACAGTGCAGTACAGATGAAGGTAAGATATACATTATAAATTCTAGAACAAAACAAAACTTGATTTTATTTTCTGAAGATGTGGTATACTGCTGGCTGTCCAGTGCAGAACAGAATCTCTGAGTTCACATATGTTTTTGCTTTGCCCTTTCTGGTAACTTTGGGTACAACAGGTGTTCATTCTGAGACCCAGGTATCAAGAAATCATAGACATTGGAGAAATCTCATTAGTCTCACGATTGACTTCTATAAGTAACTAATAAACAGAGAGCTTGCACACTGGAAAGGATAAGGCCTTAGATCATGAGTATTAAATATTAAAGCTGAGCTTATTTTGCAAATTTTTTATATTTCCAATGTAATATATTTTCCAGCATGTATGCCACTATCAGATGGCATTGCGTATGTCAAAGTCTACCATCACCATCATCAAGATATAATTGGCATCAGGAAGACTGTGTGCTTTTGAAATTTATTAAAATACCTTGATCAGGAGAATGTGACTTACAAAATTTACCTGCTTGAGATTGCTGTGTTTCAGACTTGGGTTTGGAAATTCGATGAGAATAATCCCTCTGCTGAATGGATTTTGAAATGAGATATTTAATCAATATTTTGGACTTCAATCAAGATGTAATTATTCAATATTACTATTAAAAAGCATTTACCTCTGGGTGTGGACATTTTTCAGCCCAAACTGAAAGAGAAAAATGTAGAGTCAGTCTCATGCACAACGAGATCACCAAAACTACCTTTATGTAGGCTTCAGATGGCAGTGAGATTTCATTCCCTTCTTTCATAATAAACTCCTATTATTTTACTGCTTAGGACAAAAACTGACATAAATATACTGAAACTTAGCAAAGCAACTTAAAGATTCAGTGCAAGAGCCATCAAAATTCTAATATAATTTGTCAGAAAAATTGAAAAAAAGAAAAACCAACCACAACAGCGTCTAAACACCTTTCAGGTTCATATGGAAATCCAAAAAATAAAAACAAATAAAATAAAAAACCAAACAAAAGAATGGAGAGACTCCACCAGCTCAGATTGTCCCCGTTCTCCTAGGCGCAGTTACAGGCCAGCAGGCAACACTCCTGCAGGCAGGTCTGATTCCCACCACCCCATCAGATCCTTTAATCACAAGTCCTACTCTGTCCCTCTAAGTCTACCCACTGCACCAAGACTGCAGCTGCTCCCTGAGACACACACTCTGCTAGCTCCAATTGAACCAAGAGGTGAATCATTGTTCTTCCAGCCAGTCACCCAGCCTCTAGGCCTTAGGCCCAGGGGCACAACCCATGCCCCCATTCCCCCACCCATTGCAGCCCCAATTTCAGGCCAGTTGGAAAGTCTCCTGCAGGCAGAACTAACTACCTCCACTCCACATAAGACTCTGTTATCTACAAGTCCCACTTGCTCTCCCAAATCCACCCATCCCCCAAGACCATAGCTGTTCCCTGAGACACAGACTTGGCTGGCTCCCATTGGACCAAGAGGTGACTTACTGTACTCCCAGCCGGTCACCCTGCTTCAGAGGCACAACCCAAGCCCCCTTACCCCCACCCATTTTAGCCCCAGTTGTAGACCAGCAGGCAAGACTCCTGTGGTGAGGTAACCCAGGCTCAGAAAGACAAACATGATATGTAATCACTCATCAGTGGATACCAGATGTAAAGAAAAAAAATAATCAGACTACAACCCACAGCTCCAAAGAAGCTAGGAAACGAGGAGCCTAAGAGGGACACATGGATTGCCATGGGAAGGAAAAACAGAGGAGATCTCCATGAGTAAAGTGGGGATGGGGAGCAATAAAGGGGATGGGATAGAGGAAGAGAACATGAGGGGATGATGGGATGGCTGAGCTGGGAGAGGGACAGAGTGGGAGAGCAATGAAAGAGATATCTTGATAGAGGGAGACATTATGGGGTAAGGGAGAAACCTGGTGCTAGGGAAATTTCTAGGAATCCACAAGGATGACCCCAGATTAGAAGACTGGCAATAGTGGATAGGGTGCCTGAACTGGCCTACCCTGGTATTCAGATTGGTGAATTCCCTAACTGTCATCATAGAGCCTTCATCCAGTAATTGATGGAAGCAGATGCAGAGATCCACAACCAAGCACCAGGCTGAACTCTGGGAGTCCAGTAGAGAAGAGGGAAGAGGATTCTATGAGCAAGGGGGGCGGGGTCAAGATTTGTAGGGAAATCTACAGAGACAACTAAACCATGTTTGTAGGAACTCAGGAACTTTAGACCAACAGCTGTGGAACCAGCATGAGACTGGACTAGGCCCTCTGCATATGGGAGACAGTTGTGTAGCTTGGTCTGTTTGAAGGCCCCCTGGTAATGGGATCAGGATCTATACCTGGTGCATGTGCTGGCAATCTGGAGCCCATTACCTATAGTGGGATGCCTAGCTCAGCCTTGTTGCAGTGTGGAGGTGCTTGATCCTGCCTCAACTGAATGTACCAGGATTTGCTGACTCCCCATGGGAGACCTAACACTTTTTTGGAGGAGGGGCTGGGGGTATACTGGAGGGGAGTCGGAAGAGGGATGAGAGGGGGATCTGTGGTTGGTATGTAAAATAAAATTTTAAATAAAAAAAGAACAAAATAATGAAAGACAACACTGAATAGAGATAAAAGGATACTTAATATGAAAAGAGGATGGAGAAACCACTATCTTAGAGTTCATGTTTTGTTACAGAGGTAGACTAATAAAAACAGCATGGTTCTAGCATCACAATAGACATGTTGATCAGTGAAATCAAACTAAACACCAAATGGAGGTCCACACACCAATGGACACATGATTTTTCATATAGAAACCGGAAATATACACTGGGTAAAAAACATCTTCCACACATGGTAATGAACTAATCTTGATTGCTGCATGGAGAAAACTGCACAGAGATCTGTATTTACTACCCTAAATAAAAACTTAATTCCAAATGAATCAAGGATCTCTAAATAAGACCAGAGACACTGAATATAACAGAAGAGAAAGTGTGTAATAGGCTTGAATTCATTGGTACAGGAAAAGACTTTTTGAATAGGACACCTGTAGCACAGGCACTAAGACCCACACTTAATAAATGGGACCACATGAAGCTGAAAGTTTCCTATGGCAAGATATCTATGTAAGCTTTGGGATTGTCAATGACTGCTCCACTATATGATAGTGTATGCTGTGTTATTGAAATAGACTGTAGATAAGAATTCTAAATGCATTTCATATTCCTTGTAATTAAATTACAATGCACTATGAGTGAAGTGAAGCAGTGTACTATGAGTTCTAGAGCAACACAAAAATTGATTTTCTTTCCTGAAGATATTGTACATTGCTGTTTGTCCAGTCCAGATCAGAATCTCTGAGCTCAAATAAGTTTCTGCCTTGTCCTTACAGATAGCTATGTGTGTAGGTGTGCATTCTGAGATCCATCAAGAAATTATGGTCACACACTGGGGCAGTCTCATTAGTCTCATGATTGACTTCTACAAGTCACTAATAAACAGAGATTGCACACTGGAAATGATAAGGCAGTCCAACATGAATATTAAACATTGAAGCTGAGCTGACATTTCTAAATGTTTTATGTTGTCAATGTAATAATTTTGAAGCATGTATGCCACTAGTGAGTTGGCATTGCTTATGACAAAACCTTCCAACATTATAGTCAAGATATAATTGGCATCAGGAAGACTGTGTGTATTTGAAATGTATTAGAATAAATTGATCAGGAGAAAGTGACTTACAAAATTTACCTGTTTGAGACTGCTGTGTTTCAGGCTTGGATCTGGAGACTAGATGACAATCATCCCTCAGCTATTTTGAAAAGAGACATTTAATCAATATTTTGGATTTCAACAATATATAAATATTCAATATAAATATTAAAAGGCATTTACCTCTGGATGTGGACATTTTTCAGCCCAAACTGAAAGAAAAAGAAAGTATAGTCAATCTTATGCACAATAAGAATTCCAAACCTACCTTTATGAAGGCTTCAGAGGGCAATGAGTTCTATTCCCTTCTTTCAAAATAACCATCTATTATTTTATTGGTTAGGAAAGCAGCTGACAAGAAATATATTGAAATATATCAAAAGAAATCTATAGATTCAATTTAATTCCCATCAAAATTCAGAGAAATTTAAAAAACAACCACAACAGCATCAAAAAGCCTTTCAGGTTCATATGGAAATACAAAAAAATCTTGGATAGATTTAAGAAGATTCTCAATACTAAAATACGCTGGAGAAATCACTATCCCAGATTGCATGTTTTGTTACAGAACTAGAGTAATAAAAACATCATGATTCTATCATCAAAATAGACATGTTGATCAATGAAATCAAATTAATGTCAAAACACCTATGAATACATGATTTTTCATAAAGAAACTAGAAATACACACTGGATAAAAAAATAGCCTCCATACATGGAGATTACCAAACTTCATGGATACATGAAGGAGAATACACATACAAAACTCAACTCCAAGTGGATCATGAATCTCAAAATAAGACTAGATACCCTGAATATGACAGAAGAAAAAGTTTTTAACAGGCTTGAACTCACTGGTACAGGAAAGACTTCTGAACAGAACACCTGCAATACAGCACTAAGACCCAAATTTAGTAAATGGGACCACATGAAACCGAAAGCTTCTTTATGGCAAAGGACACCATCATCAGGCTACATAATAGGAAAAGAACTTAATCATTCAAACCTCTAATGTACAGTTAGTATCTAAAATACATAAAGAAGAAAAATTGGACTCCCAGGAAACAACTAACCCAATGATAATGGTGTTCGGGAATACAAAGACAATTTTTAAAAGATAAAACACAAACTGCTGACAAACTTTTAAAGAAATGCTCATCATCTTTCTTTATCAGGAGAATGCAAACCAAAAGTACTTTGAGATTTCATTTTTCTCCTGTCCAAAGGGCAAAGTTCAATTAAGCAAATGACAACTCATGCTTGTGAGGATATGACGAAAATGGAACACTTGCTCATTACTGATGAGAATGTAAACTTTTACAGCCATTAAGGAAATGACTCTGGCATTTTCTCAGGAAGCTGGCTACTAATCCTTCTCTAAAGCCACCTATACATCTATCTGGCATATACCCAAAGGACTCTATATCCTACTACAATAAATACCTGCTCATACATGCTCATTATTGACTATTTACAATAGCCAGATTTAGGGAACAGTTTAGATGTCCTTTAACTGGCAAATATATAATGAAAATATGGTGAACTTACACGATGGGGTGTTTTGCTTCTATCAAAAAAAGGAAATTTACATATAAGTGTAGGAAGCTAGAAAAAAATCATCACCAATGAGGAGACCCAGATCCAAAAGTCAAATACTGTATAATTTCCCTTATATGTGAGTGTTAGCATTTAAGTCTTCAACATGTGTGCTAAAATCCATAGACTCTGCATCAAGTAAGGGACTGCTTGCGAGGATCGTTCAAGTAAAGGGAAATAGAATATATAATTGTAAAGAGACAGTGGGGGGAAGGGCGATGCAAGTGAGGGGTTAGGGTAGGAATATGGGGATGGACAATTTACTAAAGTCCACGTGAAAAACCATATGGAAACATACTGCTGTAGAATATTTCTAAATACATATGCATATAAAATAAATCCAAATGGAGTCTCCAAATAAAAGAGGAGATAAAGCCCCAATTAGACATCTTTTGCTAAACATGAAACCTTCAGTTATACCTAGTTGAGTCAATGGACAAAAGGGCAATTTAGGTATCTCAGGTAGAAGAGAACTCAGAGATCCTTCTGGGAGTATCTCAATTTTACACATCGCTCATGCATATTAACATATGGGGCTTATTACCACTTTTGTTGTCTTTTATTTAAGTGTAAATTTATTCAGTGATTTCTTTTGGTAGCACAACATACCAGCATTTGTCTTACATAAAGTCTCTTCATGATGACACTTACCTTGAATTATTTCATTTTCTTCTAGACCATTTCCTATGTTGGATGACTGGGCAGCTTTCTGCAGTGGATTAGGGTAAAAGACACTCCGTCACGTGATATTAGTAGTGTAATTTCAAAAGGTCTCATTTTCTATTTCTGAACATATCATGATATTGGACTTTAAGAAAATTGTTCATGAGAATATATGCAGTATATATCAAAAACCATGGTATTTGAATGGAGAATCTTATATACACAGTCAAGTTTAAGTCTTTCATTTCCCAATTACATACAAGAAATATAGAATAGAGGAAAAACATCCATAGACAGAGTAATGCCTGATGTGTATGTATCAATAAAAGTAATTATTTTATATTACAATGCATAAAACTAATTTGTTCTTTCTTTATTCTGTACGTTTAATTGTTTAATTATTGTGTGGCGAGGGGACTTTTTTTGGGGGTCTAGTCTGTTTGGTGTTCTATAGGCTTCCTGTATCTTCATAGGCATTTCCTTCTTTAAGTTGGGAAAGTTTTCTTCTATGATCTTGTTGAATATATTTTCTGTGCCCTTGAGTTGGTATTCTTCTCCTTCTTCTACCCCTATTATTCGTAGGTTTGGTCTTTTCATGGTGTCCCAAATTTCTTGGACATTTTGGTTCATGACTTTGTTGACTTTAGTGTTTTCTTTGACTGATGAATCTATTTCTTCTATTGTATCTTCAACGCTAGAGATCCTCTCTTCCATCTCTTGCATTCTGTTGACTATACTTGCATCTGAAGTTCCCAATCGTTTTCTCACATTTTCTATTTCCAGCATTCCCTCTGTTTGTGTCTTCTTCATTTTTTCTATTTCCCTTTTCAGGTCTTGGACTGTTTCCTTCATTTGTTTCATTGATTTTTCTTGATTTTCTTTCAGTATTTTATTGTTCTCTTCCAGGACTTTATTGATTTCTTCTAATTTGTTTGCCCTTTCCTCTAGTTGTTTACAGCGTTCTTCACATTTTTTTGTCTTTTCCTCTACACGAGCCTCTAGCTTCTTCATGATGACATTCATAAGGCTATTTTCTTCTGCTTCTTCCAATTTCTGATGTTCAGGTCTAGGTGTTGGAGGAGGGCTAGGGCCTGGTGATGGTGTATTACTATTCATTTTGTTGTATGTGTTTCTGCCTTGACGTCTGCCCATCTCCTTGAGGTTCGTTCCTGGCCTTATCCGCACACTTGGTTCAGAGCTGACAGGTTCAGGAAGTCTCTCTCTCTTGTCCAGATGGGAGCTCTCTTGTCCAAATTGGAAGTCCGGGGCAGGATGGAAGCTCTTGTTCAGAAGGGAAGTCCGGGGGAGGATGGGTGCTCTCCTCTCTCTCTCTCTCTCTCTCTCTCTCTCTCTCTCTCTCTCTCTCTCTCTCATAGATAACCTTTTGCATGCTCTTGAGATCAACCTGTCTTTTTACCCCATACAGTCACATATTCTAAAATCAAGCCTTGTAGCAGAAATAGAAAAAGATTATCTGCAGAATTCAATAAAGAACTAAACTCATAATATGAAACTTACATTCCTCACCAAAAATTAAACAGTTAAAGGATACATTTAAGTAATAATAACTGTTAATGTGCTTGCCATATCAAAGTATTTGATTTAAAAATCAATTCCTTGAGAAAATCATTTTAATATTATAATAAGGCCCTTTGGTTAGTATGAAAATACAAACTACGCCAGGTGGAGAAGAAATGAAATATTTTAGAATTAGTTTTGTTTATGAAAAGAAGGATGTACAAAAAATAGTTTTGTTAAAATCTTAGATAGAGAGAAAATAGTTTCATAAAATTAAAAAGCAATTAGTGATTCTTCTTTGTTTACATAATGCATGTAATCTTTCAATGAAACCTTAAACTCTTCCACAGTAAAATATGGGTATCATTAGAGCATAACAAGCATTAACATGAAGGGAAGCATCAGAACATTCATTCTATGTCTGGAATGTTCCTGGTGCTTATTTATACTTGAAATAGTAGAGAGGTCCTTATGCAATTACACACTCAGCATTTTTAGTCATTTACTTGTGAGATAGGTAAGAAAATTTAAAGTTCACATAGATTCACTATTCTCTAAATGGCATAACACTAATGGTTATCACTTCATATTTAAGTCATATGAACTGGTAGTTTTAATTCAGAAAGATTCTGTGATGAAACATCAATGTCATTATGTCAGCTGAGGATTTGTAAGTCTTCAAATACTGTTGAAATATATGTCAGTCTGGTCCCAACATTCATAAAACACATGAAGAAAGGAATAAAAAGCCCTATTGACTATATGCTGAAATCCACATTTGAAGAATTTATGTATAGCTTATCACAATAAGACTTGAAGGACTGGGTGTGTGGTTGAGTGGTAAAGAATTTGCCTTGCATTCACTAATTTCATAGTTGATGTAATAAACAAAAAAACAAAAAAGAAAACTACAAAACTCTAATCACAAATGATCTAGGACACCCAGAAACAGGAAGCCTAACCTCAGAGTGATTTTGGAGATTTAAATGAGCAATGAAACCACTGTGTAGACATCCTTTAAAATTTGAAGTGTTACATATGATGCAAAGAATTTCAGGTTACTTTTAAAGATTTTGAGTGCAAAAATAAGATGAAATTGAAATTTTGCCTTTAGCATTGGTTATCAAATACCTTATTCTAGAACTTTCTACAATTAGGGGGAAACATGTATACCTCAATTATATGAAGAGTTTTTTCTTCCATTTTTGATTTAAAAATTTGCATGTACAATATATTTTGAACATATTTTCCCAACCAAAATACTCCCAGATTATTCCCCATCTACCTACCCCCCAAGTTTATAATCTTTCTCTCTTAAATCTACCCCCAAATTGAAAATACAAACTTACAACCAATAAGACAAACATGCCACAAGAGAACAATCAGCCCCCAACAATACCACAAACACAAAATTGAACACTGCTTCCTTTGTGTTGATCAACTTCCCCTGGTCATAGTGTCTTCTCTGGAGTGCCTTTGATATACCCAGTGATGCTTCAAGTAGAACACTGACTTTTCCTTTTGCCAACAGCTATCAATTACAAACTGTGTCCTGGTTATGGATGGCAGCCTGTGTCTTCTTCTGCCTCTTAGTGCTGGCACCCTGTCTTGTTGGAACCTGGGCAAATCATCTGTGTATGGGCGTAGTCTCTGAGTTCATATGTGCATTGGTCTTGGTCCTGTTGTGTCTGGAAGCCAAAGTTTCCTTGACCTTATCCATAAGCACTGGCTCTTATAATCATTCTGCTTCCTTTTCTACATAAACACTGAGCCTTGATGGAGGAGGTTTGATGAAGACATCCAATTTATGACTAGGTGGTCCAAAGTCTCTCACTCTGCATTTTGACCAGTTGTTGATCTCTGTGTTGATTCCCATCTACTGCAAGAGAAAACTTCTATAAGGACGATCGGGAAAGGTATAGTGACATGTCTCTAGGACTCATTTTCTTGCTGTATTCATTCAGAAGAAGAGTAGCATTGGGTTTATCCATAGGCCCATACCCTACATTATCACGTTATTGGCCCCTTTGGCAGTGTTAGGTTTGTATTCCACCTTATGCAGTCTCTAAGTCCAATGAAAAAGTTATTTGTTATTCCCATAACATTTATGCTACTATGGGACCAGCATATGTTTCCGACAGGTCACTGTTGTAGGTCACAGGGTTGTAGTTGGTGATATCGATGATTACCTTTCTCCTCTGTGAGCAGGAGGTGTATCTTCTAGCACCACGAACATTAGTTAGAAGGTGTAATGATTCTATTTGGGCACAAATCCATCTACTCTATGTTTGGGTATTTAATATGTGTTTTTTTCACCAATAGGGTCTTTCTATTTGGTTGTGGAGTGAGACCAAAGGCCTTCACCATAGCCTGTTATGTTTGGATAATTCTATGTGCCTGTAGAATCATCAACAAATGGTTCAGGTCAAACTGGATGGCCACATGCAGAAGAACTAAGTAGATCCATATCTATCACCCTGCATACATCTCAACTACGAATGGATCAAAGACTTCAACATAAGACCATAAACTCTGATTAAGATAGAAGAAAATGTCTGGAAAGGGCTTGAATTCATTGTTACAGTCAATGACTGACTTTCTGAACCAGATACCAATAACACAGGCATTAGAACCAAAACTAGCAAGTGTAACTTCATGAAGATGAAAAGCTTCTCCTTAGAATAGAACAGCATCATGTAAAAATTTATGGCATGGAAAATGAATAAACCATTGCCAATTATACATCTGATAGGGGATTAGCATCTAAACCACAAAGAACTAATAAACTGAAAATCAAGAAAACAAATAACATGTTCTAAAAAATGGGGTACAGAACAAAGCAGAGATACACAAATGCCTGAGAAACACTTCAGTAAATGTTCAACATCCTTAGTCATCAACGGAAATGTAAATCAATGCCCCTCTGAGATTTCATTTTACCTAAGTCAAAATGGTCAAGATCAATAAAACAAATGACAGCTCAGCTGGGGAGTATGCAAGGAAAGAGAAACACTTGTTCCTTCCTGAAGGAAGTGCAAACTTATACTAGGATGTGAAGAGCCTTCAAACATTCTTTTTGTACCTCATTATATACCCATTGGCAGCCTGAGACAGAACTCATTAGGAACATCCTTGAACTCTTGGAAAGTTCAACCTGCCTCTGTCATCTGAAATGGGTTAATTTAAGATATAATAGCAATAAGCCTGAGCCATATATCAAACAGTTTATAATTAATATAAACCTCTGTGTTTTTATTTGGGACCAAGTGGCTGCAGGACACAGGAAAACTTCCATCTACACCAGACTTGAAAAATTGTTTTTAAATGTTAGTGTCCTGAGTAAGAGGGTGTTTTTTTTTTGATATTTTTATTATTAAGAAATTTTCTATTCAGGTTACATAATAACCACAGATTCCCCTGTCCTCCCTCCTTGCACCCCCAGCCTTCCTCCCCAACCCACCCCCCATTCCCATCTCCTCCAAGGCAAGGTCTCCCATGGGGACTCAGCAGAGCCTGGTATATTTGGTTGAGGCAGGCCTAAGCCCCTCGCTCATGCACCAAGGCTGCTCAGGGTGTCCCACCACAGGCACTGGGTTCCAAAAAACACACTCACACACCAGGGACAGATCCCAATTCCACTGCCTGGGGGTCTGCTAACCAGTTCAAGGCAAACAACTGTCTCACCTATCCAGAGGGCCTAGTCCAGTCCCATGGGCCTTGACAGCTATTGGTGCACACTTCATGAATTTCCACTAGTTTGGCTGGCTCTCTCTGTACATTTTCCCATCGTGATCTCAATGTCCCTTGCTCATAGAATTCCTTCTCTCTCTTGTCAATTGAACTACTGGAGCTTGGTCTGGTGCTTGGCCATGGATCTCTGCATCTGCTTCCATCAGTTACTGGATGAAGGCTCTATGATGACAGTTACGGTATTCACTAATCTGATTATCAGAGTAGGCGAGATCAGGCACACTCTCAACTATTGCTAGTAGTCTAAGGTGGGGTCATCCTTGTGGATTCCTGGGAACTTCCCTAGCACTCTGTTTCTCCCTGTTCCCATGATGTCTTCATTTATCATGGTATCCCTTTCCTTGCTATCCCATTCTGTCCCTGTTCCAGCTCAAACCTCCCATTGCCTTATGTTCTCATCCCCCATTACTTGCCCTCCATTACTCCCCCTCACCCTCAGTTTGCTCATGTTGATCTCATCTATTTCGCCTTCACTGTTTGATCTATAGGGTCTTCCTTGTTAGCCAGCTTCTTTGGAGTTGTGGGTTGTAGTCTGGTTATTCTTTGCTTTACATTTAATATCCATTTATGAGTGAGTACATACCATATTTTTCCTCTTGAGTCTGGGTTTTCATCCATTTGCCTGCAAATTTAATAATATCATTGTTTTTACTGCTGACTAGTACTCCATTGTGTGTATGTACCACATTTTCTTTATCCATTCTTCACCTGAGGGGCATTTAGATTGTTTCCAGTTTCTGGCTATTATGAATAATGATGCTATGAACATAGTTGAGCTTGTGTCCTTGTGGTATGATTGAGCATTCCTTGGGTATATGCCCAAGAGTGGTATAGCTGGGTATTGAAGAAGACTGACTCCCAATTTTCTAAGAAACCACCATACTGATTTCCAAAGTGGCTGTACCAGTTTGCACTCCCACCAACAGTGGAGGAGTGTTCCCCTTCCTCCACATCCTCTCCAACATAAGCTGTCTTCAGTGTTTTTTATCATAGCCATTCTGACAGGTGTAAGATGGTATCTCAGAGTTATTTTGATTTGTATTTCCCTGATGGCTAAGGATGTTGAGCAATTTCTTAAAAGTCCTTTGGCCATTTGAGATTCTTCTGTTGAGAATTCTCTGTTTAGGCCTGTAGCCCATTTATTTGGATTGTTTGGAATTTTGATGTCTAGTTTATTGAATTCTTTTATATACTTTGGAGATCAGCCCTCTGTCAGATGTCAGGTGGGGTTGGTAAAGATCTTTTCCCATTCTGTAGGCTGTCGTTTTGTCTTATTGACTGTGTCCTTTGCCCTACAAAAGCTTCTCAGTTTCAGGAAGTCCCATTTATTAATTGTTTCTCTCAGTGTCTGTGTTATATTTAGGAAGTGGTCTCCTGTGCCAATGCATTCTAGGCTACTTCCTACTTTCTCTTCTCAAGTTCAGTGTAACTGGATTTATGTTGAGGTCTTGGATCCACTTGGATTTGAGTTCAGTGCATGGCGACAGATAGGGATCTATATGCAGTCTTCTGCATGTTGACATCCAGTTAACATGTAGTTGACATCCAGTTAACAGTTTTTAAAAGTTAGTATCATGAGTAAAATATTTTTTAAAAGGTACTTTAAAAACTAATGCTAATTTCTGTGCCCTTCAATACATGGGTTGGATATGTAAGCTACCTTAAGTAACATAATGAATAGGTTAGTCTACATATTTAGAGAAGCCTGAAAATTATGTAAGTCATGCTATAAGAAATAAAAATAAAACTACTAATGTTTATTTGTCCAAATATTCCCAAATTTCAAATTCCCTCCACTGTGGTAAAACTATACAAACTAATTTTTCTGTGATTACTTATTTCTTATCTCATTTTTGGCTTTCAGAACCTTAAAGTAATTATTATGTTTTGGTACTTTTCACCATCAATATAGTAATATTGTCATAATTTTATAAAAAAATTCTAGCCAATTTTTCATCTAAAGTGATGACATTTTGACAACTGCTCTATTATACCATTTCAAACTCCACAAAGAAGAAATTCAGCACAAGAATTTACCTCAAGAAGGCATTGATTACCTGAGTTTTCAAATTAGCTGTGTCCTCCATTGTTGCACACACGGAAATCAGTGACTCAGATTCAAAGTGATGTCTTTGAAGCAAAACACACAACAACAAATAAGTGAGTAGTGGACAAAAGCATTTGTCCTGAATGTTTAGTTATTTGAATAGCAGATGGTGTTTCTGTTGTTATTAGACATCTGTTTTATAAAATTTGTTCAGCTGTTAATTTCTGTCTCCACTTCTCCTAATCTCTGCATTTGTCAAGAAAGAGTTCCACATAGTTCCACATCAAATAGTGTCAGTCAATATATTTGTGGAACCTGAAAATCATTTGTTTTGAAAACTGTCCTGATGATTGCATGCAAATTACAATGAATTGCTCACATACTCTTTAATCATTAATTTAAATAAAGGTAATAGCCCCAAATAAAGCAAAACAATAGTGTCCTCATTCTACTCTATTAATAAACCATAAAACTATATAACTACTAAATGGCAACCTTCATTCTTGAGCATGGAAAATACCCATTGAAAGGAAACCATCACATCCATTCATTGTAAAACAACTAATAAAGTCATGAAAAAGATGTGAAATCCTTGAACATTAAAGTTATAAGTGAACAAACAAATGTGCACATTGAGGTTTGAAATCCTCTTATCATGGGTGTTCAAACATTAAAATGTAATAATTCAGTTATTACATTGGTAGAGGCTGATTCAAAAACTACCAAGCACTTAAAAACCTTCATATGTGCTCGGTTGATGGCAGAGACTTCTGGAAAAGCAGATCCCTGGGACTTTTGCCTCTGTTTCCCTCTATGTTCTCTAGATGTCTTCCTTATATAGGATACCACTCCTCGTTCCCTCTTTTGCAGTCTTCAGTGATGCTCTCTGGCCTTTAAATATTCATCCCAGGAAGGTGCAGATTCCTGAAAGTACAGGCTCAAAGAACCTGAAAGACAGCTAGTTCCCTGGTTCAGGCAAATAAGCTAAATGGAGGGTCAGCAACACACATCCCAAGCCTAGATATATTACAAAATTCTATGATTATGTTCTGCAATTCCAATCTGAAAAGGACAGGAATTTGGCAAAGGTAACAGGAAAAGAAGCAGTGGCAGTGGATCACAGATATTTTTCATTTCAGCCCTTGGTTCTGAACATTCTCTAGCCCACCCTCTGTGATACCACATTCCCGTTTTCTATAAAGACTTCAGGTTGCTCAAGTAAGTTTCAACAGAAGAATCTATTTGTCATTTCTATCAATTAAGCACAAAAGGTAATATAGTTTCCAAATTACGTTCAACCCTATCCATTCCCAGATGATTTTCACCATCCTGTGTCTATGTAAATAACTTTATTGTCTTTAAAAAACTAATCACGAGGCCAAACTCTTAGTCCTATTGGCCTCCATGATTTTCCTTTCGAAATTGCCCTTCCCCTGTTAATGTCATTCAAATCATCCACCATTAGGCTACTTTTAATGCCATTCTTGGAACACTTGACTCATTCCCATATTTTCCTACAGAAATTCTCAATCAAATACTGGTCAGTAAGGACTGGTCTTTTAGTGAAGGAATGCATGGGAATCTAAATTGGGCCATTTGTATTTCCACCTCCATAGAATACTGTGTTTTAGTTTTGGCTTCTCCCTCAGAGCAACTGTTTATGTATAACGTTGGATCTAGTTTTCTGTGCTCAGGATATTTTTATTAGTTTTCAAAATTCCTTAAAAACTACAAATTTTTCAGATCTGAGATTTTCTAATAAAACAAGAAGCAGTACCTGGCAGTCAAAAATTCTAAACTATAGGTCAAGAAACATGAGGAAAAATAAATGTACAATAAAAAATTTCAAAATTCTTAGTGTCATGGGGAAACAAAGACTTGATGAAATGAGAAAAAAACTCTCCTGTACCCAGGCAGTCTAGTAGTTTGAAGAGAAAACAAAACTGAGTATAAGTTCATAACGTCTCTTAAATAGATGCTCACTTGTATCAACATAACATGGTATATGTGCACATGGACTACCATTCCAATAATGTAATTCCAAGCCTTCTGTCATCTTGCTCATTTCAAACCTATGGCACTACAGACACAATAAAGAGAGGTTTCCCCCTCCAATCTTGATAGCAATGTAGTGTCTAAGAACAACTTTCAAAAGAAAAACTATGGAGGTTTTAGATAGGTTTCTCAGGAAAACTCTAATCCAGAGTTGACACATAAGGAAAACTGGCTTTCTACATGAGATCATCTCAATGTAGTCACAGGAACAAGAGAGTGCACAGGCTGACAGTTCAGTCAAGAGATGGCAACTTGTTACCTATGGGATTCATAGAATTAATCAAACTCTCTGGATGACCTTTGCTAAAGTAGTAAGACACTTAGTCACAAGGATATGAAAGCTTTAAAACATATGATTATATTAATGCATCATGGACACTAAATAAATCAGATGGAATCAGTGAAGAACACAATATTCAATAAACATTAGTTCTTTTCCCTGGTTCTAATTATAAGTTAACATTCATATTCAAAGACCTTAAAATCTTACCCCGATAAAAAGACATCTTCAGGCTGATTTCCTATAATTGAATGAAAAGTAGACATATTTCAGTCGATTATATTAGTCTATAAAATACTGTAGGGTAAATCTTCTAGAGAAAAAAATCTTCTAGGGTAAATAATAACTATGGTACTGGAATATAACAAATGCATCAGGAAATCTTCACCTCCTTTGGATTTATTGAATAAAAGAATGAAAGAAATTATCAGCATTTGATACCTCAAAGTAGGTGACCATGTATACTGACAACAAGTCCAACTAATGGCAAATAGTGCCGTTGCCAGAATCAGTGCCTATCATCAATAAATAGCAAAGAGAGTAGTTTTCTGGAAGAATGGTACCAGGATCAATTTGAAGACAGCATAAATATTTTGTTATAACACAACAAATATTCCCCAGATGCACGGCTGCAATCCTTTAGGTAGGGATGAAACAACCTATCAGAGAGAACCTGAGGCAATGATCATTGTACTTATCAATCTCCCCTAAAATTATGGAAACCTATCTGGACAAGGTTTCTCATAAAGACTTGCAAGGTATCAGAAAAGAGAGGTAAGGTGAAATCAATGCTGCCCACCCTCCTGATCTCCTCTGTGGTTAGGTTCTAATGAGCTCTTTTAGATCTGGCTATAGTTTTCATTCTTACCTATGATACAATAAGGTAGAACCACAATTGCTATTGTCACCTTTGGACATAACTACTGGTAAGATCCCCTCCTAAAGAATATATCTATTCTGCACATGGCTAAAATACAGAAAATTAAAAGTATGTACTAGGAAGGCTAGGTCCGAGAAAGTTGCTTTGGAGGTTTGTTTATTATAAAACTATAAATCCATATGTAGGTATCTACATATATATCACTTAATAACTCACTTAAGATCTTTCTACTGGGATAGAAACCTAGTTCCCTATGGTGGTATTTTATTTGTGCTGAAATGCGATTTTATTTGTATGTTAATAAAGATGCCTGGAGGTCAGAAGTAAAACCGAGCCACTAAGCAGAAGTCAGGTGGTGGTGGCACATACCCTTAATCCAATCCCATGGCAGGTAGAGTCTCTGTGTGGTCAAGGACACAGCCAAGGAGTGGTGACCTGAACCTTTAATCCCAGTACCAACCATAGAGACCTGGAGGTCTGTATAGACAGGCAGTGACAGGGAAGTCATGTGGTTGGGTTTAGAGCCAATGAGAAGGCAGAACAGAAAGGCAATAAAAAGACAAGTCACACAGGAAGAAGGTCTCTCTCTCTAGAGAAGAGACAGCAGCCAGGTATTAAGATAAGGCTGTCTGGGCTCTTCACTAGTGCTCTCATCTCTTGGACTTTTAACTCTGTAGTTGGCTCTGTGTTTCTTATTTACTAAGACCATTTAGAATTTTGTCTACAGTTCTCCTTTTATATAAAATAAGAAAGACCACACATGGTGAGATCCTATTGACATTACCCTTGAGAAAGTATCTTCCCATGGAAAATGAAGACTAGAAATGTGCCCAAGTGGCAGAGCACCTGTCTTGCAAAAATAGGGTAAAAGATAAAATGGGATTGTGGATGGATAGTCAAGTATTCTCTGGTGTATGAGTGGCTTCATATTTACTGATAAGCACTATAGATATTAACGACTCACAATAAAAACAGAATTTAAATCTGGAATTAGTAGACTAGTTTCTTCTTTTTTCCCCCAAAGAAGAGGTTCATTATTTACTTCATCTACAGTATTCACATTCTAAAGGTTACTGCATATGGGAAAAAGCCATGTGAAAGACTTGACTACAGTTTGGAAAAGTATGACCTCTGGAGATTGCCTTTTGGCAGTCAAGAGTCAGTTTGGCAACACAAAGCAGGAAGACAAAAATAAACAAAAATAAAAATAAAAATAGGGTCATTGGAGTAGCAAACACATAGAGCACCTCCTTCTTAAAGTATGAAACCTTGAGTTCAACACCTCACAGATAAGAATATTAATTTCTAATTATACATTTAGGAACCAGACCATTGCCATACAGTAGAGCCAGAAGTAATCACCGTGTATATAAACATTTCAGTAACACTATGTGATATATTTGTTTAAATGGAAGAATTTGAATACAAAATTACCATTATTTTAGGTTTTGTGCCACCTTTATTGAATACGTCTCTTTTTGTCTGTCACCCCCCAAAAACTGCCATCAGTAAACTCACACCTGGTCCAGATCCAAGCTGACAACCCTCTTTGTTTGTGAGCCACCATTGTTGGGCAATTCTCTTTTTCCATTTCCCATCCTATTATCCCCTACTACTATCTCCAAACCCACATGCCTTGCTTAAGAAATGCAGCAGGCATGGCCTCCATGTTTCCTAGCTACCTTTGCTAGCTAGGTGGCTACTTAATTTTCTCTGGAAGCCAACAATCCTATTCCAGACCCAAAGCTGTGAACCCTCTGTTGCAGGAATCCTAAATGTTATTTTAATTAAAAAATGGAGCCAGATATTGGGGAAAATGCTGAAAGATCAGAGAGACAAAGAAACAAGTCATAGCCAAGTCTAACCTCGCCAACTCCAGGAATCCTCTGACTGAATGCCTCTGAGTACTCAGCTGAAAGCGCTCCAGCTGAAAAGCCTCTAGACAAAAGGGGTTCCAGCCAAAAAGCCTTTAGTTCCTGTCTCCTCATGCCTTATATACCTTTCTCCACCCAGCCATCACTTCCTTCCTAGTGTTGGGATTAAAGGCATGTGACATCCCAGTAATGGGATTAAGGGTTGGTGCCACCACTGCTTGCCTCTCTTTCTCTCCTAGACTGATTAAATCTCATGTAGTCCAAGGTGGATATAACTCACAGAGATCCAGATGGATCTCTGCCTCCCGAGTGCTAGGATTAAAGATGTGTGGCACCACTGCCTGGCCTCTATATTTAATCTAGTGGCTTGTTCTGTCCTCTTATCTTCAAGCAAATTTTATTAGAGTACACAATATATCACAACCTTTTCTGGGTAAGTCACTTCTTCCCTGTTCTGCCCCCACATTTTTTGTTTGTGGCTGTCACCATACACAGAAGACTAGGTCCAGATCAATGGCTGCAATAGATATAATACTGAAAATTTCAGCATGCCAATTAGAAAGTTCAGAGAAAAACCTTACCAATATAACAAATCAAACAAAAGATAGAATATGAGAATGTAAAGAAAAAGTAGAAAAATCTATAATTAATTAGCAAATAATATAAAAAAAAAACCATGCTAGAAGACCAGGAAAGAAATTTGAGATACTATCAAAGGCTCAAATCTTTGAATTCTATTGGCATACATGAGGAAACAGTATTCTCAATCAATAGCATAGACAAGATTAATAGAAAGATCACAGAGGAATTCTTCATCCAAGTAAGGAAATATATACACACACTGATACAAGAATCAAACAAAACCCCAACCAGACAAGATCAGAAAGAAAACTCCAAAGCATATAATAGTAACACCACCAAATATACAGGACTAGGAAAAAATATTGAAAGCTTAAGAAAAGAAAGTATACAAGTCATTTGGAAATGAACGTGCCCAGGGCAACAGCTGAATTATCAAACAAAACTCTGAAAAGCAGAAGAGCCTGAAGCAATGAACTTCAAATACTACAAGTCCATGCATGTCAACCAGGACTCGTGTGCCCAGTGAATCTGTCTGCCATAGCTGAAGAGGAAACACTTCCATGATACAAGCAGCCTGAAACAGTTATAGCAAATAATAAATTCTAAACAGACTACTAAATGTAATACTTCTAACTGAAGAGAGGAGTAAGTGTGAGAGGAGACTTTTAGAAAGAAAACAAGTAACGCTATAATTTAAGGAAATACAAAGGGCATCTAACAACACAAAACAACAGGAAAATAAAACACTGCAATCTAGGTACAACTTTCAATAACGAATCCAGATATCAATGGCCTCAACACTCCAGTCAAAAGACAAAGGCTACCTAAACAAATTAAGAAACAAAATCCAACTATCTATTGTCTATGAAAAATCTCATCTTAGTTTAAAAGTCAAGCACCCTCTTACAATGAATGGATGCAAAATGTATTCTCAAAATGTATTCTAAGCAAACACTGTCAGGAAGCAAGCAGGTATCGGCATCCTAGTACCTGAAAAATCATTTTCAAACTAAAATGAAGCAGAAGAGACAAAGATGTGCACTTCATACTAATTAAAGTGTCAACAAATACAAAATAGAATACTTACACACACACACACACACACACACACACACACACACACACACACACACACATGCAGGTGCACCCAACTTCACAAGAAACCTAATGGAACAAAAGGCACAGATCAACACAGACCCGATAACATTATGTGATTGCAAACACTGATTTTTCCAATTGATTGGTCATCCAGCCCAAGTACATACAATCTCAGAATTAAATGACATCTTCATTCAATTGACCTAACCAATAATTAAATATTCCACCTCAATACCAAAGAATATATATTCCACTCAGCAGCACAAAGAGGCTCCTCTTAAATAGAGCATATGCCTAGAGACAAAGGAAACTTTAAGAAATACAGAAAATTGAAATAATGCCATGTACAGTATGCAACCACTGAGTCATAAAAGTTAAAATTGGCAGCAAAATAAACTCCAGTATGCATATAAACAAATAAATGACCTAATGATCCAAGTCAAGAATTTGAAGAAAAAAGAACAAGAACAAACCAAACCCCCAAACAGTAGATAGTACGAAATAATAAAAAGTAAATGAATTAAATAGAAAAAAAGAAAACTGTACAAAGAACTAATGAGTCTAATAGCTATTTTTCTGAGAAGATAAAGATGACTCCTTCATCAAGATTCTCTTGAGTCTCACACCAGAATGTAGACATGAAGCAGAGATCAGCAGAGTCTAGGGATCCCAGTCTCAGTTGATAAATCAACATTACAACTCCAGCATCTCTATCTCAGGGAACATCACAGAACAGGCAGAGGGAAAGACTGCAAACATCAGGAAGTCTGCTGTGAAACAGTCTCTCATGGAAATGGCTATATTAACAAGATCTGAACAGAGACAATATCAATAGACATGCTAAAGAAGAAGTAGGGAGGAATCTCCGAGGGCCATGCTCCTGGACAAGGAACTGCAGGAAACTAATGACTGCTGAGATAGGGATAGTGAGTCTCTCTCAGACAGGAACCCCTAATTGCTTGACTGATGAAATTGTAGTCAGCACTGAAACCATGTAACTACAAACAAGAAAACTGAACTCAGTAGGTTGTAGTTACACATTTGTGTCTCTGTGTGTGAATGTGTGCATTGAAGAGTAATTATAAGGGAAGAAGAGACTATCAATTTGAGACCTGCGGGGACATGGAAGAAGCGGGAGCGTGGGGAGAGTGCTGGAGGGAAGAAAGGGAAGTGGGAAAGTGATCTAATTGTACTTTAGTTAAAATCTATAGAAAAGAAAACATTCCTTTAATAACATACACAGGAAAGGAAATCATAAAAGGATTGAATATTGTGTCTTGTTTAGCCATACAAATCATGTTTTCTATGATATGTATAACAAAGTAATTGTGTTCACTTACTGCAATGCATTCATTTTTACTGTGAGAAAATAATGTGTTTTTTTTTTATAATGTGTGTGGATAGCTAAGAAGACAACTTAGAAGTTAACAGCATGCATTGCTCTTCAAGAGGACCTGTGTTCTGCTCTCAGAACCTATGTGGTATTTTACAATCACCTGTAACTCCAGTTCCAAAGAATACAACACCATCTTCTCTCTCCCACAAGCACCAGACATGAACATGATGCACATGCCTGGTGTACATGCAGGCAAAAACACTCACACATGAAATAAAATAAACAAATAAAATGAATTACAATACAGTGTAGTGGAACTATTAATGAAGTAGACACTATGTTAACATTTTTAGAAAAAAAATGTATGAAGTACACTAAAATGTGCTGTGGGCTGGGGAGAGGCTGGCATCTCATCACAGTATGGTAATTAAAAAAATATTTTTACATGCAAGTATGTAATTCCAGTGTAAAACTGAGAAACTTTTTAACAAAGCAGTTTCATACAACTAATTTCTTAAACAATTCAGCCGTCAGTAGACACTTGGTTTTTAAAACTGCCTAGGAGGAGCTGGAGAGAGGAATGTAAAGGAGGAAAGGATATTAATTCTATCATAATTTAAATGCATTTTAAAAATAAAAACTGCTCTTTGCGAGTGAAGGGGAAGGGGAACACTCATCCACTCACCCAATGGTAAGGGCAGTACAAACATATAACCACTATGGAAATCTGTTTGGCCATTATTCAAGAAGCTGGTTATGGATCCACCTCAAGATCCAGCTACACTATTCTTGGGTATGTACCCAAATAATATCTAATTACAGAGAATTGAAAAATTCTAAATGCAACATTTTTAATCTAAAGAAGGGCTACAGAGAAGGAAACTTCAAAAGACTTACGTGTGAAGGTATTTTGTTGTCTCCAGAGGAATAAGTCGTGCTGAATAATCACCATTTTTCTGCCAAGTATGGAAATGGTGGTAAACAACGTTATTATTTTAATATGGATGGAAAATCATTTATCAATATATTAAATATTTAAGATATTTCAAAGACAATATAAGATTCCATCAAGTCATCTGGACATACCCTTCAAATTTATTAGTTCTAAAAGATTTTACAAAGTGTCTCATTTTAGAGGGAAAGAACAGAGTGAGATGGTGTAGATTTACTATGGTTCAAATCATCTGGATTATCTTGACAGGATGGAAAGTGCCCTAATATAGGTAGGAGTCCTAAGTATACTCGCTCTGGGAAAGTGTTTCCTTAGGCTCCGACTTAAGTTTCCAAAACTCAGGATTTCCCTACTTTAGTTTAAAAGTTTGCTATGAAAATTTCACCACCTAAAAACAGGCACAGAAATAGTAAAGCAGTATCTAACTTGCTTCTCAGTCTTGATCTGATTAGAATCCTAAATGAAAGCACTCTATAATTCATGAATGGACCTATTATCAAATGCTACAGAATTCAGAATTTGATATTACTGAAATAAAGAGTAAGCCCATGGTGAGAACACTAATGAATTCCAAGACATAGGTTGCTCTATTGCTGGTCTTCCTTTAGCCAAGAAGGAAACAATGATCTGAGTTTTGTCATAATGATCCTGAATCGCAAGTGGAGTTGACTAAAATGCTTCCATTCCAAAAGCATTTAAATAATGAAGTCACGCTTGGTTAAAATACAACATTGGTAAATATTTCATGTCTAAATTTAGTTTCAATTAGCATTTTAACTTCTGGACTTACGTTTTGCGTTTCCCCATAATGGCATAATAAAGAGCACTCCATCCAAATGTGTCCTTTAACTGGTGATCAACACCTTTCTTCAGTAAAATTTCAACCATATTTTCACAATCCCATCTAACAGCATACATGAGTGTTGTTCTAGAATGACAGAGGCAATTCAATTACTTAAATGGTGAACTGTATACATTTTACCATATAAGTATAAGGCCTTTGTGTGTAGAATGGACCATTAACTAAGTAGCCTTAAGCATCCTGAAAGCAGAGTTCAGATTCCTAAAATATGTCCAAGGCTAAAACTAGAAAACAAGCAGAAAACTTCTTAGCCCACTATGATACTTTATAGAGTAGAATTTGTATTTTAAATTGTTTATGGTGAATAACTGTTTGGAGAAAATTGACCAGAAGTACAGAAAGCTTTATATGAAAAAGAACACCATTTCCTTCCTATTCTATTAAAATACAATTCACTATTATATATGGAATTGAAATTTGCGTAAAATGATAGTAATAATGTTATCAAATAATTTTAATGTTAAAAATGAATGTTTTCAAATCCTGATACTAATATCATGCCATATATGTAAGTTTACAACTACCATTCATCTATCATCCTTCTCTGCACACCACCAAAAGTATTTGAAGATTAAAGGGTGTTCACAAGGTTGTGTGATTGCAAACTTGAAAACACTGGGACTGACACTGTAAATGTACAATCTAATATAAACGCTATCAACTCATAGAAGATCATATGGCAGTCAAAATAAAAATCAAAATAAAAACCTCTCATTATGAAAGGGAATATGAACCTGACTATCATTCTTTGGCATAACCATTTCATGTAATAGATATTTTTAGATATGTAACTGATGTTTTATTGACTTTTTCTAATCTAGTCCCATAACACATATGAAATGAATGATTTTTACTATTCTAGACTATTTTCAACACAAGTAGTGTTTTAAAAATGCAAAGTGTAGTACCTTAGATATTGATCAGATACGTGAAGATTCGCACCGTGTGTGATTAGGTATGCTGCCATGCGGGGTTTCCTTTCTCGGAGTGCTAGCAGCAGAGGGGTCAACCCATCCTGTAATGATATCAATTAATCATTCGCAATACCGCATATTTCACAACTGAACTGAAAATCATATATGTAGCCCGTGATCGTAATGTTTACCATAGACTTGACCACAGTAGTCTTTTCCTTATTAGCCTAATGCACCTGCTAATGATCCTCAAGATTGCAATATTCTAACCATGGCTGCAGTTGTCACAAAGTCCTCTAGTCCATTACAGAACTCATGTGACACCCATGGACCTGTGGTTCCTGTCACAGAAGTTGTCATGGTACTTTGAAGCCATGGCACTCTCCCCTCAGAGTTTATCTGAAGAGACACACACCGACACACAGTGGCAAAGGTGTTAGATCCTAAGTTGCATGGATGAGCAAAATTGTCTTTTCTATGTCAGAAATTCTCCTGTATTTCAAAAGACAGTTATGTGGCAGATGTAGCATTTCCCAACAGAAAAATTCAATTAAGGACAATGACAAAACTATGGAATTGTCCAGTATTTAAAACCTGATTTCTGAAGTACTGTTTGGCAAATCTTCTGTGGGGCAAATATCAGCAACAGCAGAAGTTGTTTCACAGGCACAATTCTCAGAGTATTGTAATGATGTGGTATTTGCTGAGGACACAGAGGAAGCTCTTCTTGATTCTCCATTCAGGAAGGGCCAAGGGTAACAATGTCTGCCTCTTGCTCTGAACAGGTCACCAAAGAAATGACCTCAAAATGAGTAAGAAATCAAAGAATCTTTTTTTTTTTGAACTCACAAAGATCCGCCTGTCTCTGCCTCCCGAGTGCTGGAATTAAAGGCGTGTGCCACCACCGCCCAACTCAAAGAATCTTTGATTGCTTACCTTGAAATGTATTCTGTCCTGTTACAAGTTGAAAACTGTCTTAGTGTTTAGAAAATCCAGTACATTTTTAAAATGTTTTTATTTATATTATTTTTAGACAGTTTCCTACATGAGATCTGTATTTACATAGTTTCTACACCCTCACTCCTCCAACTCCCCCTAACTCCCTCTGAAATTCAGGACCTGTTTTTTATTACTGTCACACACACATGTGTATTATGTACAACCTACTGGTTCCATGTAATGTGAGCAGACTCTCTGTGTGCCTCTTTTTTATGTCTCTGCCTCTCCTTTTCTCTTTCCCTCCCCCTCTGTCTCTCTCTCTTCCTGTATGTGTGTTGGTTTGTGTGTGTGTCTGTGTGTGTCTGTGTGTCCATGTGTGTGCATGTGCATGTGTGTAAGTGTGTGTGTTTAAGCATGGCCACTGTGGTTAGATAAACTATTGAGGAGTTTAGAGTGTATCCCTGGAGAAAATTGAATTCTACTCTCAGCAGTTATGGATAATTGGCAACTCTTTATTTACGAGTGTAGTTTTGAAGTTTCCCCTATCAAGTGTTTGCATGTCAACTGGTGTTTTCCTTGTGCATGTCTTATTTAGGCAACCATATTATTGAGATTTCATAGATGAATTATCCCTTTTGTATCTAGAAGACACTTTTCTGCAACAGTCATCCTGGTCACTGGAACTCAGAGTTTGTTTGTTTGTTTGTTTTTTCAGAACTTTCTTTCTCAGTGTCACCCGAAACTTAAGTGTGGGTGTTGTATTGTAGATGTAGGATTGTGGTAGGCACCCATGGTCCTTTGGTCTTTGCATTTTCACTAGTTGTGGATCTCTGTTATACTCTGTATTTGCTGCATTTTAATCATCATTGCATCTAACTCCAATTTACTGAGTGACTGTACTGTACTATAGCTAGTGCATACAGATCTGTGTAATGGAAGTTTTAGAGATGGGCAAGGCATTGCTTTCTTTCTGGTTTATATTTTGCTTAGAAAACAACCTAAGCAGGAATCAAAATAGAGCAATAATTTAAAATTATTTTAAACATTAGAATTCAGAAATGAAGGCACAACTGTAATCCCATCAATAGAGTGCAGGGTATTATTGCAGGAGGATCGTGACTTCTAGGAGAGTCTGGGCTACATAGTGAAACCCTATCTAAAAAATTAATATTGGAAGTCTATGATGATTTTAGGATTATCAATATCAGTGAGATTAAGACGATGTATTGTAATTTACATGAAGTTATGCAACAAGGGGTGGAAAAGCCTTGCCCAACTCCACAGCTAACAAAATACACAGTGCCAGGCAGGTAAAAATTCCCTAGACTTTTTGGGAGTTCCAGAGATTTCCCAAACAATATGAGCTACTGCCAGTGTTCTTGGTTGCCTCCAGTCACTTAAGTGTAAGATCTTGCTACAGAAGGCACCAAATCCTTTGGAGAAAAGACTAGCAGGAATAAAGCTGGAACTAACCCAGTGATTCCTATCCAAGTACTAGCTTCCTGTGGTGCTCTGCAAACTGCCAAGGCAGAAAAGGAATCTTCAGACATCCTAAATTTATATCAAACACTAAGAAATAAGGCTAGTAGACTGAAACACCTGTATCGGCAAAGCAGGTGAAATGGGATTTGTTAGCAAATAAAACACACTTGGAGGTTGGATTGTGGAAGTACCTGCAGGGAACCGTTCCATCATAGGGGCTCAAAAGCAAAATGATTTGATTTGTTATAGTCAGGATGAAGCATAGTTTTTAAAATTCTCTTAGAGATTGAGCATGCACTGCATTCCTGGAGAAAATGGAGGTTATGAATGGACTGCGCTGTTCCATAGCCCTTTGGTTTGTTTACTAAAATTTTAACCTCTGCTGCATGCATACTAATGGATGTGTGGAAATCAAGTGCTTGTAGTGCAATGTACCATGCTTCAGTTGCAAATATTCAGTCTGTGATAGCATTTTGAAGGTGAAGTATCACCCACAGCCTGAAGTGATTTATATCCCAGCACAGCTTGTCAATATTTTGGGTAGGTGTTGAAGCTTTTGGAATTGGATATTTGATGGGTGTGATATTGGTATGTAGGCAGTTTTGTGGTACACCTATTCTGAGTTTTTCAAGAGGCCACTGATTCTGTTTCTGTGGAGATATGAGGAGGAAGGAAGGATTACAAGTTCCTGATACCACAGACAAAGTTATATCCAGCTGCCTATAGGAAGTTATCTTGATGGCTAACCAATGAAGAGAACCCAGCCCCTGGTGGGTGGCACCACAGCCTTGTTTCAGAACATGGCTGTGTAAGACTTTACAGAGATAGCTGCAGAGTAAGCAAACAGGCATCCTGGACTCATTCATTTCTCCCTCTCTTGAGGATAGATGATATGTCAACAGCTTTCTCAAGATCCTGATTCTGTGCTTTTCCCAGTAATACACAGTAACTTGGAAATGTAAGTCAAATAATCCTTTTAGTCCATTATCTATTTTTATAAATATTTTCCATGGCTCCATAAAAGTAAGCTAAATTCTCTAATGTTGATTTCAATAAATTAACATTTACTTCTCCCCCTTTGGAAATAATTTTGAGAGCTATATTCAGTGCAATTTAATCATATTCACCCCTTCCCTTTCACTACTTTCCAAATGCACCCCTCTTCTGTACCCACCCATCTTTCTAACCTTATTGATATAAACCTCCTCTCAAGTCTCTGGGGTCACTGTAGAAGATCAGGTTAAAGCTTGTAAGAGCCAGGTCCACTGGATGACCAAAAGCAAAGAGTGTCTCATGGGCACACCAGCGTAGATGTTCATATGACATCACAGTCACCGTGAAAACATTCAGAAGATGATGGTTGGAAGCTCAAGTGACACAAAATGTCATTATGCAAGCAGGAATTTAGCATGAAGTTCTGCTCTGAGCTGAGAACTTCTTGACAGTTATAGCTGCTAGGACTGGATGGTCATTTTCATTTAAAGGTGTGGCCTGGGTGGACTGAGCATGCTCCAGTGGATGGTCACATACCCAAGAGTATGTGGGCAGCACGAATTGGACTCAATGGGGTAAAAAACAAACTATAACAACATATCAATACTTAGATGGATACCGATCAAGTTATTTCAAAGTGCCAGTCAAGTAATACTTCAACTTCTAAACGTGAATAAATTGGACCAAGATATGACAACTGTTAAAGCATATAGTTTTCAAATACTTGGGGATTCAATTTAGAAAATTTTTACCTTTGTAGTATCTTCAATGTTTCCCCCAAATTCAAGAAGACTGCTGGCAATATCTGGCCTGTCTACATACACTGCATGGTGGATTGCTGCTTCTCCATTGCAATCTTTAATATTGGGATCTGCTCCACGATCAAGTAGGACAGACACGATCTCTGTCTCCCAGCTTTGTACAGCCTGTGGATATCGTTACCAGGAAAACACTGTCAATTTAAAGAACACACAAGAAACTTCCCCCAACTTTCACCATGATTTATATTTAAGTGACTTTAATTTTACTTTCATTCTAAACACTTAGATCAACTTAATTACTGAAATTGAAGTCTTTGAAATACCTTCATTAGTGGTGTGGACATTTGATTGTCAAGGGCATTAATCTCACAGGCCTTAAATCTTAACAGAAAACGAACCAGTTTGATATGGCCATAGAAGCATGCAAAGTGGAGCGCAGTTCTGTGGGAATGAGAGACATTTTGAAGGAAAACTGTAAGGCACTATTATCAACATACACAATCACTCTGGCATTTATAAATATTATATAGTATTTAAGTCCATAGACCCATAAAAATATTTAACTTCATTCAAAATTTATTTTTATTTGCTCTTATAATTTACTGTATTTAAAAATTTATTGCAACTATCATTTATCGCAGTGTGAATAATACACACAGCTGTTGCAGCCTAGATAAGTGCTCTATTAGTGAACTACGTAGTAAAGAGCAGCCTATTTGAGCAAAAAGAACATGACTATTGGGTGAACTCATTTTCAGTTTGAATCCTACTCTAGACACTACCATCAACCAACTACTTCTCAGCCTTCCTGTGTTGTGAATTCTTGTCCAGAAAATGGGTGTTAAAAGGAATACTTCTATCAAATTAGGATGACTCAATTAGATTCTTTGCAACTATTCAGAAAATATTCTTCAACAACTTAACAACTTAACAATCTTTTCGGTATTTAAGTTATGAATGTTAACACTGTAATAAACATATTTCAAGTCAATGTTAGTTCCATTATCTCTATTTTGTAAATATATTAAGGAGTATAAATTTTAGAGTCTAAGGATATCTCTTCAAAACTTGAGACAAGTTCTGCAATAAACTTATGCTTCTGCTGCCTCAGCCTGCAAAGAGCTTGGATTGTAGATATGACACACCACTGAGCTTGAGATTTGGTTTTTCACGCATTTTAACTCAGCTAAAATTGAAATGTCATTTACAATTCATAATGTACAACAGTGACTGCCAAAACTTAAAGACAATTTTTAATACATAAGATAGCATGTCATTGTGCCATGCATGGTGTCTCTACTAAGTGAAATGTGATATATAATGTGATATACCTATACATACATATATACATATCCATAAATATAAAACATTTCTAGACTTTTACTGGATTTTTTAAAGAAAGCTATGAAATGTACTATTGATAAAAACTGAAAATTATCAACAGCAAAATCTAAATGCACAGCAAACTTGGCTTTGATTTTTAAGGAACTTTAATTCAAAGGAAGTAAGTATGGAACTTCAAGTCAAATACATAAGAATGCCCATTTTTGATAATAGTTAAATTCATAGCATACAGAGAAATTAGATGTATGCTATGTCTAACGTCAGTATCTAATATCAATTTCACGAGGGAGATTTAGGACACTGTGGGCCATCTAGTAAACCCAAAATTGGGAAAGCAAGACAGTTTGTTGATTTGTAAATCATGAAATTCACTGCAAGTTCCATTCACCTCTATCAGAAGTAAGTAAAGATGTCAGAAGTAACTTTCAGAGAACTTGGAGCTTGTCAGCACATTGTGTTATTAAAATGGTGGCTGATCAAGGCCACACTGAATAAACTTTCAGAAACATATGAAGTAATGAGTGAAGGAACTTAAGAGAAATTTACAGAGATGGGAGAGTGATATCCCCAGGAAACTAGTGAGAAACAACAAGAAAATGAAGGAGCAGCAGGAAAAGGAGCACACACCCATCTGTCAAGTTTAGATTATTTCTGTTATTTTCAGTGAGGAATATAAATGTTAGTACACACAGATAAAAGATCCATATTGAATGTTTTTGGGTGATTTTAGGTGGGAGGAAGACATTATGAGGAACACTACTTGATCTCTGTAGTTTCTACAGTTTATACAACATTGTGTTTATTAGGTACATTGAAATTAATTCCCATTTCTTTATAGTTTGTTAGATTATTCTATTGTGTATTCGATGCTCCATAAGAAAATGCTCCATAGGGGAATAACGGGGTGACAGTAAACCTGCTGGAGCTTTGGTCTTATGGTTCTCCTCCTCCAGAAGAAGATCTGGACACTGGAACTTTGTGATCACAGGTACCAAGGAGACTGTAGTCGAGAAAGCACAGCTGGTCTCTCCTCACCCCTATTGGCCTCAACAGAGCTAGGAAAGGTAGGTTTCTCCCATCACCCGATTTCCTCAAGGCCCCTCATCCTTATCTTCCAAGTGTTCTTACCGTTTCCCTTCATCCTCATCGTTCACATGAAATTGGTTCTTCCTGAGGAGACGCACCACCACTTTGCGCTTTCCCATGCATACTGCCTCATGAAATTGGTTTTCAGGGTCATAAGGCTGGCGGTACCTGTCTTCAGTTCCACAGTGAAAGCAGGACAAGTATCCCGTTCCCCTGCTTGGGCCGTCACAAAACCCCAAGGGGGTTTTCGGCTCCTTCTTAAAGCAGAAGAGCTTCCTCAGAGTGGACAACATAGCTGTGACCACCTTTCTATCAACTCAACACTAAGTAATTTTAGGAAATGATGAACTTTTAACCACTGACCATCTAACAACCAGAGCCTAACTCTGCGACTCTCACAAGTGCGAGGCTATGGTTTGACCAGTCAAACCGAAGCAGGCAGTTATAGAACAGTCGTTGCTAAGCAACACTGGTAAACAAAAGCATGCTCGTTCTTCCTTAGGCATAACTGACAGTTTATGGAGCAAATAGTGCTCACTGCGCATGTGCAATATAAGTGTGGCGGTCTCCTGGGCTTTAGTTTGTGTATATCCTGCAAGATCTCGATCTCTTTATTTCTTTATTCCCCACAACAATCTTGCTTGGTACTTACTTTCTTTGTGGGTGTAATTACTCATTATGATATCTTTTTTTGGTTTTGTTCTTGTTTTGCTGAGTGTTTGTTTTTTTATTTCCTTTTTCACTAAGAGGTCAAGGATGGGCTTGTCTTTGTAAGGAAATTTCTCTCTTGAAGCTTCTCCCTGATATTTTTGGTTCAGTGTTCTTTGAATTTTCAGTGTAGTGAAAAGCTGTAAAATTACTATTTTCTGAGCTCAGAAGTGATGGTACACACCTTAATCCCAGCCTTTGGCAGGAGGCAGAGACAAATGGATTTCTGTGAGTTTGAGGTCAGTCTGGTCTAGTGAGCCAGAGCTGCATAGTGAGAACCTCCTTAAGAAAATGAAATGAAAAAATGTTTTTAATTTCACATGATTTCAATACTAAGTGGAGAAGTTTTTATCCAGTCATGTCTGTTGTGATTCTAAATGTATTCTGTGTACTTGGGTCTATTTATTTCTCTTGATATGAGGAAATTTCTGCTGTTGTTTCATAGAACATATTTTCTATCCCTGAATATCTCCACACATTATCTGTAGTGTTAGATACATATATTTGCTGTGTGAGGTACTTTTGAAAGAGAATGAACCCACAGGTTTAGATAATTGAACACTTGTTCCCAGAGGGTAGTGCTAATTGGGGAGGATGTGGAACGTCTGGGAGATGGAGCCTTGTTAGATGACATCCATCCCTGGAGACAGGCCTTGAATGGTCATAGTCTCTGCCTATTGTGTTTGCTCTCTGCTTCCTGAGTGTGGTTGGGATGGAACCTCTAAGCTTCCTTTTCCTGCCCCGAGGTTGACCATTTGTGCTGTCTCCCCACCATGATAGACTCCTATGCTTCTGGAACTGAAAGCCTAAATACACTCTTCCTTCTGTAAGATGCTGCTGGTCATGATGTTTTATCACAGAAACAGAAAATTAACAAATGCAATCTCTGAACAGTAGCATCTCAGAGATCATAAAAGATGTGCTCATTACTTTTAATTTATTAGTGTCTAAATATAATAATACACATACCTTAGTATCCCTGATGTTTTTGTACTGGATTTTCACTCTATTGCTGACTCTTTTGAAAGAATTTCTATGCTTTGTGTATAGAGATATATTTCCATTAAAAAAAAAACCTGTAAAAGTGAAATTCCCAATAGCCAGCCACTCCAGTGAGTACATGAGCAACACAAATTGTACTTGGTGTATTTGGAGCTGGGTCACAAATGTTGGATGGTGGACCTGGGAGAACTGGGAAGCTAGTGTGATTGTTACATATTTTTTGAAATTCCCAATAAGCAATACAAATATTATGTTGGAAAAATTACTGTGATAGTTTTCACATTCTTTCTCCTGAATTTCACATCCAAGTTGTGTATTAATTTTCTTATACATTCAGTTGTTTTATGTGTATCTTCACTGTAGTAATGGATGTTTCATTTCTAATTATTTTAAATTTTATTTATGTAGTAGTTATTCTTCCCACAGCTCCAGAGAAGCTAGGAAACAAGGCGAATCCTAAGAGAGACACATGGATCACCTTGAGAAGGGGAAATAAATGAGTTCTCCATGTGTAAACTGGTGATGCGGGGGCAATATAGGGGAGGGGATGGGAGATGAAAACATATGGGAACAGGATAGTCAAGTGGGGGGAGGGATGGAGTGGGAGAGCAATGAAAGAGATATTTTGATAGAGAGAGAAATTATGGGGTTAAGGAGAAACCTGGTGCTAGGGAAATTCCCAGGAATCCACAAAGACAACCTCACTACTAGAAATAGTGGAGAGGATGCCACTGTATTACCCTACCCTAGTAATCAGATTAGTGAATACCATAACTATCATCATTATGATGGAAGCAGATGCAGAGATCCACAGCCAAGCACCAGGCCAACCTCAGGGAGTCCAGTCAAGGAGAGGAAAGAGGGATTATACGAGCAAGAGGGTCAAGATCATGGTGGGGAAATATACAGAGACTACTGAACCAAGCTCATAGGAACTCATAAACTTTAGACAGCTGTGGAACCCACATGGGACTGGACTAGGCCCTCTGCACACAGGAGACAGTTGTGTAGCTGGGCCTACTTGAAGGGACCCTAGCAATGGGATCAGGATCTATTCCTGGTACATGAGCTGGCTTTCTGATCCTATTACCGATGGTGGGACCCCTTGCTCAGCCATGATGCAAGGGGGAGGGGCTTGGTCCTGCCTCAACTGAATGTACCAGGCTTTGCTGATTCCCCATGAAAGGCCTTTCCCTTTCAGAGGAGGGGATGGGGGTTGGGTCAGGGGGAGGAAGGCTGTGGGGGAGTGGAAGGAGGTATGAGAGGAGGATCTGTCACTGGTATGTAAAATGGATAAAAAAAAATTCTTAAATTAAAAAAATTAAATTTTTCAAATGGCTGAAAGACATTTAAAGAATTGCTCAACATCCTTAGCCATCAGGGAAATGCAAATGCAAATGACTCTGAGATACCATATTACACCTGTCCAAACGGCTAAGATCAAAAACACTGAAGACAGCTTATGTTGGAGAGAATGTAGAGCAAGGGGAACACTCTTCCTTTGTTGGTAGGAGTGCAAACTTATACAGCCACTTTGGAAATCAATATGGCAGTTTTTCAGAAAACTGGGAGTCAATCTTCCTCAAGACCCAGCTATACCACTCTTGGGCATATACCCAAGAAATGTTCAATCACACCACAAGGACACATGCTCAACTATATTCACAGCAGCATTATTTGTAATAGCCAGAACCTGGAAACAACCTAAATGCCCCTCAACTGAAAAATGGATTAAGAAAACATGGTACATATACACAGTGGAGTACTACTCAGCAGTGAAAAACAATGACATCATGAAATTTTCAGGCAAATGGATAGAACTAGAAAATATCATCCTAAGTGAGGTAACCCAGACTCAGAAGGATAAACATGATATGTACTCACTCAAACATGGTATGTACTCACCCAGACTACAACCCACAGCTCCAGAAAAGCTAGCTAACAAGGAGGACCCAAAGAGGGACACATGGATTGTCCTGGGAAGGGGAAATAGATGATCTCCATGAGTAAACTGGGCATGAGGGGTGGGCAATGGAGGGTAGGGGATTGGGGATGGATGAGAACATAAGGGAACTGGATGGTTCAGCTGGAACAAGGGTGGAGTGGGAAAGCAATGAAAGAGATACCATGATAAAGGGAGATATCATGGGGATAGAGAGAAAACTGGTGCTAGGGAAGTTGCCAGGAATCCCCAAGGTTGACCCCAGCTTAGACTACTAGCAATAGTGGAGAGGGTGCCTGAACTGGCTTACCCTGGTAATCAGATCGGTGAATACCCTGTCATCATAGAGCCTTTCTCCAGTAACTGATGGAAGCAGATGCAGAGATCCACAACCATGCATCAGGCCGAGCTCCAGGAGTCCAGTGGAAGAGAGAGAAGAGGGATTGTATGAGCAAGTGCATCAGGATCATGATAGTGAAACCTGCAGAGATGACCAAACCAAACTAGTGGGAACTCATAAAATTTGGATCAACAGCTGTGGAGCCTGCATGGGACTGAACTAGGCCCTCTGCATCATGAGACAGTTGTGTAGCTTGATCTTCTTAAGGGGCCCATAGCAGTAGGATCAGAATCCATCCCAAGTGCATGAGAGGCTTTTTTGGAGAGCACTACCTATGATGGGACACCTTGCATAGCCTTGGTTCAGGGGGTGGGGCTTGGTTGGACCTGCCTTTACTAACTACCTCCCCATGGGAGCCCTTACCTTCTTGTAGGAGGGAATGAAGGGTGGGTTGGGAAGAGGAGGCTGGAGGGGCAGAGGGAGGGAAGAAGAGATCTTTGATTGGTATGTAAAATGAATAAAAAAATTCTAAAGAAAAAAATAAAATAAAATACAAATATATGAAAAAAATAAATTTCTCTGTCTCTGTCTCTCTGTGTATTTCTATGTGTTATGTGTGTGAAGGTGCTTGAGGTGGCTAGAATAAGGTGTTGTATTCCCTGGAGTTGAAGTAACAGGCAGTTGTGACCCACTTGAACTGCATTCTAAGAACTAAACTTTAGTTCTAATGGAGAGTAAGAAACACTTTAAGCACTACACAGTATCTCCAGTTCTGATTTTTCAATTCCATGTTATATTTTGATTAACATATAAATTATATCACTTTACCTTTTTCTTTCCTTCCTTGATCTCTTCCAATGTTTTCACCTTCCAAATTATTCTGTTTTTCCATTACCTCTTAAACTGATAGCCTCTTTTTAAAATTATTACTGTTACACACACACACACACACACACACACACACACAGAGAGAGAGAGAGAGAGAGAGAGAGAGATTAATGCAACCTGCTGAGTCCACTTCATGTTGCTTTTGTAAATATGTACCACATTTTCATTATCCATCTATCAATTGAACTACATTAAGATTTTTTCCATTTCCTAGCTATTGTTAAAAGAGCAAGAATGGACATGATTGAAAAGGCATGGATGAGGAGAGGGTATGTACATGAAGGGCATGGGAAACTCACTGAGCAAGAGCCTTAGGTTCCTTCCTAAGTTGGAGGTCTGGCTATTTAGAGTGTGTGATTAAATACTGTTACATGACGACTAGGGGACTTACCCCTGGAAAAGACTAATTTTCCCTCTTTCAGTAGTTGTTAGCTGTCTATTGTTCCTTTTAAAAATTATTTTTTTAATGTTTAAAATGTTTCTTTTTTAGATTCATATTTTTAGCAATTACAAGATTACTGGTTTTCAAAATTTCATGCAAGATATTTTGACCATGCTTTCCCTTCCCCCAACTCACTCCAGATCCTCCCTTCCACATTATGAACCTAAGCTTTTGTTTTCTCTTTTCTTTTTCTTTTGCAATAATACCACAAAACAAATGTAAAAACAAAAATGAGAAAACACAAATTCCCCCTGACACATACACAGAGAACCTGGAATTCATTTTTGTTGGCCAACTACTCTTGGCCGTGGGATTTTGTATACACAGAGTCACTCCGTTACAGAAAAAAGGTTTTCCCTTTCTGGCAGGTATAAATTTCAGATACCTTCTTTATTAGGGATGGGAACCCTACTTCATTTTCTACCCTCCTCAATGCTGGAACTCCATGTAGTTGAACCTGTGCAAGTTTTTTGTGTACTGCCACAGTCTTTATGAATTCACTTGTGCATCAGATCCATTGTGTCTAGAAGACATCATTTCCATGGTGTTTTTTTTTTCATTTCATGACAGAAACTCATGTTAAAATTTTGTCACGAATGAATATATTCTTTTTATGTAGCAAGATTCTCTATTCTCATTTTAAGACATATAACACATGAACAAGAAGCATGATCTAGGTAGATTTGCACTCTGGAGAAATAGTTACCACATTGGATAATGCAGTTACATGATAGAGAAGAAAATGAAACACTGTTCTTTTCCAAAACAAAAGTTTATGAATGGTGCATTCTTCACTATTAATGAAGAAGCTGTGTGAAAAGTATACACTAACTATCGCATTTTTAAATCTTATAGCACTATGGACAAGAAGAATGTTAGAATTTTTTTGAAATTGGTTACATAAAAGTTTGGAAGACACTTCACGTTCATCCAGTATTTGATAATTGAAATGTAGTCTATGAGGCATGATTAACACAGAATGAGTAGATTCTATTTTGTGAGCACATCTTTACAACTGTACAATATTGAGCTACTTGCAAACTTATGCAAAACATGTAGGAGAGCATTTAAATTATGTAACTGGATAAGAATGTGGCTAATTTCTCCAATCCACAATGAAAGTTTTGTCAAATGCTGTGAAGTGGTCTTTCGGAACCCTGTGAATAGGTGTTGCTCTTATGGGTTGATGAATGAAGCTCTTTGGCCTATGGCAAGACAGCTTAGAGCCAGGTGGGAAATCCAAGGAGACATACAGGAAGAAGAAAGACAGAGTCAGGGATGACAATGCATGCCTCTGGAGGAGCAAGATGTAATAGAACACAGATAAACACATGCAATACATAGATTAATAGAAATGGGCTAATTTAAGAGGTAAGAGCTAGCTAGCAATAAGCCTGAGCCATACACAAAACAGTTTGTAATTGATAATAAGCCTCCGACTGATTATTTGGAAATAGGCAGGTGGGAGAGATTCATATGTCTATAGTCAATATTTCTTCTATATCACACAGGTCCCATTTTATAAGCCCACATTTCCTCCAGCTCATTATAGGAATGTAAGTGTTATGGAAAATATCTTTGGCATTACTCCTATTACAATATACAGAAGGAAGAAAATAAGAACTGTCTATTTAATTTGAAAAATTATATTTGAGGATCTATCATCTAGAATAAAGAAATCTATTTTCCAAGAACATACTCTCCTTACATGATTATCAATCAAATGCACTGTTCTGGAAGACTTAGAGATGATTACTAAACAGAAGGTGTAAAGATGTGGCATTCTTTCAGGCCATGAGAGAACTCCTATGATGAATACCTCATAAAGATTCTATTTCAGAGGAAGACATTTTCTCTGGTCATTATAGGTCTATATCATTTTATTATAAATACCTTATTAGAGAACTTGTGAAATGCATTTCTAACCAGGGTGCATGAGAATGTACATTCCGTCCCATTCCTTTAGACAAGCATTTATATAATGCATCACTAACCTGGGAGAAACAGATTCCTTTTATGAGTGCACGAACCCTGTAGCTCTTTTAGACTATTTGGATTAGTGTGAAGAAGAATATGTTTCTCAAATCCAGTAACAGAGAGTGGAGAAATTAGAGTAGAACTTTTCATTTCACATAGGAAATTTTATGATTTGCCCTGGAGAAGATGGGAATGGGGGGTGGGCTGCAGGAAGGCGGGGGTTGGGGGGGCAGGAGGGGGGAGGACAAGGGAATCCGTGGCTGATATGTAAAATTAAATTAAATTATAAAATAAAAGGAAAAAAAGAAGCATAAAAAAAGAAATTTTATGATTAATCTTTCACCTAGAAAAATAAAAATCCGTCTTAAATGCACATATAATGGATAGCTCTTTATAGGTCTGTACACACTGGTATAAGGTTCTAGTTAGAGTACTCATAAATTGCATTTGTATTTACATATTTACAAAATTCGGGCTGAAACATCTACATCACAACTCTTACATCTCCAGATTTCAGGGAACATCACTGAAAAAGAGGTGGAAAGATGATAAGAGTTGGAGTATTAGTATATCTGTTAAAAGATTGTGTCTTCCAGCTATGGCAGGGAAGCTATACCTATGAAATCTCAATAATATGGCTGCTTAAATGAGATCTGAAAAATGAAACGATCAGTTGAAATGCTAGTTTGGATTAGGAAAATCTCATGAGAGTTCATCACTGGATGGTCTGTAAGAAATATTTAATGACCTCTGGCAGAGAAAGAATTAGTCTTTTCCAGAGATGTGTACCAGGAAAGATTATCCCATCCCATGTATTTAGACATAAAACATATACATAAAGAAATATTGAATGTACAGAGCAAGTATATATTTTCAAGTCTAAGGTGATCTCTTCAAAACTTGAGACTTGTTCTGCTGTAAACGTATGGTCCTGCTGCCTCAGCCTCCAGGGAGCCTGGGTTGTAGATATGGCACAGCACTGAGTTTGAGATTTGATTTTTCTCACATTTTAATTAAGCTAAAGTTAAATGTCATTTACAATTCATAATGTACAACAATGATTGGCAACACTTAAAAGCAATTCTTAATACATAAGGTAACATGTCATTGTGCCATGCATGATGTCTCTACTAAGTGAAATGTGATATATGATATATATATATATATATATATATATATATATATATATATATATATATATATATATATATATATATACATATATATTACACACGCATCATTATTAGTCTTTATACTGTTTTTAACATAGTTATGAAGTGTACTATTGAGAAAAAGTGAAAAGTGTCAACAGCAAAAGCTAAATGCACAGCAAAATTGGCTTTGCTTTTTAAGGAACTTTAATGCAAAGGAAGTAAGTATGGAACCTCAAGTTAAATATGTAAGAATGGCCATTTTTGACAACAGTTAAATTCACAGCATACATATGAATTAGATGTATGCTATGCCTAACGTCAGTATCTAATATCAATTTCATGAGGATTTAGGACACTGTGGGCCACCTCGAGTAAACCCAAAATTGGGAAAGCAAGATAGTTTGTTGATTTGTAAATCATGAAATTCACAGCAAGCTCCATTCACCTCTATCAGAAATAAGTAAAGATGTCAGAAGTAACTTTCAGAGAACTTGGAGCTTGTCAGCACATTGTGTTATTAAAATGGTGGCTGACCAAGGCCACACTGAATAAACTTTCAGAAACACATGAAGTAATGAGTGAAGGAACTTAAGAGAAATCTACGGAGAAGGGAGAGTGATATCCCCAGGAAACTAGTGAGAAACAACAAGAAAATGAAGGAGCAGCAGGAAGAGGAGCACACACCCATCTATCAAGTTCAGATTATTTCTGTTATTTTCAGTGAGGAATATAAATGTTAGTACACACAGATAAAAGATCCATATTGAATGTTTTTGGGTGATTTTAGGTGGGAGGAAGACATTATGAGGAACAACACTACTTGATCTCTGTAATTTCTACAGTTTACACAAAATTGTGTTTATTAGGTACATTGAAATTAATTCCTATTTCTTTATAATTTGTTAGATTATTCTATTGTGTATTCGATGCTCCATAAGAAAATGCTCCATAGGGGAATTACGGGGTGACAGTAAACCTGCTGGAGCTTTAGTCTTATGGTTCTCCTCCTCCAGAAGAAGATCTGGACACTGGACCTGTGTGATCACGGGTACCAAGGAGACTGTAGTCCAGAAAGCACAGCTGGTCTCTCCTCACCCCTATTGCCCTCAATAGAGCTAGGAAAGGTAGGTTTCTCCCATCACCCGATTTCCTCAAGGCCCCTCATCCTTATCTTCCAAGTGTTCTTACCGTTTCCCTTCATCCTCATCATTCACATGAAATTGGTTCTTCCTGAGGAGACGCACCATCACTTTGCGCTTTCCCATGCATACTGCCTCATGAAATTGGTTTTCAGGGTCATAAGGCTGGCGGTACCTGTCTTCAGTTCCACAGTGAAAGCAGGACAAGTATCCCGTTCCCCTGCTTGGGCCGTCACAAAACCCCAAGGGGGTTTTCGGCTCCTTCTTAAAGCAGAAGAGCTTCCTCAGGGTGGACAGCATAGCAGTGACCACCTTTCTATCAACTCAACACTAAGTAATTTTAGGAAATGATGAACTTTTAACCACTGACCATCTAACAACCAGAGCCTAACTCTGCGACTCTCACAAGTGCGAGGCTATGGTTTGACCAGTCAAACCGAAGCAGGCAGTTATAGAACAGTCGTTGCTAAGCAACACTGGTAAACAAAAGCATGCTCGTTCTTCCTCAGGCATAACTGACAGTTTATGGAGCAAATGGTGCTCACTGCGCATGTGTAATGTAAATGTGGCGGTCTCCTGCACTCATTTGCACATATCCTCAATCTCTTCCTCAGGTTTGGTGGATCCTTTCCTCCCCACTGTAATCTTGCTTGGTGCTTCTTTTCTTTTGGGACTGCAATTATTCATTATAAAATTTCTTCTTGGGTTTGTGGCTTGTTTTTATTTACATTTTTACTAAGAAGTCATGGATGGATTGCTTTCGTAAGGACATGGAATTTCTTGAAACTTCTCTCTGGTGTTTTTGGTTCTGTGTTTTTGCAATTTTCAGTGAGGTGAAAAGCTGTAAAATAACGATTTTTGTGTGCTTGGGAGTGATGGTACACACCTTTAATCCCAGTCCTTGGCAGGAGACAGAGACAAATGGATTTCTGTGAGTTTGAGGTCAGCCTGGACAAGTGAGCCAGAGCTGCATAGTGAGAACCTCCTCAAAAATGGCAAATTCTCTTTCTTTCTTTCTTTCTTTCTTTCTTTCTTTCTTTCTTTCTTTCTTTCTTTCTTTCTTTCTTTCTTTCTTTCTTTCATTAAGAGATTTTTCTATTCATTTTACATATCCACCAGGGATTCCCCTGTCCTCCCTCCTCCCACTCCCCGAGCCTTCCCTCACAACCCCCTCTCCCATTCCCACCTCCTCCAAAGCAAAGTCTCCCCTGGGGAGTCAGTAGAACCTGGTATGTTCAGATGAGGCAGGTCCAAGCTCCTCTTCCCAGCTTAATGTCTTTACAATACAATGTGGAGAAGTTATTATCCAGCCATGGCTGTTGTGGTTCTAAATGTCTTCTCTAGAGCTGGTTCATAAATTTCCTTAGATATGAGGAAATTTCTGCTATTGTTTCACAGAACTTGATTTTTATGCTCTGATTATCTCCACTCTATCTGCAATACCAGATATTTATATTTAGTCTCTGAGGTGTTTTTGAACAAGAATGTCCCCCACAGGTTTAGATAATTGAACATTTGGTCCCAGGTGGCGGTACTAATTGGGGAGGATGTGGAACATCTGGGAGATGGAGCCTTAATAGATGACATCTGTCCCTGGAGACAGGCCTTGAATGGTCATACTCTATGCTTTCTGAGTGTGGTTGAGATGGAACCCCTAAGCTTCCTTTTCCTGCCCCCATGTGAGCCATTTGTGCTAAGTCTCCCCACCATGAAAGACTCCTATGCCTTTGGATCTGGAAGCCCAAATACACTCTTCATTCTGTAAGATGCTTCTGGTCATGGTGTTTTATCACAGAAACAGAAAATTAACAAGTACAATATCTGAATAGCAGCATCCCAGAGATCTTGAATGATGTGTCCATTACATTTAATTTATTAATGCCTTAATATAATAATATGCCCACCTTGATTCCCAGCCCTGATGTTCTTCTGCTTGATTCTCCATATTGCTGATGCATTTTAAAGTTTCTACACTTATTACACAGAGATATCCATGCAGAGAGTCCCCCGGTCGCCCCCTCAGCATTCCGAGCTCTGCTAGCACCCGGCTCCCCCGCAGCGTCCTGGACTCTGCCAATCCCCGGTCCCCCCCCCGCAGCGTCCTGGCCTCTGCCAGTCCCCGGTCCCCCCGAGCGTCCTGGGTTCCGCCCGTCCCCGGTCGGCCTCAGCGTCCCCAGTCCCCCCGCAGCATCCTGGACTCTGCCAGTCCCAAGTCTACCGGCCGCGTCCTGGGCTCTGCCAGTCCCCGGTCCCCCCGCAGTGTCCCCGGGCCCCCCGCAGCGTCCTGGGCTCTGCTAGTCCCAGGTCTACCCGCAGCATCCTGGGCTCTGCCAGTCCCCGGTCCCCCTGCACCGTCCTGGGCTCTGCTAGTCCCCTGTTCCCCCTGCAGCTTCCTGGTCCCCCAGCAGCGTCCTGGGCTCTGCCAGTCCCCGGTCCCCCTGCAGCGTCCTGGGCTCTGCCAGTCCCCGGTCCCCCTGCAGCGTCCTGGGCTCTGCTAGTCCCCGGTCCCCCCGCAGCGTCCTGGGCTCTGCCTGTCCCTGGTCCCCCAGCAGCGTCCTGGGTCCAGATAGTCCCCGGTCCCACCGCAGTGTCCTGGGCTCTGCTAGTCCCCGGTCTCCCCGCAGCGTCCTGGGCTCTGCTAGTCCCCGGTGCCCCCGCAGCGTCCTGGGCTCTGCCAGTCCCCGGTCCCCCCGCACCATCCTGGGCCCGGCTAGTCCCTGGTCCCCCTGCAGCGTCCTGGGCTCTGCTAGTCCCTGGTCCCCCTGCAGCGTCGCCAGTCCCCCGAGAGCTTCCTGGGCTCTGCTAGTCCCCGGTCCCCGTGCAGTGTCGCTGGTCCCCCACAGCTTCCTGGGCTCTGCTAGTCCCAGGTCCCCCAGCAGCGTCCTGGGCTCTGCTAGTCCCAGGTCCCTGGCAGCGTCCTGGGTTCTGCTAGTCCCCAGTCCCCCCCGCAGCGTCCCCGGACCCCCCGCAGCGTCCTGGGCTCTGCTAGTCCCCTGTCCCCCTGCAGCGTCCTGGGCCCCACTAGTCCCAGGTCCCCCCGCAGCGTCCTGGGCTGGGCTAGTCCCAGGTCCCCCGCAGCGTCCTGGGCTCGGCCAGTCCCCGGTCACCCCGCAACTTCCTGGGCTCTGCCAGTCCCCGGTCCCCCTGCAGCGTCCTGGGCCCCACTAGTCCCCGGTCCCCCAGCAGCGTCCTGGGCTCTGCTAGTCCCCGGTCCCCACAGCGTCCTGGGCTGGGCTAGTCCCAGGTCCCCCCGCAGCGTCCTGGGCTCTGCCAGTCCCAGGTCCCCCTGCAGCGTCCTGGGCTCTGCTAGGCCCCGGTCCCCCCCCGCAGCGTCCTGGGCTCTGCTAGTCCCAGGTCTACCCTCAGCCTCCTGGGCTCTGCTAGTCCCCAGTCCGCGCAGCGTCCTGGGCTGGGCCAGTCCCCGGTCACCCAGCAACGTCCTGGGCTCTTTCAGTCCCCGGTCCCCCTGCAGCCTCCTGGGCTCTGCTAGTCCCTGGTCCCCCCACAGCGTCCCCGGGCCCCCCGCAGCGTCCTGAGCTCTGCTTGTCCCCGGTCCCCCTGCAGCGTCGCCAGTCCGCTGTAGCTTCCTGGGCTCTGCTAGTCCCTGGTCCCCCCGAAGCGTCCTGGGCTCTGCCAGTCGCCGGTCCCCCCCCCCCGCAGCGTCCTGGGCTGTGCCAGTCCCCGGTCTCCACGGAGCGTCCTGGGCTCTGCCAGTCCCTGGTCCCCAGGCAGCGTCCTGGGCTCTGCTAGTCCCCGGTCACCCCGCAGCTCCCCCGGTCCCCCCCCGCAGCTTCCTGGGCTCTGCTAGTCCCCGGTCCCCCAGCAGTGTCCTGGGCTCTGCCAGTCCCAGGTCCACCCGCAGCGTCCTGGGCTCTGCCAGTCCCCGGTCCCCCCGCACCGTCCTGGGCTCTGCTAGTCCCAGGTTTCCCCGCAGCGTCCTGGCTCTGCCAGTCCCGGGTCCCCTTGCAGAGTCCTGGGCTTGCTAGTCCCTCGTCCCCCCGCAGCGTCCATGGTCCCCCCGCAGCGTCCTGGGCTCTGCTAGCCTCTGGCTCCCCCACAGCGTCCTGGGCTCTGCTAGTCCCCGGTCCCCCTGCAGCGTCGCCGGTCTCCCTTAGCTTCCTGGGCTCTGCTAGTCCCTGGTATCCCCGCAGCGTCCTGGGCTCTGCCAGTCGCCGGTCCCCCCCGCAGCGTCCTGGGCTCTGCCATTCCCCGGTCTCCATGGAGCATCCTGGGTTCTGCCAGTCCCTGGTCCCCCGGCAGCGTCCTGGGCTCTGCTAGTCCCCGGTCCCCCCGCAGCGTCCCCGGTCCCCCCCGCAGCTTCCTGGGCTCTGCTAGTCCCCGGTCCCCCCTCAGCGTCCCAGTTCCCACCCGCCCCCGCAGCGTCCTGGGCTCTGCTAGTCCCCGGTCCCCCCGCAGCGTCCTGGGCTCTGCCAGTCCCTGGTCCCCATCGCAGCGTCCTGGGCTCGCTAGTCCCTGGTTCCCCCTGCAGCTTCCAGGTCCCCTGGCAGCGTCCTGGGCTCTGCCAGTCCCCGGTCCCCCCGTAGCGTCCTGGGCTCTGCTAGTCCCTGGTCCCCCCCTCAGCATCCCAGGCTCTGCTAGCCCCCGGCTCCCCCGCAGCGTCCTGGGCTCTGCCAGTCCCCGGTCCCACTGCAGCCTCCTGGGCTCTGCTAGTCCCTGGTCCCCCCGCAGCGTCCCCGGGCCCCCCGCAGCGTCCTGAGCTCTGCTTGTCCCCGGTCCCCCTGCAGCGTCGCCAGTCCGCTGTAGCTTCCTGGGCTCTGCTAGTCCCTGGTCCCCCCGAAGCGTCCTGGGCTCTGCCAGTCGCCGGTCCCCCCCCCCCCCCGCAGCGTCCTGGGCTCTGCCAGTCCCAGGTCTCCACGGAGCGTCCTGGGCTCTGCCAGTCCCTGGTTCCCCCACAGCGTCCTGGGCTCTGCTAGTCCCCGGTCACCCCGCAGCTCCCCCGGTCCCCCCCGCAGCTTCCTGGGCTCTGCTAGTCCCCGGTCCCCCCTCAGCGTCCCAGTTCCCACCCGCCCCCGCAGCGTCCTGGGCTCTGCTAGTCCCCGGTCCCCCCGCAGCGTCCTGGGCTCTGCCAGTCCCTGGTCCCCATCGCAGCGTCCTGGGCTCGCTAGTCCCTGGTTCCCCCTACAGCTTCCCGGTCCCCTGGCAGCGTCCTGGGCTCTGCCAGTCCCCGGTCCCCCCGTAGCGTCCTGGGCTCTGCTAGTCCCTGGTCCCCCCCTCAGCATCCCGGGCTCTGCTAGTCCCCGGTCCCCCCGCAGCGTCCTGGGCTCTGCCAGTCCCTGGTCCCCATCGCAGCTTCCTGGGCTCGCTAGTCCCTGGTTCCCCCTGCAGCTTCCAGGTCCCCTGGCAGCGTCCTGGGCTCTGCCAGTCCCCGGTCCCCCCGTAGCGTCCTGGGCTCTGCTAGTCCCTGGTCCCCCCCTCAGCATCCCAGGCTCTGCTAGCCCCCGGCTCCCCCGCAGCGTCCTGGGCTCTGCCAGTCCCCGGTCCCACTGCAGCCTCCTGGGCTCTGCTAGTCCCTGGTCCCCCCACAGCGTCCCCAGGCCCCCCGCAGCGTCCTGAGCTCTGCTTGTCCCCGGTCCCCCTGCAGCGTCGCCAGTCCGCTGTAGCTTCCTGGGCTCTGCTAGTCCCTGGTCCCCCCGAAGCGTCCTGGGCTCTGCCAGTCGCCGGTCCCCCCCCCCCGCAGCGTCCTGGGCTCTGCCAGTCCCAGGTCTCCACGGAGCGTCCTGGGCTCTGCCAGTCCCTGGTCCCCCCACAGCGTCCTGGGCTCTGCTAGTCCCCGGTCACCCCGCAGCTCCCCCGGTCCCCCCCGCAGCTTCCTGGGCTCTGCTAGTCCCCGGTCCCCCAGCAGTGTCCTGGGCTCTGCCAGTCCCAGGTCCACCCGCAGCGTCCTGGGCTCTGCCAGTCCCCGGTCCCCCCGCACCGTCCTGGGCTCTGCTAGTCCCAGGTTTCCCCGCAGCGTCCTGGGCTCTGCCAGTCCCGGGTCCCCTTGCAGAGTCCTGGGCTTGCTAGTCCCTCGTCCCCCCGCAGCGTCCATGGTCCCCCCGCAGCGTCCTGGGCTCTGCTAGCCTCTGGCTCCCCCACAGCGTCCTGGGCTCTGCTAGTCCCCGGTCCCCCTGCAGCGTCGCCGGTCTCCCTTAGCTTCCTGGGCTCTGCTAGTCCCTGGTATCCCCGCAGCGTCCTGGGCTCTGCCAGTCGCCGGTCCCCCCCGCAGCGTCCTGGGCTCTGCCATTCCCCGGTCTCCATGGAGCATCCTGGGTTCTGCCAGTCCCTGGTCCCCCGGCAGCGTCCTGGGCTCTGCTAGTCCCCGGTCCCCCCGCAGCGTCCCCGGTCCCCCCCGCAGCTTCCTGGGCTCTGCTAGTCCCCGGTCCCCCCTCAGCGTCCCAGTTCCCACCCCCCCCGCAGCGTCCTGGGCTCTGCTAGTCCTCGGTCCCCCCGCAGCGTCCTGGGCTCTGCCAGTCCCTGGTCCCCATCGCAGCGTCCTGGGCTCGCTAGTCCCTGGTTCCCCCTACAGCTTCCCGGTCCCCTGGCAGCGTCCTGGGCTCTGCCAGTCCCCGGTCCCCCCGTAGCGTCCTGGGCTCTGCTATTCCCTGGTCCCCCCCTCAGCATCCCGGGCTCTGCTAGTCCCCGGTCCCCCCGCAGCGTCCTGGGCTCTGCCAGTCCCTGGTCCCCATCGCAGCGTCCTGGGCTCGCTAGTCCCTGGTTCCCCCTACAGATTCCCGGTCCCCTGGCAGCGTCCTGGGCTCTGCCAGTCCCTGGTCCCCATCGCAGCGTCCTGGGCTCGCTAGTCCCTGGTTCCCTCTACAGCTTCCCGGTCCCCTGGCAGCGTCCTGGGCTCTGCCAGTCCCCGGTCCCCCCGCAGCTTCCTGGGCTCTGAGAGTCCACGGTCCACCCCGCAGCGTCCTGGGCTCTGCTGGTCCCTAGTCCCCCTGCAGCGTCGCCTGTCCCTCACAGCTTCCTGGGCTCTGCTAGTCCCAGGGGCCCCTGCAGCATTCTGGGCTCTACCAGTCAACAGTCTCCCCGCAGGGTCCTGGGCTCTGCTAGTCCCTGGTCCCCCAGCAGGGTCCTGGGCTCTGCTATTCCCTGGTCCCCCCGCAGCGTCGCTGGTCCCCCCTGCAGCGTCCTGGGCTCTGCTAGTCCCAAATCCCCAGCAGTTTCCTGGGCTCTGCTAGTCCCCAGTCCCCCCCCGCAGCGTCCTGGGCCCTGCTAGTCCCTAGTCCCCCTGCAGTCTCCTGGGCCCCGCTAGTCCCTGGTCCCCCCGCAGCGTCCTGGGCTCTGCTAGTCCCCGGTCCCCCGCAGCGTCCTGGGCTCTGCTAGTCCCCGGTCCCCCCCCCCCCCCCCCCAGCATCCTGGGCTGTTCTCGTCAGTTTCCTAAGTGGAGTTGAACTAGATATGGCCCATACGTCGGAAGCACAGTTCTTTTGTTCTGAGCAAGCTCACTGTTCTGGCCCTATAGGAAACAAAGTAGATTAGAAGAGTGCTCTTTTCTCAAAAGCAGAGTGTGTTTCTTGTAAGGCGAGCTAGTATTTTTTTCCCAGTCCTAAATGGAGTTGAATCACATGCAGTTTCTGGTCCTACGAGCAGGAGTTGTTTTCTGGCAAGAAGAGTCACTATTGAGCTCCCATTGCCATACACAGTGAAAATAGCACTTGTGTCTGTTCCCAGCAAGTACAGTGTATTGGACTGAAGAGAAGCTACTGTTCTCGTCAGTTTCCTAAGTGGAGTTGAACTAGATATGGCCCGTACGTTGGAAGCACAGTTCTTTTGTTCTGAGCAAGCTCAATGTTCTGGCCCTATAGGAAACACAGTAGATTAGAAGAGTGCTCTTTTCTCAAAAGCAGAGTGTGTTTCTTGTAAGGCAAGCTACCATTTCTTTCCCAGTCAAAAAGGAGTTGAATCACATGCAGTTTCTGGTCCTAAGAGCAGGAGTTGTTTTCTGGTAAGAAGAGTCACTATTGCGCTCCATTTGCCATACACAGTGCAAATAGCACTCGTGTCTGTTCCCAGCAAGTACAGTGTATTGGACTGAAGAGAAGCTACTGTTGTCGTCAGTTTCCTAAGTGGAGTTGAACTAGATATGGCCCATACGTTGGAAGCACAGTTCTTTTGTTCTGAGCAAGCTCACTGTTCTGGCCCTATAGGAAACACAGTAGATTAGAAGAGTGCTCTTTTCTCAAAAGCAGAGTGTGTTTCTTGTAAGGCGAGCTAGTGTTTGTTTCCCAATCAGAAAAGGATTTGAACCACATGCAGTTTCTGGTCCTATGAGCAAGAGTTGTTTTGTGGTAAAAAGAGTCACTTTTGTGCTCCATTCTCCATACACAGTGCAAATAGCACTCGCGTCTGTTCCCAGCAAGTACACTGTATTGGACTGAAGAGAAGCTACTGTTCTTGTCAGTTTCCTAAGCAGAGTTGAACTAGATATGGCCCGTGTGTGTAGGAAGCACAGTTCTTTTGTTCTGAGCAAGCTCATTGTTCTGGCCCTATAGGAAACACAGGAGAGTAGAAGAGTGCTCTTTTCTCAAAAGCAGAGTGTGTTTCTTGTAAGGCGAGCTAGTGTTTGTTTGCCAGTCCTAAATGGAGTTGAATCACATGCAGTTTCTTGTCCTACGAGCAAGAGTTGTTTTCTGGTAAGAAGAGTCACTATTGTGCTCCAATTGCCATACACAGTGCAAATAGCACTCGCATCTGTTCCCAGCAAGTACAGTGTATTGGACTGAAGAGAAGCTACTGTTCTTGTCAGTTTCCTAAGCGGAGTTGAACTAGATATGGCCTGTACGTCTGAAGCACAGTTCTTTTGTTCTGAGCAAGCTCAGTGTTCTGGCCCTATAGGAAACACAGTAGATTAGAAGAGTGCTCTTTTCTCAAAAGCAGAGTGTGTTTCTTGTAAGGCGAGCTACTATTTTTTTCCCAGTCAGAAATGGAGTTGAATCGCATGCAGTTTCTGGTCCTACGAGCAGGAGTTGTTTTCTGGTAAGAAGAGTCACTATTGCGCTCCCATTGCCATACACAGTGCAAATAGCTCTCCTGTCTTTCCCAGGAAGTACAGTGTATTGGACTGAAGAGAAGCTACTGTTCTTGTCAGTTTCCTAAGCAGAGTTGAACTAGGTATGGCCCGTGTGTGTAGGAAGCACAGTTCTTTTGTTCTGAGCAAGCTCACTGTTCTGGCCCTATAGGAAACACAGGAGAGTAGAAGAGTGCTCTTTTCTCAAAAGCAGAGTGTGTTTCTTGTAAGGCGAGCTAGTGTTTGTTTCCCAGTCCTAAACGGAGATGAATCACATGCAGTTTCTTGTCCTATAAGCAAGAGTTGTTTTCCGGTAAAAAGAGTCACTATTGTGCTCCCATTGCCATACACAGTGCAAATAGCACAGGCGTCTGTTCCCAGCAAGTACAGTGTATTGGACTGAAGAGAAGCTACTGTTCTTGTCAGGGTCCTACGCAGAGTTGAACTAGATATGGCCCGTGTGTGTAGAAAGTACAGTTCTTTTGTTCTGAGCAAGCTCACTGTTCTGGCACTATAGGAAACACAGTATAGTAGAAGAGTGCTCTTTTCTCAAAAGCAGAGTGTGTTTCTTGTAAGGCAAGCTAGCATTTCTTTCCCAGTCATAAACGGAGTTGAATCACAGGCTGTTTCTGGTCCTACGAGCAAGAGTTGTTTTCTGCTAAGAAGAGTAACTATTGCGCTCCCATTGCCATACACATTGCAAATAGCACTGGCGTCTGTTTCCAGCAAGTATAGTGTATTGGACTGAAGAGAAGCTACTGTTCTCGTCAGTTTCCTAAGCGGAGTTAAAGTAGATATGGCCTGTATGTCGGAAGTACAGTTCTTTTCTTCTGAGCAAGTTCACTGTTCTGGCCCTATAGGAAACACAGTAGATTAGAAGAGTGCTCTTTTCTCAAAAGCAGAGTGTGTTTCTTGTAAGGCGAGCTAGTATTTGTTTCCCAGTCAGAAATGGAGTTGAATCACATGCAGTTTCTGGTCCTACGAGCAGGAGTTGTTTTCTGGTAAGAAGAGTCACTATTGCGCTCCCATTGCCATACACAGTGAAAATAGCAATCGCGTCTGTTCCCTGCAAGTAAAGTGTATTTTACTGAAGGGAAGCTACTGTTCTTGTAAGTTTCCTAAGCAGAGTTGAACTAGATATGGCCCGTGTGTCGGAAGCACTGTTCTTTTGTTCTGAGCAAGCTTACTGTTCTGGCCATATAGGAAACACAGTAGAGTAGAAGAATGCTCTTTTCTGAAAAGCAGAGTGTGTTTCTTGTAACGCGAGCTAGTGTTTGTTTCCAAATCAGAAAAGGATTTGAATCACATACAGTTTCTGGTCCTATGAGCAAGAGTGGTTTTGTGGTAAAAAGAGTCACTTTTGTGCTCCATTTGCCATACACAGTGCAAAGAGCACTCACTTCTGATCCCAGCAAGTACAGTGTATTGGACTGAAGAGAAGCTACTGTTCTTGTCAGTTTCCTAAGCAGAGTTGAACTAGATATGGCCCGTGTGTCGGAAGCACAGTGCTTTTGTTCTGAGCAAGCTCACTGTTCTGGCCCTATAGGAAACACAGTAGATTAGAAGAGTGCTCTTTTCTCAAAAGCAGAATGTGTTTCTTGTAAGGCGAGCTAGTATTTGTTTCCCAGTCAGAAATGGAGTTGAATCACATGCAGTTTCTTGTCCTACGAGCAAGAGTTGTTTTCTGCTAAGAAGTGTCACTATTGCGCTCCCATTGCCATACACAGTGCAAATAGCACTCGCGTCTTTTCCCTGCAAGTAAAGTGTATTGGACTGAAGAGAAGCTACTGTTCTTTTCAGTTTCCTAAGCAGAGTTGAAGTAGATATGGCCCGTGTGTGTAGGAAGCACAGTTCTTTTGTTCTGAGCAAGCTCACTGTTCTGGCCCTATAGGAAACACAGGAGAGTAGAAGAATGCTCTTTTCTCAAAAGCAGAGTGTGTTTCTTGTAAGGCGAGCTAGTATTTGTTTCCCAGTCCTCAATGGTGTTGAATCACATGCAGTTTCTTGTCCTGCAAGCAAGAGTTGTTTTCTGGTAAAAGAGTCACTATTGCACTCCCATTGGCATACACAGTGTAAATAGCACTCGCGTCTGTTTTCAGCAAGTACAGTGTATTGGACTGAAGGGAAGCTACTGTTCTTGTCAGTTTCCTAAGCAGTGTTGAACTAGATATGGCCCGTGTGTCGGAAGCACAGTTCTTTTGTTCTGAGCAAGCTCACTGTTCTGGCCCTATAGGAAACACAGGAGAGTAGAAGAATGCTCTTTTCTCAAAAGCAGAGTGTGTTTCTTGTAAGGCAAGCTAGCATTTCTTTCCCAGTCATAAACGGAGTTGAGTCACATGCTGTTTCTGGTCCTACGAGCAAGAGTTGTTTTCTGCTAAGAAGAGTAACTATTGCGCTCCCATTGCCATACACATTGCAAATAGCACTCGTGTCTGTTCCCAGAAAGTACAGTGTATAGGACTGAAGAGAAGCTACTGTTTTTTCAGTTTCCTAAGCAGAGTTGAACTAGATATGGCCCGTGAGTATAGGAAGCACAGTTCTTTTGTTCTGAGCAAGCTCTCTGTTCTGGCCCTATAGGAAACACAGTAGAGTAGAAGAATGCTCTTTTCTCAAAAGCAGAGTGTGTTTCTAGTAAGGCGAGCTAGTATTTGTTTCCCAGTCAGAAATGGAGTTGAATCACATGCAGTTTCTGATCCTACGAGCAGGAGTTGTTTTCTGGTAAGAAGAGTCACTATTGCGCTCCATTTGCCATACACAGTGCAAATAGCACTGGCGTCTGTTCCCAGCAAGTACAGTGTATTGGACTGAAGGGAAGCTACTGTTCTTGTCAGTTTCCTAAGCAGAGTTGAACTAGATATGGCCCGTGTGTCGGAAGCACTGTTCTTTTTTTCTGAGCAAGCTTACTGTTCTGGCCATATAGGAAACACAGTAGAATAGAAGAATGCTCTTTTCTCAAAAGCAGAGTGTGTTTCTTGTAAGGCGAGCTAGTGTTTGTTTCCCAATCAGAAAAGGATTTGAATCATATACAGTTTCTGGTCCTATGAGCAAGAGTGATTTTGTGGTAAAAAAGAGTCACTTTTGTGCTCCATTTGCCATACACAGTGCAAAGAGCACTCGCTTCTGATCCCAGCAAGTACAGTGTATTGGACTGAAGAGAAGCTACTGTTCTTGTCAGTTTCCTAAGCAGAGTTGAACTAGATATGGCCCGTGTGTCGGAAGCACAGTGCTTTTTTTCTGAGCAAGCTCACTGTTCTGGCCCTATAGGAAACACAGTAGATTAGAAGAGTGCTCTTTTCTCAAAAGCAGAATGTGTTTCTTGTAAGGCGAGCTAGTATTTGTTTCCCAGTCAGAAATGGAGTTGAATCACATGCAGTTTCTTGTCCTACGAGCAAGAGTTGTTTTCTGCTAAGAAGTGTCACTATTGCGCTCCCATTGCCATACACAGTGCAAATAGCACTCGCGTCTCTTCCCTGCAAGTAAAGTGTATTGGACTGAAGAGAAGCTACTGTTCTTTTCAGTTTCCTAAGCAGAGTTGAAGTAGATATGGCCCGTGTGTGTAGGAAGCACAGTTCTTTTGTTCTGAGCAAGCTCACTATTCTGGCCCTATAGGAAACACAGGAGAGTAGAAGAATGCTCTTTTCTCAAAAGCAGAGTGTGTTTCTTGTAAGGCAAGCTAGTATTTGTTTCCCAGTCCTCAATGGAGTTGAATCACATGCAGTTTCTTGTCCTGCAAGCAAGAGTTGTTTTCTGGTAAGAAGAGTCACTTTTGCGCTCCCATTGCCATACACAGTGCAAATAGCACTCGCGTCTGTTCCCAGCAAGTACAGTGTATTGGACTGAAGGGAAGCTACTGTTCTTGTCAGTTTCCTAAGCAGAGTTGAACTAGATATGGCCCGTGTGTCGGAAGCACTGTTCTTTTGTTCTGAGCAAGCTTACTGTTCTGGCCATATAGGAAACACAGTAGAATAGAAGAATGCTCTTTTCTCAAAAGCAGAGTGTGTTTCTTGTAAGGCGAGCTAGTGTGTGTTTCCCAATCAGAAAAGGATTTGAATCACATACAGTTTCTGGTCCTATGAGCAAGAGTGATTTTGTGGTAAAAAAGAGACACTTTTGTTCTCCATTTGCCATACACAGTGCAAAGAGCACTCGCTTCTGATCCCAGCAAGTACAGTGTATTGGACTGAAGAGAAGCTACTGTTCTTGTCAGTTTCCTAAGCAGAGTTGAACTAGATATGGCCCGTGTGTCGGAAGCACAGTGCTTTTGTTCTGAGCAAGCTCACTGTTCTGGCCCTATAGGAAACACAGTAGATTAGAAGAGTGCTCTTTTCTCAAAAGCAGAATGTGTTTCTTGTAAGGCGAGCTAGTATTTGTTTCCCAGTCAGAAATGGAGTTGAATCACATGCAGTTTCTTGTCCTATGAGCAAGAGTTGTTTTCTGCTAAGAAGTGTCACTGTTGCGCTCCCATTGCCATACACAGTGCAAATACCACTCGCGTCTGTTCCCTGCAAGTAAAGTGTATTGGACTGAAGAGAAGCTACTGTTCTTTTCAGTTTCCTAAGCAGAGTTGAAGTAGATATGGCCTGTGTGTGTAGGAAGCACAGTTCTTTTGTTCTGAGCAAGCTCACTATTCTGGCCCTATAGGAAACACAGGAGAGTAGAAGAATGCTCTTTTCTCAAAAGCAGAGTGTGTTTCTTGTAAGGCAAGCTAGTATTTGTTTCCCAGTCCTCAATGGACTTGAATCACATGCAGTTTCTTGTCCTGCAAGCAAGAGTTGTTTTCTGGTAAGAAGAGTCACTATTGTGCTCCCATTGCCATACACAGTGCAAATAGCACTCGCGTCTGTTCCCAGCAAGTACAGTGTATTGGACTGAAGGGAAGCTACTGTTCTTGTCAGTTTCCTAAGCAGAGTTGAACTAGATATGGCCCGTGTGTTGGAAGCACAGTTCTTTTGTTCTGAGGAAGCTCACTGTTCTGGCCCTATAGGAAACACAGTAGAGTAGAAGAATGCTCTTTTCTCAAAAGCAGAGTGTGTTTCTTGTAAGGCGAGCTAGTGTGTGTTTCCCAATCAGAAAAGGATTTGAATCACATACAGTTTCTGGTCCTATGAGCAAGAGTGATTTTGTGGTAAAAAAGAGACACTTTTGTTCTCCATTTGCCATACACAGTGCAAAGAGCACTCACTTCTGATCCCAGCAAGTACAGTGTATTGGACTGAAGGGAAGCTACTGTTCTTGTCAGTTTCCTAAGCAGAGTTGAACTAGATATGGCCCGTGTGTCGGAAGCACAGTGCTTTTGTTCTGAGCAAGCTCACTGTTCTGGCCCTATAGGAAACACAGTAGATTAGAAGAGTGCTCTTTTCTCAAAAGCAGAATGTGTTTCTTGTAAGGCGAGCTAGTATTTGTTTCCCAGTCAGAAATGGAGTTGAATCACATGCAGTTTCTTGTCCTACGAGCAAGAGTTGTTTTCTGCTAAGAAGTGTCACTATTGCGCTCCCATTGCCATACACAGTGCAAATAGCACTCGCGTCTTTTCCCTGCAAGTAAAGTGTATTGGACTGAAGAGAAGCTACTGTTCTTTTCAGTTTCCTAAGCAGAGTTGAAGTAGATATGGCCCGTGTGTGTAGGAAGCACAGTTCTTTTGTTCTGAGCAAGCTCACTGTTCTGGCCCTATAGGAAACACAGGAGAGTAGAAGAATGCTCTTTTCTCAAAAGCAGAGTGTGTTTCTTGTAAGGCGAGCTAGTATTTGTTTCCCAGTACTCAATGGTGTTGAATCACATGCAGTTTCTTGTCCTGCAAGCAAGAGTTGTTTTCTGGTAAGAAGAGTCACTATTGCACTCCCATTGGCATACACAGTGTAAATAGCACTCGCGTCTGTTTTCAGCAAGTACAGTGTATTGGACTGAAGGGAAGCTACTGTTCTTGTCAGTTTCCTAAGCAGTGTTGAACTAGATATGGCCCGTGTGTCGGAAGCACAGTTCTTTTGTTCTGAGCAAGCTCACTGTTCTGGCCCTATAGGAAACACAGGAGAGTAGAAGAATGCTCTTTTCTCAAAAGCAGAGTGTGTTTCTTGTAAGGCAAGCTAGCATTTCTTTCCCAGTCATAAACGGAGTTGAGTCACATGCTGTTTCTGGTCCTACGAGCAAGAGTTGTTTTCTGCTAAGAAGAGTAACTATTGCGCTCCCATTGCCATACACATTGCAAATAGCACTCGTGTCTGTTCCCAGAAAGTACAGTGTATAGGACTGAAGAGAAGCTACTGTTTTTTCAGTTTCCTAAGCAGAGTTGAACTAGATATGGCCCGTGAGTATAGGAAGCACAGTTCTTTTGTTCTGAGCAAGCTCTCTGTTCTGGCCCTATAGGAAACACAGTAGAGTAGAAGAATGCTCTTTTCTCAAAAGCAGAGTGTGTTTCTAGTAAGGCGAGCTAGTATTTGTTTCCCAGTCAGAAATGGAGTTGAATCACATGCAGTTTCTGATCCTACGAGCAGGAGTTGTTTTCTGGTAAGAAGAGTCACTATTGCGCTCCATTTGCCATACACAGTGCAAATAGCACTGGCGTCTGTTCCCAGCAAGTACAGTGTATTGGACTGAAGGGAAGCTACTGTTCTTGTCAGTTTCCTAAGCAGAGTTGAACTAGATATGGCCCGTGTGTCGGAAGCACTGTTCTTTTTTTCTGAGCAAGCTTACTGTTCTGGCCATATAGGAAACACAGTAGAATAGAAGAATGCTCTTTTCTCAAAAGCAGAGTGTGTTTCTTGTAAGGCGAGCTAGTGTTTGTTTCCCAATCAGAAAAGGATTTGAATCATACACAGTTTCTGGTCCTATGAGCAAGAGTGATTTTGTGGTAAAAAAGAGTCACTTTTGTGCTCCATTTGCCATACACAGTGCAAAGAGCACTCGCTTCTGATCCCAGCAAGTACAGTGTATAGGACTGAAGAGAAGCTACTGTTCTTGTCAGTTTCCTAAGCAGAGTTGAACTAGATATGGCCCGTGTGTCGGAAGCACAGTGCTTTTTTTCTGAGCAAGCTCACTGTTCTGGCCCTATAGGAAACACAGTAGATTAGAAGAGTGCTCTTTTCTCAAAAGCAGAATGTGTTTCTTGTAAGGCGAGCTAGTATTTGTTTCCCAGTCAGAAATGGAGTTGAATCACATGCAGTTTCTTGTCCTACGAGCAAGAGTTGTTTTCTGCTAAGAAGTGTCACTATTGCGCTCCCATTGCCATACACAGTGCAAATAGCACTCGCGTCTCTTCCCTGCAAGTAAAGTGTATTGGACTGAAGAGAAGCTACTGTTCTTTTCAGTTTCCTAAGCAGAGTTGAAGTAGATATGGCCCGTGTGTGTAGGAAGCACAGTTCTTTTGTTCTGAGCAAGCTCACTATTCTGGCCCTATAGGAAACACAGGAGAGTAGAAGAATGCTCTTTTCTCAAAAGCAGAGTGTGTTTCTTGTAAGGCAAGCTAGTATTTGTTTCCCAGTCCTCAATGGAGTTGAATCACATGCAGTTTCTTGTCCTGCAAGCAAGAGTTGTTTTCTGGTAAGAAGAGTCACTTTTGCGCTCCCATTGCCATACACAGTGCAAATAGCACTCGCGTCTGTTCCCAGCAAGTACAGTGTATTGGACTGAAGGGAAGCTACTGTTCTTGTCAGTTTCCTAAGCAGAGTTGAACTAGATATGGCCCGTGTGTCGGAAGCACTGTTCTTTTGTTCTGAGCAAGCTTACTGTTCTGGCCATATAGGAAACACAGTAGAATAGAAGAATGCTCTTTTCTCAAAAGCAGAGTGTGTTTCTTGTAAGGCGAGCTAGTGTGTGTTTCCCAATCAGAAAAGGATTTGAATCACATACAGTTTCTGGTCCTATGAGCAAGAGTGATTTTGTGGTAAAAAAGAGACACTTTTGTTCTCCATTTGCCATACACAGTGCAAAGAGCACTCGCTTCTGATCCCAGCAAGTACAGTGTATTGGACTGAAGAGAAGCTACTGTTCTTGTCAGTTTCCTAAGCAGAGTTGAACTAGATATGGCCCGTGTGTCGGAAGCACAGTGCTTTTGTTCTGAGCAAGCTCACTGTTCTGGCCCTATAGGAAACACAGTAGATTAGAAGAGTGCTCTTTTCTCAAAAGCAGAATGTGTTTCTTGTAAGGCGAGCTAGTATTTGTTTCCCAGTCAGAAATGGAGTTGAATCACATGCAGTTTCTTGTCCTATGAGCAAGAGTTGTTTTCTGCTAAGAAGTGTCACTGTTGCGCTCCCATTGCCATACACAGTGCAAATACCACTCGCGTCTGTTCCCTGCAAGTAAAGTGTATTGGACTGAAGAGAAGCTACTGTTCTTTTCAGTTTCCTAAGCAGAGTTGAAGTAGATATGGCCTGTGTGTGTAGGAAGCACAGTTCTTTTGTTCTGAGCAAGCTCACTATTCTGGCCCTATAGGAAACACAGGAGAGTAGAAGAATGCTCTTTTCTCAAAAGCAGAGTGTGTTTCTTGTAAGGCAAGCTAGTATTTGTTTCCCAGTCCTCAATGGACTTGAATCACATGCAGTTTCTTGTCCTGCAAGCAAGAGTTGTTTTCTGGTAAGAAGAGTCACTATTGTGCTCCTATTGCCATACACAGTGCAAATAGCACTCGCGTCTGTTCCCAGCAAGTACAGTGTATTGGACTGAAGGGAAGCTACTGTTCTTGTCAGTTTCCTAAGCAGAGTTGAACTAGATATGGCCCGTGTGTTGGAAGCACAGTTCTTTTGTTCTGAGGAAGCTCACTGTTCTGGCCCTATAGGAAACACAGTAGAGTAGAAGAATGCTCTTTTCTCAAAAGCAGAGTGTATTTCTTGTAAGGCGAGCTAGTATTTGTTTCCCAGTCAGAAATGGAGTTGAATCACATGCAGTTTCTGGTCCTACGAGCAGGAGTTGTTTTCTGGTAAGAAGAATCACTGTTGCACTCCATTTGCCATACACAGTGCAAATAGCACTCGCGTCTGTTCCCAGCAAGTACAGTGTATTGGACTGAAGGGAAGCTACTGTTCTTTTCAGTTTCCTAAGCAGAGTTGAACTCGATATGGCCCGTGCGTCGGAAGCACAGTGCTATAGTTCTGAGCAAGCTCACTGTTCTGGCCATATATGAAACACAGTAGATTAGAAGAGTGCTCTTTTCTCAAAAGCAGAATGTGTTTCTTGTAAGGCGAGCTAGTATTTGTTTCCCAGTCAGAAATGGAGTTGAATCACATGCAGTTTCTTGTCCTATGAGCAAGAGTTGTTTTCTGCTAAGAAGTGTCACTATTGCGCTCCCATTGCTATACACAGTGCAAATAGCACTCGCGTCTGCTCCCTGCAAGTAAAGTGTATTGTACTGAAGGGAAGCTACTGTTCTTGTCAGTTTCCTAAGCAGAGTTGAACTAGATATGGGCCGAGTGTCGGAAGCACTGTTCTTTTGTTCTGAGCAAGCTTACTGTTCTGGCCATATAGGAAACACAGTAGAGTAGAAGAATGCTCTTTTCTCAAAAGCAGAGTGTGTTTCTTGTAACGCGAGCTAGTGTTTGTTTCCCAATCAGAAAAGGATTTGAATCACATACAGTTTCTGGTCCTATGAGCAAGAGTGGTTTTGTGGGAAAAAGAGTCACTTTTGTGCTCCATTTGCCATACACAGTGCAAAGACCACTTGCTTCTGATCCCAGCAAGTACAGTGTATTGGACTGAAGAGAAGCTACTGTTCTTGTCAGTTTCCTAAGCAGAGTTGAAATAGATATGGCCCGTGTGTCGGAAGCACAGTGCTTTTGTTCTGAGCAAGCTCACTGTTCTGGCCATATAGGAAACACAGTAGATTAGAAGAGTGCTCTTTTCTCAAAAGCAGAATGTGTTTCTTGTAAGGCGCGCTAGTATTTGTTTCCCAGTCAGTAATGGAGTTGAATCACATGCAGTTTCTTGTCCTACGAGCAAGAGTTGTTTTCTGCTAAGAAGTGTCACTATTGCGCTCCCATTGCCATACACAGTGCAAATAGCACTCGCGTCTGTTCTCTGCAAGTAAAGTGTATTGGACTGAAGAGAAGCTACTGTTCTTTTCAGTTTCCTAAGCAGAGTTGAATTAGATATGGCCCGTGTGTGTAGGAAGCACAGTTCTTTTGTTCTGAGCAAGCTTACTGTTCTGGCCCTATAGGAAACACAGGAGAGTAGAAGAGTGCTCTTTTCTCAAAAGCAGAGTGTGTTTCTAGTAAGGCAAGCTACCATTTCTGTCCCAGTCATAAACGGAGTTGAGTCACATGCTGTTTCTGGTCCTACGAGCAATGGTTGTTTTCTGCTAAGAAGAGTAACTATTGCGCTCCCATTGCCATACACATTGCAAATAGCACTCGCGTCTGTTCCCAGAAAGTTCAGTGTATTGGACTGAAGAGAAGCTACTGTTCTTGTCAGTTTCCTAAGCAGAGTTAAACTAGATATGGCCCATGTGTTGGAAGCACAGTTCTTTTGTTCTGAGCAAGCTCACTGTTCTGGCCCTATAGGAAACACAGTAGAGTAGAAGAATGCTCTTTTCTCAAAAGCAAAGTGTGTTTCTTGTAAGGCGAGCTAGTGTTTGTTTCCCAGTCAGAAATGGAGTTGAATCACATGCAGTTTCTGGTCCTACGAGCAGGAGTTGTTTTCTGGTAAGAAGAGTCACTGTTGCGCTCCATTTGCCATACACAGTGCAAATAGCACTAGCGTCTGATCCCAGCAAGTACAGTGTATTGGACTGAAGGGAAGCTACTGTTCTTGTCAGTTTCCTAAGCAGAGTTGAACTAGATATGGCCCGTGTGTCAGAAGCACTGTTCTTTTGTTCTGAGCAAGCTTACTGTTCTGGCCATATTGGAAACACAGTAGAGTAGAAGAATGCTCTTTTCTCAAAAGCAGAGTGTGTTTCTTGTAAGGCGAGCTAGTGTTTGTTTCCCAATCAGAAAAGAATTTGAATCACATACAGTTTCTGGTCCTATGAGCAAGAGTGGTTTTGTGGTAAAAAGAGTCACTTTTGTGCTCCATTTGCCATACACAGTGCAAATAGCACTGGCGTCTGTTCCCAGCAAGTACAGTGTATTGGACTGAAGAGAAGCTACTGTTCTTGTCAGTTTCCTAAGCAGAGTTGAACTAGATATGGCCCGTGTGTCGGAAGCACAGTGCTTTTGTTCTGAGCAAGCACACTGTTCTGGCCATATAGGAAACAAAGTAGATTAGAAGAGTGCTCTTTTCTCAAAAGCAGAATGTGTTTCCTGTAAGGCGAGCTAGTATTTGTTTCCCAGTCAGTAATGGAGTTGAATCACATGCAGTTTCTTGTCCTACGAGCAAGAGTTGTTTTCTGCTAAGAAGTGTCACTATTGTGCTCCCATTGCCATACACAGTGCAAATAGCACTCGCGTCTGTTCCCTGCAAGTAAAGTGTATTGTACTGAAGGGAAGCTACTGTTCTTGTCAGTTTCCTAAGCAGACTTGAACTAGATATGGGCTGTGTGTCGGAAGCACTGTTCTTTTGTTCTGAGCAAGCTTACTGTTCTGGTCATATAGGAAACACAGTAGAGTATAAGAATGCTCTTTTCTCAAAAGGAGAGTGTGTTTCTTGTAATGCGAGCTAGTGTTTGTTTCCCAATCAGAAAAGGATTTGAATCATATACAGTTTCTGGTCCTATGAGCAAGAGTGGTTTTGTGGTAAAAAGAGTCACTTTTGTGCTCCATTTGCCATACACAGTGCAAAGAGCACTCGCTTCTGATCCCAGCAAGTACAGTGTATTGGACTGAAGAGAAGCTACTGTTCTTGTCAGTTTCCTAAGCAGAGTTGAACTAGATATGGCCCGTGTGTCGGAAGCACAGTGCTTTTGTTCTGAGCAAGCTCACTGTTCTGGCCATATAGGAAACACAGTAGATTAGAAGAGTGCTCTTTTCTCAAAAGCAGAATGTGTTTCTTGTAAGGCGAGCTAGTATTTGTTTCCCAGTCAGAAATGGAGTTGAATCACATGCAGTATCTTGTCCTATGAGCTAGAGTTGTTTTCTGCTAATAAGTGTCACTATTGCGCTCCCATTGCGATACACAGTGCAAATAGCACTCGCGTCTGTTCCCTGCAAGTAAAGTGTAATGGACTGAAGAGAAGCTACTGTTCTTGTCAGGTTCCTTAGCAGAGTTGAACTAGATATGGCCCGTGTGTGTAGAAAGCACAGTTCTTTTGTTCTGAGCAAGCTCACTGTTCTGGCCCTATAGGAAACACAGTAGATTAGAAGAGTGCTCTTTTCTCAAAAGCAGAGTGTGTTTCTTGTAAGGCGAGCTAGCATTTGTTTCCCAGTCGTAAACGGAGTTGAATCACATGCAGTTTCTGGTCCTATGAGCAAGAGTTGTTTTGTGGTAAAAAGAGTCACTTTTGTGCTCCATTCGCCATACACAGTGCAAAGAGCACTCGTGTCTGTTCCCAGCAAGTACAGTGTATTGGCCTGAAGAGAAGCTACTGTTCTTGTCAGTTTCCTAAGCAGAGTTGAACTAGATATGGCCCGTGTGTTTAGGAAGCACAGTTCTTTTGTTCTGAGCAAGCTCATTGTTCTGGCCCTATAGGAAACACAGGAGAGTAGAAGAGTGCTCTTCTCAAAAGCAGAGTGTGTTTCCTGTAGGGCGATCTAGTATTTGTTTCCCAGTCCTAAATGGAGTTGAATCACATGCAGTTTCTTGTCCTACGAGCAAGAGTTGTTTTCTGCTAAGAAGAGTCACTATTGCTCTCCCATTGCCATACACAGTGCAAAGAGCACTCGTTTCTTATCCCTGCAAGTACAGTATATTGGACTGAAGAGAAGCTACTGTTCTTGTCAGTTTCCTAAGCAGAGTTGAACTAGATATGGCCCGTGTGTGTAGGAAGCACAGTTCTTTTGTTCTGAGCAAGCTCACTGTTCTGGCCCTATAGGAAACACAGTAGATTAGAAGAGTGCTCTTTTCTCAAAAGCAAAGTGTGTTTCTTGTAAGGTGACCTAGCATTTGTTTCCCAGTCGTAAATGGAGTTGAATCACATGCAGTTTCTGGTCCTATGAGCAAGAGTTGTTTTGTGGTAAAAAGAGTCACTTTTATGTTCTATTCGCCATACACAGTGCAAAGAGAACTTGCATCTGATCCCAGCAAGGACAGTGTATTGGACTGAAAAAAAGCTACTGTTCTTGTCAGTTTCATAAGCAGAGTTGAACTAGATATGGCCCGTGTGTCGGAAGCACAGTTCTTTTGTTCTGAGCAAGCTCACTGTTCTGGCCCTATAGGAAACACAGTAGATTAGAAGAGTGCTCTTTTCTCAAAAGCAGAGTGTGTTTCTTGTAAGGCGAGCTACTATTTTTTTCCCAGTCAGAAATGGAATTGAATCACATGCAGTTTGTGGTCCTATGAACAAGAGTTGTTTTCTGGTAAGAAGTGTCACTATTGCGCTCCATTTGCCATACACAGTGCAATAGCACTCGCGTCTGTTCCCAGCAAGTACAGAGTATTGGACTGAAGAGAAGCTACTGTTCTTGTCAGTTTCCTAAGCAGAGTTGAACTGGATATGACCTGTGTGTGTAGGATTCACAATTTTTTTCTTCTGAGCAAGCTCACTGTTCTGGCCCTATAGGAAACACAGGAGAGTAGAAGAGTGCTCTTTTCTCAGAAGCAGAGTATGTTTCTTGTAAGGCGAGCTAGTATTTGTTTCCCAGTCAGAAATGGAGTTTAATCACATGCAGTTTCTGGTCCTACGAGCAAGAGTTGTTTTCTGGTAAGAAGAGTCACTATTGCGCTCCCATTGCCATACACAGTGCAAATAGCACTCGCGTCTGTTCCCAGCAAGTACAGTGTATTAGACTGAAGAGAAGCTACTGTTCTTGTCAGGTTCCTAAGTTGAGTTGAACTAGATATGGCCCGTGTGCGTAGAAAGCACAGTTCTTTTGTTCTGAGCAAGCTGACTGTTCTGGCACTATAGGAAACACAGTATAGAAGAAGAGTGCTCTTTATTCAAAAGCAGAGTGTGTTTCTTGTAAGGCGAGCTAGCATTTGTTTCCCTTTCATAAACAGAGTTGAATCACATGCAGTTTCTGGTCCTACAAGCAAGAGTTGTTTTCTGCTAAGAAGAGTCACTATTGTTCTCCCATTGCAATACACAGTGCAAATAGCACTCGCGTGTGTTCCCAGCAAGTACTGTGCATTGGACTGAAGAGAAGCTACTGTTCTCGTCAGTTTCCTAGGTGGAGTTGAACTAGATATGTCCGGTACGTCAGAAGCACAGTTCTTTTGTTCTGAGCAAGCTCACTGTTCTGGCCCTATAAGAAACACAGTAGATTAGAAGAGTGCTCTTTTCTCAAAAGCAGAGTGTGTTTCTTGTAAGGCGAGCTAGTGTTTGTTTCCCAATCAGAAAAGGATTTGAATCACATCCAGTTTCTGGTCCTACTAGCAAGAGTTGTTTTGTGGTAAAAAGAGTCACTTTTGTGCTTCATTCGCCATACACAGTTCAAAGAGCACTAGCGTTTGATCCCAGCAAGTACAGTGTATTGGACTGAAGAGAAGCTACTGTTCTTGTCAGTTTCCTAAGCAGAGTTGAACTAGATATGGCCCGTGTGTCGGAAGCACAGTGCTTTTGTTCTGAGCAAGCTCACTGTTCTGGCCATATATGAAACACAGTAGATTAGAAGAGTGCTCTTTTCTTAAAAGCAGAATGTGTTTCTTGTAAGGCGAGCTAGTATTTGTTTCCCAGACAGAAATGGAGTTGAATCACATGCAGTTTCTTGTCCTACGAGCAAGAGTTGTTTTCTGCTAAGAAGAGTCACCATTTCGCTCCCATTGCCATACACAGTGCAAATAGCACTCGCTTCTGTTCCCTGCAAGTACAGTGTATTGTACTGAAGAGAAGCTACTGTTTTCCTGAGTTTCCTAAGTGGATTTGAACTAGATATGGCCTGTGTGTCGGTAGCACAGTTCTTTTGTTCTGAGCAACCTCACTGTTCTGGCCCTATAGGAAACACAGTAGATTAGAAGAGTGCTCTTTTCTCAAAAGCAGAGTTTGTTTCTTGTAAGGCGATCTAGTATTTGTTTCCCAGTCAGAAATGGAGTTGAATCACATGCCGAATCTGGTCCTACGAGCAAGAGTTGCTTTCTGGTAAGAAGAGTCACTATTGCGCTCCATTTGCCATACACAGTGCAAATAGGACTTGCGTCTGTTTTCAGCAAGTACAGTGTATTGGACTGAAGAGAAGCTACTGTTCTCGTCAGTTTCATATGTGGAGTTGAACTACATATGGACCCTACGTCGGAAGCACAGTTCTTTTGTTTTGAGCAAGCTCATTGTTCTGGCCCTATAGGAAACACAGTAGATTAGAAGAGTGCTCTTTTCTCAAAAGCAGAGTGTGTTTCTTGTAAGGCGAGCTAGTATTTGTTTCCCAGTCAGAAATGGAGTTGAATCACATGCAGTTTCTGGTCCTACGAGCAGGAGTTGTTTTCTGGTAAGAAGAGTCACTATTGCGCTCCATTTGCCATACACAGTGCAAATAGCACTCGCGTCTGTTCCCAGCAAATACAGTGTATTGGACTGAAGAGAAGCTACTGTTCTTGTCAGTTTCCTAAGCAGAGTTGAACTAGATATGGCCCATGTGTTGGAAGCACAGTTCTTTTGTTCTGAGCAAGCTCAATCTTCTGGCCCTGTAGGAAACACAGTAGAGTAGTAGAGTGCTCTTTTCTCAAAAGCAGAGTGTGTTTCTTGTAAGGCGAGCTAGTGTTTGTTTCCCAATCAGAAGAGGATTTGTATCACATGCAGTTTCTGGTCCTATGAGAAAGTGTTGTTTTGTGGTAAAAAGAGTCACTTTTGTGCTCCATTCACCATACACAGTGCAAAGAACACTCGAGTCTGTTTCCAGCAAGTACAGTGTATAGGACTGTAGAGAAGCTACTGTTATTGTCAGTTTCGTAAGCAGAGTTTAACTAGATATGGCCCGTGTGTGTAGAAGCACAGTTCTTTTGTTCTGAGCAAGCTCACTGTTCTGGCCCTATAGGAAACACAGGAGAGAAGAAGAGTGCTCTTTTCTCAAAAGCAGAGTGTGTTTCTTGTAAGGCGAGGTAGCATTTGTTTCCCAGTCGTAAACGGAGTTGAATCACATGCAGTTTCTGGTCCTATGAGAAAGAGTTGTTTTGTGTTAATAAGAGTCACTTTTGTGCTCCATTCGCCATACACAGTACAAAGAGCACTTGCGTCTGATCCCAGCAAGGACAGTGTATTGGACTGAAGAGAAGCTACTGTTCTTGTCAGTTTCCTAAGCAGATTTGAACTAGATATGGCCCGTGTGTCGGAAGCACAGTGCTTTTGTTCTGAGCAAGCTCACTGTTCTGGCCCTATAGGAAACACAGTAGATTAGAAGAGTGCTCTGTTCTCAAAAGCGGAGTGTGTTTCTTGTAAGGCGAGCTAGTATTTGTTTCCCAGTCAGAAATGGAGTTGAATCACATGCAGTTTCTGGTCCTACGAGCAGGAGTTGTTTTCTGGTAAGCAGAGTCACTATTGCGCTCCCAATTACATACACAGTGCAAATAGCACTAGCGTCTGTTCCCAGCATGTACAGTGTATTGGACTGAAGAGAAGCTACCGTTCTCATCAGTTTGCTAAGTGGAGTTGAACTAGATATGGCCGTATGTTGGAAGCACAGTTCTTTTGTTCTGAGCAAGCTCACTCTTCTGGCCCTATAGGAAACACAGTAGATTAGAAGAGTGCTCTTTTTTCAAAAGCAGAGTGTGTTTCTTGTAAGGCGAGGTAGTATTTGTTTCCCAGACAGAAAAGGAGTTGAATCACATGCAGTTTCTGGTCCTATGAGCAAGAGTTGTTTTCTGGTAAGAAGAGTCACTATTGTGCTCCATTTGCCATACACAGTGCAAATAGCACTCGCATCTGTTCCCAGCAAGTACAGTGTATTGGACTGAAGAGAAGCTACTGTTCTCGTCAGTTTCCTAAGCAGAGTTGAACTAGATATGGCCCGTGTGTTTAGGAAGCACAGTTCTTTTGTTCTGAGCAAGCTCACTGCTCTGGCCCTATAGGAAACACAGGAGAGTAGAAGAGTGCACTTCTCAAAAGCAGAGTGTGTTTATTGTAAGGCGAGCTAGTGTTTGTTTCCCAGTCCTAAATGGAGTTGAATCACATGCAGTTTCTTGTCCCACGAGCAAGAGTTGTTTTCTGCTAAGAATAGTCACTATTGCTCTCCCATTGCCATACACAGTGCAAAGAGCACTCGTTTCTTATCCCTGCAAGTACAGTATATTGGACTGAAGAGAAGCTACTGTTCTTGTCAGTTTCCTAAGCAGAGTTGAACTAGATATGGCCCGTGTGTGTAGGAAGCACAGTTCTTTTGTTCTGAGCAAGCTCACTGTTCTGGCCCTATATGAAACACAGGAGAGTAGAAGAGTGCTCTTTTCTCAAAAGCAGAGTGTGTTTCTTGTAAGGTGACCTAGCATTTGTTTCCCAGTCGTAAATGGAGTTGAATCACATGCATTTTCTGGTCCTATGAGCAAGAGTTGTTTTGTGGTAAAAAGAGTCACTTTTATGTTCTATTCGCCATACACAGTGCAAAGAGCACTTGCATCTGATCCCAGCAAGGACAGTGTATTGGACTGAAGAGAAGCTACTGTTCTTGTCACGTTCCTAAGCAGAGTTGAACTAGATATGACCCGTGTGCGTAGAAAGCACAGTTCTTTTGTTCTGAGCAAGCTCACTGTTCTGGCACTATAGGAAACACAGTATAGAAGAAGAGTGCTCTTTATTCAAAAGCAGAGTGTGTTTCTTGTAAGGCGAGCTAGCATTTGTTTCCCATTCATAAACGGAGTTGAATCACATGCAGTTTCTGGTCCTACGAGCAAGATTTGTTTTCTGCTAAGAAGAGTCACTATTGTGCTCCCATTGCAATACACAGTGCAAATAGCACTCGCTTCTGTTCCCAGCAAGTACAGTGTATTGGACTGAAGAGAAGCTACTGTTCTTGTCAGTTTCCTAAGCAGAATTGAACTAGATATGGCCCGTGCGTTTAAGAAGCACAGTTCTTTTGTTCTGAGCAAGCTCACTGTTGTGGCCCTATAGGAACACAGTAGATAAGAAGTGTGCTCTTTTCTCAAAAGCAGAGTGTGTTTCTTGTAAGGCGAGCTAGTATTTGTTTCCCAGTCAGAAATGGAGTTGAATCACATGCAGTTTCTGGTCCTACGAGCAGGAGTTGTTTTCTGGTAAGAAGAGTCACTATTGCGCTCCCATTGACATACACAGTGCAAATAGCACTAGCGTATGTTCCCAGCAAGTACAGTGTATTGGACTGAAGAGAAGCTACTGTTCTCGTCAGTTTCCTAAGTGGAGTTGAACTAGATATGGCCCGTACTTTGGAAGCACAGTTCTTTTGTTCTGAGCAAGCTCACTGTTCTGGCCCTATAAGAAACACAGTAGATTAGAAGAGTGCTCTTTTCTCAAAAGCAGAGTGTGTTTCTTGTAAGGCGAGCTAGTGTTTGTTTCCCAATCAGAAAAGGATTTGAATCACATCCAGTTTCTGGTCCTACTAGCACGAGTTGTTTTGTGGTAAAAAGAGTCACTTTTGTGCTTCATTCACCATACACAGTTCAAAGAGCACTCGAGTTTGATCCCAGCAAGTACAGTGTATTGGACTGAAGAGAAGCTACTGTTCTTGTCAGTTTCCTAAGCAGAGTTGAACTAGATATGGCCAGTGTGTCGGAAGCACAGTGCTTTTGTTCTGAGCAAGCTCACTGTTCTGGCCATATATGAAACACAGTAGATTAGAAGAGTGCTCTTTTCTCAAAAGCAGAATGTGTTTCTTGTAAGGCGAGCTAGTATTTGTTTCCCAGACAGAAATGGAGTTGAATCACATGCAGTTTCTTGTCCTACGAGCAAGAGTTGTTTTCTGCTAAGAAGAGTCACCATTTCGCTCCCATTGCCATACACAGTGCAAATAGCACTCGCTTCTGTTCCCAGCAAGTACAGTGTATTGTACTGAAGAGAAGCTACTGTTTTCCTGAGTTTCCTAAGTGGAGTTGAACTAGATATGGCCCATATGTCGGAAGCACAGTTCTTTTGTTCTGAGCAAGCTCACTGTTCTGGCCCTATAGGAAACACAGTAGATTAGAAGAGTGCTCTTTTCTCAAAAGCAGAGTTTGTTTCTTGTAAGGCGATCTAGTATTTGTTTCCCAGTCAGAAATGGAGTTGAATCACATGCCGAATCTGGTCCTACGAGCAAGAGTTGCTTTCTGGTAAGAAGAGTCACTATTGCGCTCCATTTGCCATACACAGTGTAAATAGGACTTGCGTCTGTTTTCAGCAAGTACAGTGTATTGGACTGAAGAGAAGCTACTGTTCTCGTCAGTTTCATATGTGGAGTTGAACTACATATGTACCCTACGTCGGAAGCACAGTTCTTTTGTTCTGAGCAAGCTCATTTTTCTGGCCCTATAGGAAACACAGTAGATTAGAAGAGTGCTCTTTTCTCAAAAGCAGAGTGTGTTTCTTGTAAGGCGAGCTAGTATTTGTTTCCCAGTCAGAAATGGTGTTGAATCACATGCAGTTTCTGGTCCTACGAGCAGGAGTTGTTTTCTGGTAAGAAGAGTCACTATTGCGCTCCATTTGCCATACCCAGTGCAAATAGCACTCGCGTCTGTTCCCAGCAAATACAGTGTATTGGACTGAAGAGAAGCTACTGTTCTTGTCAGTTTCCTAAGCAGAGTTGAACTAGATATGGCCCATGTGTCGGAAGCACAGTTCTTTTGTTCTGAGCAAGCTCACTCTTCTGGCCCTATAGGAAACACAGTAGAGTAGGAGAGTGCTCTTTTCTCAAAAGCAGAGTGTGTTTCTTGTAAGGCGAGCTAGTGTTTGTTTCCCAATCAGGAGAGGATTTGTATCACATGCAGTTTCTGGTCCTATGAGAAAGTGTTGTTTTGTGGTAAAAAGAGTCACTTTTGTGCTCCATTCACCATACACAGTGCAAATAGCACTCGCATCTGTTCCCAGCAAGTACAGTGTATTGGACTGAAGAGAAGCTACTGTTCTCGTCAGTTTCCTAAGTGGAGTTGAACTAGATATGGCCCGTAAATTGGAAGCAGAGTTCTTTTGTTCTGAGCAAGCTCACTGTTCTGGCCTTATAGGAAACACAGTAGATTAGATGAGTGCTCTTTTCTCAAAAGCAGAGTGTGTTTCTTGTAAGGCAAGCTAGTGTTTGTTTCCCAATCAGAAAAAGAATTGAATCACATGCAGTTTCTTTTTCTATGAGCAAGAGTTGTTTTGTGGTAAAAAGAGTCACTTTTGTGCTCCATTTGCAATACACAGTGCAAAGAGCACTCGCGTCTGATCCCAGCAAGTACAGTGTATTAGAAGAAGAGAAGCTACTGTTCTCGTCAGTTTCCTAAGTGGAGTTGAACTAGATATGGCCCCTACGTCGGAAGCACAGTTCTTTTGTTCTGAGCAAGCTCATTTTTCTGGCCCTATAGGAAACACAGTAGATTAGAAGAGTGCTCTTTTCTCAAAAGCAGAGCGTGTTTCTTGTAAGGCGAGCTAGTGTTTGTTTCCCAATCAGAAAAGGATTTGAATCACATGCAGTTTCTGGTCCTATGAGCAAGAGTTGTTTTGTGGTAAAAAGAGTCACTTTTGTGCTCCATTCGCCATACACAGTGCAAAGAGCACTCGGGTCTGTTTCCAGCAAGTACAGTGTATTGGACTGAAGAGAAGCTACTGTTCTTGTCAGTTTCCTTAGCAGAGTTGAACTAGATATGGCTCCTGTGTGGCAAGCACAGTGCTTTTGTTCTGAGCAAGCTCACTGTTCTGGCCATATAGGAAACACAGTAGATTAGAAGAGTGCTCTTTTCTCAAAAGCAGAGTGTGTTTATTGTAAGGCGAGCTAGTATTTGTTTCCCAGTCAGAAATGGAGTTGAATCACATGGAGTTTCTGGTCCTACGAGCAGGAGTTGTTTTCTGGTAAGAAGAGTCACTATTGTGCTCCATTTGCCATACACAGTGCAAATAGCACTCGCATCTGTTCTCAGCAAGTACAGTGTATTGGACTGAAGAGAAGCTACTGTTCTTGTGAGTTTCCTAAGCAGAGTTGAACTAGATATGGCCTGTGTGTTGTAAGCACAGTGCTTTTGTGCTGAGCAAGCTCACTCTTCTGGCCCTATAGGAAACACAGTATAGTAGAAGAGTGCTCTTTTCTCAAAAGCACAGTGTGTTTCTTGTAAGGCGAGCTACTATTTGTTTCACAATCAGAAGAGGATTTGTATCACATGCAGTTTCTGGTCCTATGAGAAAGAGTTGTTTTGTGGTAAAAAGAGTCACTTTAGTGCTCCATTCACCATACACAGTGCAAAGAACACTCGAGTCTGTTTCCAGCAAGTACAGTGTATAGGACTGTAGAGAAGCTACTGTTCTTGTCAGTTTCGTAAGCAGAGTTGAACTAGATATGGCCCGAGTGTCGGAAGCACAGTGCTTTTGTTCTGAGCAAGCTCACTGTTCTGGCCCTGTAGGAAACACAGTAGATTAGAAGAGTGCTCTTTTCTCAAAAGCAGAGTGTGTTTCTTGTAAGGCGAGCTAGCGTTTGTTACCCAGTCCTAAACCGAGTTGAAACACATGCTGTTTCTGTTCCTACGAGCAAGAGTTGTTTTCTGCTAGGAAGAGTATTGTGCTCCATTTGCCATATACAGTGCAAATAGCACTCGCGTCTGTTCCCAGCAAGTACAGTGTATTGGACTGAAGAGAAGCTACTGTTCTTGTCAGGTTCCTTAGCAGAGTTGAACTAGATATGGCCCGTGTGTGTAGAAAGCACAGTTCTTTTGTTCTGAGCAAGCTCACTGTTCTGGCCCTATAGGAAACACAGGAGAGTAAAAGAGTGCTCTTTTCTCAAAAGCAGAGTGTGTTTCTTGTAAGGTGACCTAGCATTTGTTTCCCAGTCGTAAATGGAGTTGAATCACATGCAGTTTCTGGTCCTATGAGCAAGAGTTGTTTTGTGGTAAAAAGAGTCACTTTTATGTTCTAGTCGCCATACACAGTGCAAAGAGCACTTGCATCTGATCCCAGCAAGGACAGTGTATTGGACTGAAAAAAAGCTACTGTTCTTGTCAGTTTCATAAGCAGAGTTGAACTAGATATGACCCGTGTGTCGGAAGCACAGTTCTTTTGTTCTGAGCATGCTCACTGTTCTGCCCTATAGGAAACACAGTAGATTAGAAGAGTGCTCTTTTCTCAAAAGCAGAGTGTGTTTCTTGTAAGGCGAGCTACTATTTTTTTCCCAGTCAGAAATGGAGTTGAATCACATGCAGTTTCTGGTCCTATGAACAAGAGTTGTTTTCTGGTAAGAAGTGTCACTATTGCGCTCCATTTGCCATAAACAGTGCAATAGCACTCGCGTCTGTTCCCAGCAAGTACAGAGTATTGGACTGAAGAGAAGCTACTGTTCTTGTCAGTTTCCTAAGCAGAGTTGAACTAGATATGACCTGTGTGTGTAGGATTCACAATTTTTTTCTTCTGAGCAAGCTCACTGTCCTGGCCCTATAGGAAACACAGGAGAGTAGAAGAGTGCTCTTTTCTCAGAAGCAGAGTATGTTTCTTGTAAGGCGAGCTAGTATTTGTTTCCCAGTCAGAAATGGAGTTTAATCACATGCAGTTTCTGGTCCTACGAGCAAGAGTTGTTTTCTGGTAAGAAGAGTCACTATTGAGCTCCCATTGCCATACACAGTGCAAATAGCACTCGCGTCTGTTCCCAGCAAGTACAGTGTATTAGACTGAAGAGAAGCTACTGTTCTTGTCAGGTTCCTAAGTTGAGTTGAACTAGATATGGCCCGTGTGTGTAGAAAGCACAGTTCTTTTGTTCTGAGCAAGCTGACTGTTCTGGCACTATAGGAAACACAGTATAGAAGAAGAGTGCTCTTTATTCAAAAGCAGAGTGTGTTTCTTGTAAGGCGAGCTAGCATTTGTTTCCCATTCATAAACGGAGTTGAATCACATGCAGTTTCTGGTCCTACGAGCAAGAGTTGTTTTCTGCTAAGAAGAGTCACTATAGTTCTCCCATTGCAATACACAGTGCAAATAGCACTCGCTTCTGTTCCCAGCAAGTACAGTGTATTGGACTGAAGAGAAGCTACTGTTCTTGTCAGTTTCCTAAGCAGAATTGAACTAGATATGGCCCGTGCGTTTAGGAAGCACAGTTCTTTTGTTCTGAGCAAGCTCACTGTTGTGGCACTATAGGAAACACAGTAGATAAGAAGTGTGCTCTTGTCTCAAATGCAGAGTGTGTTTCTTGTAAGGCGAGCTAGTATTTGTTTCCCAGTCAGAAATGGAGTTGAATCACATGCAGTTTCTGGTCCTACGAGCAGGAGTTGTTTTCTGGTAAGAAGAGTCACTATTGCGCTCCCATTTCCATACACAGTGCAAATAGCACTCGCGTGTGTTCCCAGCAAGTACAGTGCATTGGACTGAAGAGAAGCTACTGTTCTCGTCAGTTTCCTAGGTGGAGTTGAACTAGATATGGCCCGTATGTCAGAAGCACAGTTCTTTTGTTCTGAGCAAGCTCACTGTTCTGGCCCTATAGGAAACACAGTAGATTAGAAGAGTGCTCTTTTCTCAAAAGCAGAGTGTGTTTCTTGTAAGGCGAGCTAGTGTTTGTTTCCCAATCAGAAAAGGATTTGAATCACATCCAGTTTCTCGTCCTACTAGCAAGAATTGTTTTGTGGTAAAAAGAGTCACTTTTGTGCTTCATTCGCCATACACAGTTCAAAGAGCACTCGCGTTTGATCCCAGCAAGTACAGTGTATTGGACTGAAGAGAAGCTACTGTTCTTGTCAGTTTCCTAAGCAGAGTTGAACTAGATATGGCCCGTGTGTCGGAAGCACAGTTCTTTTGTTCTGAGGAAGCTCACTGTTCTGGCCCTATAGGAAACACAGTAGATTAGAAGAGTGCTCTTTTCTCAAAAGCAGAGTGTGTTTCTTGTAAGGCGATCTAGTATTTGTTTCCCAGTCAGAAATGGAGTTGAATCACATGCAGTTTCTTGTCCTACGAAAAAGAGTTGTTTTCTGGTAAGAAGAGTCACTATTGTGCTCCATTTGCGATACACAGTGCAGTAGCACTGGCATCTGTTCCCAGCAAGTACAGTGTATTGGACTGAAGAGAAGCTACTGTTCTTGTCAGTTTCCTAAGCAGAATTGAACGAGATATGACCTGTGTGTGTAGGAAGCACAATTTTTTTCTTCTGAGCAAGCTCACTGTTCTGGCACTATAGGAAACACAGGAGAGTAGAAGAGTGCTCTTTTCTCAAAAGCAGAGTGTGTTTCTTGTAAGGCGAGCTAGTTTTTGTTTCCCAGTCAGAAATGGATTTCAATCACATGCAGTTTCTGTTCCTACGAGCAAGAGTTGTTTTCTGCTAAGAAGAGTCACTATTGAGCTCCCACTGCCATACACAGTGCAAATAGCACTCGCGTCTGTTCCCAGCAAGTACAGTGTATTGGACTGAAGAGAAGCTACTGTTCTCGTCAGTTTCCTAAGTGGAGTTGAACTAGATATGGCCCGTACTTGGGAAGCACAGATCTTTTGTTCTGAGCAAGCTCACTCTTCTGGCCCTATAGGAAACACAGTAGATTAGAAGAAGGCTCTTTTCTCAAAAGCAGAGTGTGTTTCTTGTAAAGTGAGCTAGTGTTTGTTTCCCAATCAGAAAAGGATTTGAATCACATGCAGTTTTTGGTCCTATTTGCAAGAGTTGTTTTGTGGTAAAAAGAGTCACTTTTGTGTCCATTCGCCATACACAGTTCAAAGAGCACTCACGTTTGATCCCAGCAAGTACAGTGTATTGGAATGAAGAGAAGCTACTGTTCTTGTCAGTTTCCTAAGCAGAGTTGAACTAGATATGGCCAGTGTGTCGGAAGCACAGTTCTTTTGTTCTGAGGAAGCTCACTGTTCTGGCCCTATAGGAAACACAGTAGATTAGAAGAGTGCTCTTTTCTCAAAAGCAGAGTGTGTTTCTTGTAACGCGAGCTACTATTTGTTTCCCAGTCAGAAATGGAGTTGAATCACATGCTGTTTCTGGTCCTACGAGCAGGAGTTGTTTTCCGGTAAGAAGAGTCACTATTGTGCTCCCATTTCCATACACAGTGCAAATAGAACTAGCATCTGTTCCCAGCAAGTACAGTGTATTGGACTGAAGAGAAGCTACTGTTCTTGTCAGTTTCCTAAGCAGAGTTTAACTAGATATGGCCCGTACGTTGTAAGCACAGTTCTTTTGTTCTGAGCAAGCTCACTCTTCTGGCCCTATAGGAAACACAGTAGATTAGAAGAGTGCTCTTTTCTCAAAAGCAGAGTGTGTTTCTTGTAAGGCGAGCTAGTGTTTGTTTCCCAATCATAAAAGGATTTGAATCACATGCAGTTTCTGGTCCTATGAGCAAGAGTTGTTTTGTGGCAAAAAGAGTCACTTTTGTGCTCCATTCGCCATACACAGTGCAAATAGCACTCGCGTATGTTCCCAGCAAGTACAGTGTATTGGACTGAAGAGAAGCTACTGTTCTTGTCAGGTTCCTAAGCAGAGTTGAACTAGATATGGCCTGTGTGTTGTAAGCACAGTGCTTTTGTGCTGAGCAAGCTCACTCTTCTGGCCCTATAGGAAACACAGTATAGTAGAAGAGTGCTCTTTTCTCAAAAGCAGAGTGTGTTTCTTGTAAGGCGAGCTAGTGTTTGTTTCCCAATTAGAAAAGGATTTGAATCACATGCAGTTTCTGGTCCTATGAGCAAGAGTTGTTTTGTCGTAAAAAGAGTCACTTTTGTGCTCCATTCGCCATACACAGTGCAAAGAGCACTCGCGTCTGATCCCAGCAAGTACAGTGTATTGGACTGAAGAGACGCTACTGTTCTTGTCAGTTTCCTAAGCAGAGTTGAACTTGATATGGCCCGTGTGTTGGAAGCACAGTTCTTTTGTTCTGAGGAATCTCACTGTTCTGGCCCTATAGGAAACACAGTAGATTAGAAGAGTGCTCTTTTCTCAAAAGCAGAGTGTGTTTCTTGTAAGGCGAGCTAGTATTTGTTTCCCAGTCAGAAATGGAGTTCAATCACATGCAGTTTCTGGTCCTACGAACAAGAGTTGTTTTCTGGTAAGAAGAGTCACTATTGTGCTCCCATTGCCATACACAGTGCAATAGCACTTGCGTCTGTTCCCAGCAAGTACAGTGTATTGGACTGAAGAGAAGCTACTGTTCTTGTCAGTTTCCTAAGCAGAGTTGAACGAAATATGACCTGTGTGTGTAGGAAGCACAATTTTTTTCTCTTGAGCAAGCTCACTGTTCTGGCCCTATAGGAAACACAGGAGAGTAGAAGAGTGCTCTTTTCTCAAAAGCAGAGTGTGTTTCTTATAAGGCGAGCTAGCATTTGTTTCCCATTCATAAAGGAGTTGAATCACATGCAGTTTCTGGTCCTACGAGCAAGAGCTGTTTTCTAGTAAGAAGAGTCACTATTGCCCTCCCATTGCCATACACAGTGCAAATAGCACTCGCGTCTGTTCCCAGCAAGTACAGTGTATTGGACTCAAGAGAAGCTACTGTTCTTGTCAGGTTCCTAAGCAGAGTTGAACTAGATATGGACCGTGTGTGTAGAAAGCACAGTTCTTTTGTTCTGAGCAAGCTCACTGTTCTGGCCCTATAAGAAACACAGTATAGAAGAAGAGTGCTCTTTTCTCAAAAGCAGAGTGTGTTTCTTGTAAGGAGAGCTAGCATTTGTTTCCCATTCATAAAGGAGTTGAATCACATGCAGTTTCTGGTCCTACAAGCAAGAGGTGTTTTCTGCTAAGAAGAGTCACTATTGCGCTCCCATTGCCATACACAGTGCAAACAGCACTCGCTTCTTTTCCCAGCAAGTACAGTGTACTGGACTGAAGAGAAGCTACTGTTCTTGTCAGTTTCCTAAGCAGAGTTGAACTAGATATGGCCCGTGTGTGTAGGAAGTACAGTTCTTTTTTTCTGAGCAAGCTCACTGTTCTGGCCATATAGGAAACACAGGAGAGTAGAAGAGTGCTATTTTCTCAAATGCAGAGTGTGTTTCTTGTAAAGCGATTTAGTATTTGTTTCACAGTCAAAAATGGAGTTTAATCACATGCAGTTTCTGGTCCTACGAGCAGCAGTTGTTTTCTGGTAAGAAGAATCACTATTGTGTTCCGTTTGCCATACACAGTGCAAACAGCACTCGCTTCTGTTCCCAGCAAGTACAGTGTATTGGACTGAAGAGAAGCTACTGTTCTTGTCAGTTTCCTAAGCAGAGTTGAACTAGATATGGCCCGTGTGTCGGAAGTACAGTTCTTTTGTTCTGAGCAAGCTTACTCTCTGGCACTATAGGAAACACAGTAGAGTAGAGGAATGCTCTTTTCTCTAAAGCAGAGTGTGTTTCTTGAAAGGCAAGCTAGTGTTTGTTTCCCAATCAGAAAAGGATTTGAATCACATGCACTTTCTGGTCCTATGAGCAAGAGTTGTTTTGTGGTAAAAATAGTCACTTTTGTGCTCCAATCGCCATACACAGTGCAAAGAGCACTCGCGTCTGTTCCCAGCAAGTACAGTGTATTGGATTTAGAGAAGCTACTGTTCTTTTCAGTTTCCTAACCAGAGTTGAAGTACATATGGCCCGTGTGTGTAGGAAGCACATTTCTTTTGTTCTGAGCAAGCTCACTGTTCTGGCCCTATAGGAAACACAGTATATTAGAAGAGTGCTCTTTTCTCAAAAGCAGAGTGTGTTTCTTGTAAGGCGAGATTGTGTTTGTTTCCCAGTCAGAAATGGAGTTGAATCACATGCAATTTCTGGTCCTACGAGCAGCAGTTGTTTTCTGGTAAGAAGAGTCACTATTGTGCTCTCTTTGCCATACACAGTGCAAATAGCACTTGCGCCTGTTCCCAGCAAGTATAGTGTATTGGACTAAAGAGAAGCTACTGTTTTCGTCAGTTTCCTAAGTGGAGTTGAACTAGATATGGCCCATATGTCGGAAGCACAGTTCTTTTGTTCTGAGCAAGCTCACTGTTCTGGCCCTATAGAAACACAGGAGAGTAGAAGAGTGCTCTTTTCTCAAAAGCAAAGTGTGTTTCCTGTATGGGGAGCTAGTGGTTGTTTCGCAGTGCTAAATGGAGTTTAATCACATGAAGTTTCTTGTCCTACAAGCAAGAGTTGTTTTCTGGTAAGAAGAGTCTCTATTGTGCTCCCATTGCCATACACAGTGCAAATAGCACTCGCGTCTGTTCCCAGCAAGTACAGTGTATTGGACTGAAGAGAAGCTACTGTTCTAGTCAGTTTCCTCAGTGGAGTTGAACAAGATATGGCCTGTACGTTGGAAGCACAGTTCTTTTGTTCTGAGCAAGCTCACTCTTCTGGCCCTATAGGAAACACAGGAGAGTAGAAGAGTGCTCTTTCTCAAAAGCAGAGTGTGTTTCTTGTAAGGCGAGCTAATGTTTGTTTCCGAATCAGAAATGGAGTTGAATCACATGCAGTTTCTGGTCCTACTAGCAGGAGTTGTTTTCTGGTAAGAAGAGTCACTATTGCGCTCCCATTTCCATACACAGTGCAAATGGCACTCGCGTCTGTTCCCAGCAAGTACAGTGTATTGGACTGAAGAGAAGCTACTGTTCTCGTCAGTTTCCTAAGTGGAGTTGAACTAGATATGGCCCATACTTCAGAAGCACAGTTCTTTTGTTCTGAGCAAGCTCACTGTTCTGGCCCTATAGGAAACAGAGTAGATTAGAAGAGTGCTCTTTTCTCAAAAGCAGAGTGTGTTTCTTGTAAGGCAAGCTAGCATTTGTTTCCCAAACCTAAATCGAGTTGAATCCCATGCAGTTTCTTGTCCTGCAAGCAAGAGTTGTTTTCTGGTAACAAGAGTCACTATTGTGCTCCCATTGCCATACACAGTGCAAATAGCACTCGCGTCTGTTCCCAGCAAGCACAGTGTATTGGACTGAAGAGAAGTTACTGTTCTTGTCAGTTTCCAAAGCAGAGTTGAACTAGATATGGCCCGTGTGTAGGAAGCACAGTTCTTTTGTTCTGAGAAAGCTCACTGTTCTGGCCCTATAGGAAACACAGTATAGTAGAAGAGTGCTCTTTTCTCAAAAGCAGAGTGTGTTTCTTGTAAGGCGAGCTGGTGTTTGTTTCCCAGTCCTAAATGGAGTTGAATCACATGCAGTTTCTTGTCCTACGAGCAAGAGTTGTTTTCTGGTAAGAAGAGTCACTATTGTGCTCCCATTGCCATACACAGTGCAAATAGCACTCGCGTCTGTTCCCAGCAAGTACAGTGTATTGGACTGAAGAGACGCTACTGTCTTGTCAGTTTCCTAAGTGGAGTTGAACTAGATATGGACCGTACATCGAAAGCACAGTTCTTTTGTTCTGAGCAAGCACACTGTTCTGGCTCTATAGGAAACACAGTAGATTAGAAGAGTGCTCTTTTCTCAAAAGCAGAGTGTGTTTCTTGTAAGGCGAGCTAGTGTTTGTTTCCCAGTCAGGAATGGAGTTGAATCACATGCAGTTTCTGGTCCTACGAGCCGGAGTTGTTTTCTGGTAACAAGAGTCAATATTGTGCTCCCATTGCCATAAACAGTGCAAATAGCACACGTGTCTGTTCCCAGCAAGTACAGTGTATTGGACTGAAGAGAAGCTACTGTTCTCGTCAGTTTCCTAAGTGGAGTTGAACTACATATGGCCCCTAAGTCGGAAGCACAGTTCTTTTGTTCTGAGCAAGCTCACTGTTCTGGCCCTATAGGAAACACAGTAGAGTAGAAGAATGCTCTTTTCTCAAAAGCAGAGTGTGTTTCTTGTAAGGCGAGCTAGTATTTGTTTCCCAGTCAGAAATGGAGTTGAATCATATGCAGTTTCTTGTCCTACGAGCAAGAGTTGTTTTCTGGTAAGAAGAGTCACTATTGCGCTCCCATTGCCATACACAGTGCAAATAGCACTCGCTTCTGTTCCCAGCAAGTACAGTGTATTAGACTGAAGAGAAGCTACTGTTCTCGTCAGTTTCCTAAGCAGAGTTGAAGTAGATATGGCCCGTGTGTGTAGGAAACACAGTTCTTTTGTTCTGAGCAAGCTCACTGTTCTGGCCTTATAGGAAACACAGGAGAGTAGAAGAGTGCTCTTTTCTGAAAAGCAGAGTGTGTTTATTGTAAGGCGAGCTAGTATTTGTTTCCCAGTCAGAAATGGAGTTGAATCACATGCAGTTTCTGGTCCTACGAGCAAGAATTGTTTTCTGGTAAGAAGAGTCACTATTGTGTTCCATTTGCCATACACAGTGCAAATAGCACTCGCATCTGTTCCCAGCAAGTACAGTGTATTGGACTGAAGAGAAGCTACTGTTCATGTCAGTTTCCTAAGCAGTGTTGAACTAGATATGCCCTGTGTGTGTAGGAAGCACAGCTCTTTTGTCCTGAGCAAGCTCACTGTTCTGGCCCTATAGGAAACACAGTAGATTAGAAGAGTGCTCTTTTCTCAAAAGCAGAGTGTGTTTCTTGTAAGGCGAGCTAGCATTTGTTTCCCAGTCCTAAATGGAGTTGAATCACATGCAGTTTCTTGTCCTGCAAGCAAGAGTTGTTTTCTGGTAAGAAGAGTCACTATTGCGCTCCCATTGCCATACACAGTGCAAATAGCACTCGCGTCTGTTCCCAGAAAGTACAGTGTATTGGATTGAAGGGAAGCTACTGTTCTTGTCAGTTTCCTAAGTAGAGTTGAACTAGATATGGCCCCTGTGTGTAGGAAGCACTGTTGCTGGAGAATTTCTCTCCAGCTCCCGCCACCAAGTCCCGCCAGTTCCAGAGCCCACTTACAAAATAAACACACAAACTCTTATATTATTTAAACTGCTTGGCCATTAGCTCAGGCCTGTCATTGTCTAGCTCTTACTCTTATATTTAGCCCATTTCTATTAATCTTTACTTTGCCACATGGCTTGTGGCTTACCGGTACTTTACATCTTCCTTGTCCTGATGGCGGCTGGCAGTGTCCCCCTCTCTCCGCCTTCCACTTCCCAGAATTCTTTTCCTTGTCCCGCCTATACTTCCTGCCTAGCCAATGGCCAATCAGTGATTTATTTACTGACCAATCAGCAACACACTTGACATACAGACCATCCCACAGCACTTCCCCTTTTCTTTTCTTAAAAAGGAAGGTTTTAACTTTAACATAGTAAAATTACATATAACAAAACAATTATCAAGCAAGAATTACAGTTACAATATTAAAGAAGAGATCCTATCTATCTTATATTTGTAAGTTTAAGGTTTTATATCTAACTTATCTTTTATTATAACTAAGGAAAATTGTAAGTATCTAGTCTTTAACCACATCAAAGACCTCAGAAGGATATACTATTACCTGAGAAATGGAGAAGGATATAAGCAACTTTTAGGAGTCTTGTAGGGTAGACAGAGACAGCTGGCAGCCTGGACAGTCATTCAAAGTTCTCTTGTAAGGTTGGGGCATCTGTCTTAAGCCCATAGGCCTAGAGTCTCTTATTCATTTTTCTCTGTGTCCTGTAGAATGTCTGGCAGTTTTCTCTGCAAAGCAGGAACCTGAAGAACCATTTTGTCAAGCAAAGTTCAGTGGTCACCTTTGTATGGGTCCTGCATGTCCAGTTGATCAGGCAGTCCAGGCAAGAACAGTTTCTTGCCCAAATGGCTATTTTTGTCAAGGTGAAGATAAACTCCGTATGGAGTGTCTTCGATGCCCATCCTCCTCTCTGAAGTAAATCGGTGCTGTCAGGAGCAGACATGTCTCACTGTCCAAAAAGTCTAAACTTTTAAAACATTTTAAATGCCATATTCTGTAGGTCTTTGAAGTGTTTGAAGACTACCTATCTATCTGAAATATATCTATGTATACCTAGAAGACTTAACTAACATGGCTACAAATATTATCATAGATGACTAACTATTAATCTATTTTTAATTATCCATTACAATTTTAAATGAGTTACATAAACATAATACCTCAAACAAGAATAGAAATATATATACAGTATAACAAAATTAAGTTTAAATTTGTATCAATAAACTAAAATCTATAGCGATGTAAAACATTTTAAACAAGTTGTTACTCTTTAAAAGTAGGTTCATTAATCTACCCTTTCATCCTATCATATCTAAACTATCCCCTTTTTTTCTTTAGAAAGAGATTGTATTTATAATCAACCTGCTTTAAATAAAAATATTGGTTTTTGTCTGTCCCACACCAGAGGGCTCTTCTGATTTGGGACATAAGAATCTCTTAATCATTTTTTTTTTGAGCAATATGTCTGGGTTTAGAGGGGGAGTGAGCCAATTCCATCTCTAAAGCCAGCTTGGTATATTTGGGAATTTGGGCGTAGCTTCTCTTACTACTTCCTGCTGGAGGGGGGCGCTGTATCTTATGGGGACACGAAGAAAATTTTAGGATCATGGAGTAGTCCATGAGGCTGTATCGTCTGAGCCAGTTGCCTTGAAACCATTCTGGATGTTGAATCATCTGGGCCATGGTGTCATTGCAGACCTTTCAGGGGGTCTTGGCTGGTCAAACCTGATGTATCTTAATCTGGAACAAATCCATAGTCTCTGGCTTTCTGTGGAAACAAGAGCAGAGACTCTTTTCCAAAGCAACATATCCTTATATCCAAATTTTGAAGTCAAGGTACCTTTAAAATATACATTTTGGCATAACTCAACAGCTTTTACAATCAAATGTTTTTCTGCAGTTACGAATATCAAAGAGAACATAATCCAGATTCTCTGTGTGGTAGTCATCTTTACGTGGCTTATTTTTTTATATTAGCTTGAGCCTATTCCTTTTAAACTGCAGGCCTTCTAAGCCTGAAACGGTGCAGTGGCTGCTGGCTCCGCCCACTTCAGCTTCCCAACATGGCGGCGGTCCGCTTTCCGCCAGCTCTGGGAGCCATGACTCTCAGAAATAGTGGGTCTACACTTTTACCAAAGTAGCGTGTAGCCCAGAAACCTCTTTTTTTGTTTTGTACTAGCAAAGGCTAAATCCACCACATAGCTTAATGTGTTACTTGCAGAGGCCTCATTCCTACCATACTGCAGGTCGAGAGCGCACGCTAGGAACCCGCCAGTAGCTCAAACCGGCAGCTGCCGCTTATTTGAGAGAGACAATTAGGAACTGTTTTTAGCTCCGTTTTAGAATCTTTTTTCTCAGTTTTTAGGTGGAAACTCTTGCCCCACGTTGGGCGCCATTTGTTGCTGGAGAATTTCTCTCCAGCTCCCGCCACCAAGTCCCGCCAGTTCCAGAGCCCACTTACAAAATAAACACACAAACTCTTATATTATTTAAACTGCTTGGCCATTAGCTCAGGCCTGTCATTGTCTAGCTCTTACTCTTATATTTAGCCCATTTCTATTAATCTTTACTTTGCCACATGGCTTGTGGCTTACCGGTACTTTACATCTTCCTTGTCCTGATGGCGGCTGGCAGTGTCCCCCTCTCTCCGCCTTCCACTTCCCAGAATTCTTTTCCTTGTCCCGCCTATACTTCCTGCCTAGCCAATGGCCAATCAGTGATTTATTTACTGACCAATCAGCAACACACTTGACATACAGACCATCCCACAGCAAAGCACAGTTCTTTTTTTCTGAGCAAGCTCACTGTTCTGGCCCTATAGGAAACACAGGAGAGTAGAAGAGTGCTCTTCTCAAAAGCAGAGTGTGTTTCTTGTAAGGCGAGCTAGTGTTTGTTTCCCAGTCCTAAATGGAGATGAATCACATGCACTTTCTTGTCCTATGAGCAAGAGTTGTTTTACCGTAAGAAGAGTCACTATTGCGCTCCCATTGCCATACACAGTGCAAATAGCACTCGCGTCTGTTCCCAGCAAGTACAGTGTATTGGACTGAAGAGAAGCTTCTGTTCTCGTCAGTTTCCTAAGCAGAGTTGAACTAGATATGGCCCGTGTGTGTAGGAAGAACAGTTCTTTTGTTCTGAGAAAGCTCACTGTTCTGGCCCTATAGGAAACACAGTATAGTAGAAGAGTGCTCTTTTCTCAAAAGCAGAGTGTGTTTCTTGTAAGGCAAGCTAGCATTTGTTTCCCAGTCATAAACGGAGTTGAGTCACATGCATTTTCTGGTCCTATGAGCAAGAGTTGTTTTCTGCTAGGAAGAGTCACTATTGCGCTCCCATTGCCATACACAGTGCAAATAACACTCGCTTCTGTTCCCAGCAAGTACAGTGTATTGGACTGAAGAGAAGCTACTGTTCTTGTCAGTTTCCTAAGCAGAGTTGAACTAGATATGGCCCGTGTGTGTAGGAAGCACAGTTCTTTTGTTCTGAGAAAGCTCACTGTTCTGGCCCTATAGGAAACACAGTATAGTAGAAGAGTGCTCTTTTCTCAAAAGCAGAGTGTGTTTCTTGTAAGGCGAGCTAGTGTTTGTTTCCCAGTCCTAAATGGAGTTGAATAACATGCAGTTTCTTGTCCTACGAGCAAGAGTTGTTTTCTGGTAAGAAGAGTCACTATTGTGCTCCCATTGCCATACACAGTGCAAATAGCACTCGCGTCTGTTCCCAGCAAGTACAGTGTATTGGACTGAAGAGATGCTACTGTTCTTGTCAGTTTCCTAAGTGGAGTTGAAGTAGATATGGCCCGTACATCGGAAGCACAGTTCTTTTGTTCTGAGCAAGCTCACTGTTCTGCCCTATAGGGAACACAGTAGATTAGAAGAGTGCTCTTTTCTCAAAAGCAGAGTGTGTTTCTTGTAAGGCGAGCTAGTATTTGTTTCCCAGTCAGGAATGGAGTTGAATCACATGCACTTTCTGGTCCTACGAGCCGGAGTTGTTTTCTGGTAAGAAGAGTCAATATTGCGCTCCCATTGCCATAAACAGTGCAAATAGCACACGTGTCTGTTCCCAGCAAGTACAGTGTAATGGACTGAAGAGAAGCTACTGTTCTCGTCAGTTTCCTAAGTGGAGTTGAACTACATATGGCCCCTAAGTCGGAAGCACAGTTCTTTTGTTCTGAGCAAGCTCACTGTTCTGGCCCTATAGGAAACACAGTAGAGTAGAAGAATGCTCTTTTCTCAAAAGCAGAGTGTGTTTCTTGTAAGACGAGCTAGTGTTTGTTTCCCAATCAGAAAAGGATTTGAATCACATGCAGTTTCTGCTCCTATGAGCAAGAGTTGTTTTGTGGTAAAAAGAGTCACTTTTGTGCTCCATTCGCTATACACAGTGCAAATAGCACTCGCATCTGTTCCCAGCAAGTACAGTGTATTGGACTGAAGAGAAGCTACTGTTCTTGTCAGTTTCCAAAGCAGAGTTGAACTAGATATGGCCCGTGTGTGTAGGAAGCACAGTTCTTTTGTCTGAGCAAGCTCACTGTTCAGGCCCTATAGGAAACATAGGATAGTAGAAGAGTGCTCTTCTCAAAAGCAGAGTGTGTTTCTTGTAAGGCGAGCTAGTGTTTGTTTCCCAGTCCTAAATGGAGTTGAATGACATGCAGTTTCTTGTCCTACGAGCAAGAGTTGTTTTCTGGTAAGAAGAGTCACTATTGCGCTCCATTTGCCATACACAGGGCAAATAGCACTCGCTTCTGTTCCCAGCAAGTACAGTGTATTGGACTGAAGAGAAGCTACTGTTCTTGTCAGTTTCCTAAGCCGAGTTGAACTAGATATGGCCCGTGTGTGTAGGAAGCACAGTTCTTTTGTTCTGAGCAAGCTCACTGTTCTGGCCCTATAGGAAACACAGGAGAGTGGAAGAGTGCTCTTTTCTCAAAAGCAGAGTGTGTTTCTTGTAAGGCGAGCCAGTGTTTGTTTCCCAGTCTTAATGGAGTTGAATCACATGCAGTTTCTTGTCCTAGGAGCAAGAGTTGTTTTCTGGTAAGAAGAGTCACTATTGCGCTCCCATTGCCATACACAGTGCAAATAGCACTTGCATGTGTTCCCAGCAAGTACAGTGTATTAGACTGAAGAGAAGCTACTGTTCTCGTCAGTTTCCTAAGCAGAGTTGAAGTAGATATGGCCCATGTGTGTAGGAAACACAGTTCTTTTGTTCTGAGCAAGCTCACTGTTCTGGCCCTATAGGAAACACAGGAGAGTAGAAGAGTGCTCTTTTCTGAAAAGCAGAGTGTGTTTCTTGTAAGGCAAGCTAGCATTTGTTTCCCAGTCCTAAATGGAGTTGAATCACATGCAGTTTCTTGTCCTGCAAGCAAGAGTTGTTTTCTGGTAAGAAGAGTCACTATTGCGCTCCCATTGCCATACACAGTGCAAATAGCACTCGCGTCTGTTCCCCGAAAGTACAGTGTATTGGATTGAAGGGAAGCTACTGTTCTTGTCAGTTTCCTAAGTAGAGTTGAACTAGATATGGCCCCTGTGTGTAGGAAGCACAGTTCTTTTTTTTCTGAGCAAGCTCACTGTTCTGGCCCTATAGGAAACACAGGAGAGTAGAAGAGTGCTCTTCTCAAAAGCAGAGTGTGTTTCTTGTAAGGCGAGCTAGTGTTTGTTTCCCAGTCCTAAATGGAGATGAATCACATGCACTTTCTTGTCCTATGAGCAAGAGTTGTTTTACCGTAAGAAGAGTCACTATTGCGCTCCCATTGCCATACACAGTGCAAATAGCACTCGCGTCTGTTCCCAGCAAGTACAGTGTATTGGACTGAAGAGAAGCTTCTGTTCTCGTCAGTTTCCTAAGCAGAGTTGAACTAGATATGGCCCGTGTGTGTAGGAAGAACAGTTCTTTTGTTCTGAGAAAGCTCACTGTTCTGGCCCTATAGGAAACACAGTATAGTAGAAGAGTGCTCTTTTCTCAAAAGCAGAGTGTGTTTCTTGTAAGGCAAGCTAGCATTTGTTTCCCAGTCATAAACGGAGTTGAGTCACATGCATTTTCTGGTCCTATGAGCAAGAGTTGTTTTCTGCTAGGAAGAGTCACTATTGCGCTCCCATTGCCATACACAGTGCAAATAACACTCGCTTCTGTTCCCAGCAAGTACAGTGTATTGGACTGAAAAGAAGCTACTGTTCTTGTCAGTTTCCTAAGCAGAGTTGAACTAGATATGGCCCGTGTGTGTAGGAAGCACAGTTCTTTTGTTCTGAGCAAGCTCACTGTTCTGGCCCTATAGAAAACACAGGAGAGTGGAAGAGTGCTCTTTTCTCAAAAGCAGAGTGTGTTTCTTGTAAGGCGAGCCAGTGTTTGTTTCCCAGTCTTAATGGAGTTGAATCACATGCAGTTTCTTGTCCTAGGAGCAAGAGTTGTTTTCTGGTAAGAAGAGTCACTATTGCGCTCCCATTGCCATACACAGTGCAAATAGCACTTGCATGTGTTCCCAGCAAGTACAGTGTATTAGACTGAAGAGAAGCTACTGTTCTCGTCAGTTTCCTAAGCAGAGTTGAAGTAGATATGGCCCATGTGTGTAGGAAACACAGTTCTTTTGTTCTGAGCAAGCTCACTGTTCTGGCCCTATAGGAAACACAGGAGAGTAGAAGAGTGCTCTTTTCTGAAAAGCAGAGTGTGTTTCTTGTAAGGCAAGCTAGCATTTGTTTCCCAGTCCTAAATGGAGTTGAATCACATGCAGTTTCTTGTCCTGCAAGCAAGAGTTGTTTTCTGGTAAGAAGAGTCACTATTGCGCTCCCATTGCCATACACAGTGCAAATAGCACTCGCGTCTGTTCCCCGAAAGTACAGTGTATTGGATTGAAGGGAAGCTACTGTTCTTGTCAGTTTCCTAAGTAGAGTTGAACTAGATATGGCCCCTGTGTGTAGGAAGCACAGTTCTTTTTTTTCTGAGCAAGCTCACTGTTCTGGCCCTATAGGAAACACAGGAGAGTAGAAGAGTGCTCTTCTCAAAAGCAGAGTGTGTTTCTTGTAAGGCGAGCTAGTGTTTGTTTCCCAGTCCTAAATGGAGATGAATCACATGCACTTTCTTGTCCTATGAGCAAGAGTTGTTTTACCGTAAGAAGAGTCACTATTGCGCTCCCATTGCCATACACAGTGCAAATAGCACTCGCGTCTGTTCCCAGCAAGTACAGTGTATTGGACTGAAGAGAAGCTTCTGTTCTCGTCAGTTTCCTAAGCAGAGTTGAACTAGATATGGCCCGTGTGTGTAGGAAGAACAGTTCTTTTGTTCTGAGAAAGCTCACTGTTCTGGCCCTATAGGAAACACAGTATAGTAGAAGAGTGCTCTTTTCTCAAAAGCAGAGTGTGTTTCTTGTAAGGCAAGCTAGCATTTGTTTCCCAGTCATAAACGGAGTTGAGTCACATGCATTTTCTGGTCCTATGAGCAAGAGTTGTTTTCTGCTAGGAAGAGTCACTATTGCGCTCCCATTGCCATACACAGTGCAAATAACACTCGCTTCTGTTCCCAGCAAGTACAGTGTATTGGACTGAAAAGAAGCTACTGTTCTTGTCAGTTTCCTAAGCAGAGTTGAACTAGATATGGCCCGTGTGTGTAGGAAGCACAGTTCTTTTGTTCTGAGAAAGCTCACTGTTCTGGCCCTATAGGAAACACAGTATAGTAGAAGAGTGCTCTTTTCTCAAAAGCAGAGTGTGTTTCTTGTAAGGCGAGCTAGTGTTTGTTTCCCAGTCCTAAATGGAGTTGAATCACATGCAGTTTCTTGTCCTACGAGCAAGAGTTGTTTTCTGGTAAGAAGAGTCACTATTGTGCTCCCATTGCCATACACAGTGCAAATAGCACTCGCGTCTGTTCCCAGCAAGTACAGTGTATTGGACTGAAGAGATGCTACTGTTCTTGTCAGTTTCCTAAGTGGAGTTGAAGTAGATATGGCCCGTACATCGGAAGCACAGTTCTTTTGTTCTGAGCAAGCTCACTGTTCTGCCCTATAGGGAACACAGTAGATTAGAAGAGTGCTATTTTCTCAAAAGCAGAGTGTGTTTCTTGTAAGGCGAGCTAGTATTTGTTTCCCAGTCAGGAATGGAGTTGAATCACATGCACTTTCTGGTCCTACGAGCCGGAGTTGTTTTCTGGTAAGAAGAGTCAATATTGCGCTCCCATTGCCATAAACAGTGCAAATAGCACACGTGTCTGTTCCCAGCAAGTACAGTGTAATGGACTGAAGAGAAGCTACTGTTCTCGTCAGTTTCCTAAGTGGAGTTGAACTACATATGGCCCCTAAGTCGGAAGCACAGTTCTTTTGTTCTGAGCAAGCTCACTGTTCTGGCCCTATAGGAAACACAGTAGAGTAGAAGAATGCTCTTTTCTCAAAAGCAGAGTGTGTTTCTTGTAAGACGAGCTAGTGTTTGTTTCCCAATCAGAAAAGGATTTGAATCACATGCAGTTTCTGCTCCTATGAGCAAGAGTTGTTTTGTGGTAAAAAGAGTCACTTTTGTGCTCCATTCGCTATACACAGTGCAAATAGCACTCGCATCTGTTCCCAGCAAGTACAGTGTATTGGACTGAAGAGAAGCTACTGTTCTTGTCAGTTTCCAAAGCAGAGTTGAACTAGATATGGCCCGTGTGTGTAGGAAGCACAGTTCTTTTGTCTGAGCAAGCTCACTGTTCAGGCCCTATAGGAAACATAGGATAGTAGAAGAGTGCTCTTCTCAAAAGCAGAGTGTGTTTCTTGTAAGGCGAGCTAGTGTTTGTTTCCCAGTCCTAAATGGAGTTGAATGACATGCAGTTTCTTGTCCTACGAGCAAGAGTTGTTTTCTGGTAAGAAGAGTCACTATTGCGCTCCATTTGCCATACACAGGGCAAATAGCACTCGCTTCTGTTCCCAGCAAGTACAGTGTATTGGACTGAAGAGAAGCTACTGTTCTTGTCAGTTTCCTAAGCAGAGTTGAACTAGATATGGCCCGTGTGTGTAGGAAGCACAGTTCTTTTGTTCTGAGCAAGCTCACTGTTCTGGCCCTATAGGAAACACAGGAGAGTGGAAGAGTGCTCTTTTCTCAAAAGCAGAGTGTGTTTCTTGTAAGGCGAGCCAGTGTTTGTTTCCCAGTCCTAAATGGAGTTGAATCACATGCAGTTTCTTGTCCTAGGAGCAAGAGTTGTTTTCTGGTAAGAAGAGTCACTATTGCGCTCCCATTGCCATACACAGTGCAAATAGCACTTGCATGTGTTCCCAGTAAGTACAGTGTATTAGACTGAAGAGAAGCTACTGTTCTCGTCAGTTTCCTAAGCAGAGTTGAAGTAGATATGGCCCATGTGTGTAGGAAACACAGTTCTTTTGTTCTGAGCAAGCTCACTGTTCTGGCCCTATAGGAAACACAGGAGAGTAGAAGAGTGCTCTTTTCTGAAAAGCAGAGTGTGTTTCTTGTAAGGCAAGCTAGCATTTGTTTCCCAGTCCTAAATGGAGTTGAAACACATGCAGTTTCTGGTCCTACGAGCAAGAGTTGTTTTCTGCTAAGAAGAGTATTATGATCCCATTGCCATATACAGTGCAAATATCACTCGCGTCTGTTCCCAGCACATAAAGTGTATTGGACTGAAGAGAAGCTACTGTTCTTGTTAGGTTCCTAAGCAGAGTTGAACTAGATATGGCCTGTGTGTGTAGAAAGCACAGTTCTTTTGTTCTGAGCAAGCTCACTGTTCTGGCACTATAGGAAACACAGTATAGTAGAAGAGGGCTCTTTTCTCAAAAGCAGAGTGTGTTTCTTGTAAGGCAAGCTAGCATTTGTTTCCCAGTCATAAACGGAGTTGAATCACATGCAGTTTCTGGTCCTACGAGCAAGAGTTGTTTTCTGCTAAGAAGAGTCACTAGTGCGCTCCCATTGCGATACACAGTGCAAAGAGCACTAGCGTCTGTTCCCAGCAAGTACAGTGTATTGGACTGAAGAGAACCTACTGTTCTCGTCAGTTTCCTAAGTGGAGTTGAACTAGATATGGACCGTAATTCGGAAGCACAGTTCTTTTGTTCTGAGCCAGATCACTGTTCTGGCCCTATAGGAAACACAGTAGATTAGAAGAGTGCTCTTTTCTCAAAAGCAGAGTGTGTTTCTTGTAAGGCGAGCTAGTATTTGTTTCCCAGTCAGAAATGGAGTTGAATCACATGCAGTTTCTGGTCCTACGAGCAAGAGTTGTTTTCTGGTAAGAAGAGTCAATATTGCGCTCCCACTGCCATAAACAGTGCAAATAGCACTCGCGTCTGTTCCCAGCAAGTACAGTGTATTGGACTGAAGAGAAGCTACTGTTCTAGTAAGTTTCCTGAGTGGAGTTGAACTACATATGGCCCGTAAGTCGGAAGCACAGTTCTTTTGTTCTGAGAAAGCTCACTGTTCTGGCCGTATAGGAAACACAGTAGATTAGAAGAGTGCTCTTTTCTCAAAAGCAGAGTGTGTTTCTTGTAAGGCGAGCTAGTATTTGTTTCCCAGTCCTAAATGGAGTTGAATCACATGCAGTTTCTTGTCCTACGAGCAAGAGTTGTTTTCTGGTAAGAAGAGTCACTATTGTGCTCCCATTGCCATACACAGTGCAAATAGCACTCGCGTCTGTTCCCAGCAAATACAGTGTATTGGACTGAAGAGACGCTACTGTTCTCGTCAGTTTCCTAAGTGGAGTTGAACTAGATATGGCCCGTACATCGGAAGCACAGTTCTTTTGTTCTGAGCAAGCTCACTGTTCTGGCCCTATAGGGAACACAGTAGATTAGAAGAGTGCTCTTTTCTCAAAAGCAGAGTGTGTTTCTTGTAATGCGAGCTAGTATTTGTTTCCCAGTCAGGAATGGAGTTGAATCACATGCACTTTCTGGTCCTACGAGCCGGAGTTGTTTTCTGGTAAGAAGAGTCAATATTGCGCTCCCATTGCCATAAACAGTGCAAATAGCACACGTGTCTGTTCCCAGCAAGTACAGTGTACTGGACTGACGAGAAGCTACTGTTCTCGTCAGTTTCCTAAGTGGAGTTGAACTACATATGGCCCCTAAGTCGGAAGCACAGTTCTTTTGTTCTGAGCAAGCTCACTGTTCTGGCCCTATAGGAAACACAGTAGAGTAGAAGAATGCTCTTTTCTCAAAAGCAGAGTGTGTTTCTTGTAAGACGAGCTAGTGTTTGTTTCCCAATCAGAAAAGGATTTGAATCACATGCAGTTTCTGCTCCTATGAGCAAGAGTTGTTTTGTGGTAAAAAGAGTCACTTTTGTGCTCCATTCGCTATACACAGTGCAAATAGCACTCGCATCTGTTCCCAGCAAGTACAGTGTATTGGACTGAAGAGAAGCTACTGTTCTTGTCAGTTTCCAAAGCAGAGTTGAACTAGATATGGCCCGTGTGTGTAGGAAGCACAGTTCTTTTGTCTGAGCAAGCTCACTGTTCAGGCCCTATAGGAAACATAGGATAGTAGAAGAGTGCTCTTCTCAAAAGCAGAGTGTGTTTCTTGTAAGGCGAGCTAGTGTTTGTTTCCCAGTCCTAAATGGAGTTGAATGACATGCAGTTTCTTGTCCTACGAGCAAGAGTTGTTTTCTGGTAAGAAGAGTCACTATTGCGCTCCATTTGCCATACACAGGGCAAATAGCACTCGCTTCTGTTCCCAGCAAGTACAGTGTATTGGACTGAAGAGAAGCTACTGTTCTTGTCAGTTTCCTAAGCAGAGTTGAACTAGATATGGCCCGTGTGTGTAGGAAGCACAGTTCTTTTGTTCTGAGCAAGCTCACTCTTCTGGCCCTATAGGAAACACAGGAGAGTGGAAGAGTGCTCTTTTCTCAAAAGCAGAGTGTGTTTCTGGTAAAGCGAGCCAGTGTTTGTTTCCCAGTCCTAAATGGAGTTGAATCACATGCAGTTTCTTGTCCTAGGAGCAAGAGTTGTTTTCTGGTAAGAAGAGTCACTATTGCGCTCCCATTGCCATACACAGTGCAAATAGCACTTGCATGTGTTCCCAGCAAGTACAGTGTATTAGACTGAAGAGAAGCTACTGTTCTCGTCAGTTTCCTAAGCAGAGTTGAAGTAGATATGGCCCATGTGTGTAGGAAACACAGTTCTTTTGTTCTGAGCAAGCTCACTGTTCTGGCCCTATAGGAAACACAGGAGAGTAGAAGAGTGCTCTTTTCTGAAAAGCAGAGTGTGTTTCTTGTAAGGCATGCTAGCATTTGTTTCCCAGTCCTAAATGGAGTTGAAACACATGCAGTTTCTGGTCCTACGAGCAAGAGTTGTTTTCTGCTAAGAAGAGTATTATGATCCCTTTGCCTTATACAGTGCAAATAGCACTCGCGTCTGTTCCCAGCACGTAAAGTGTATTGGACTGAAGGGAAGCTACTGTTCTTGTCAGTTTCCTAAGCAGAGTTGAACTGGATATGCCCATGTGTGTAGGAAGCTCAGTTCTTTTGTTCTGAGCAAGCTCACTCTTCTGGCCCTATAGATAACACAGGAGAGTAGAAGAGTGCTCTTCTCAAAAGCAGAGTGTGTTTCTTGTAAGGCGAGCTAGCATTTGTTTCCCCGTCTTAAATGGAGTAGAATCACATGAAGTTTCTTGTCCTATGAGCAAGAGTTGTTTTCTGGTAAGAAGAAACACTATTGTGCTCCCATTGCCATACACAGTGCAAATAGCACTCGCATCTGTTCCCAGCAAGCACAGTGTATTGGACTGAAGAGAAGCTACTGTTCTTGTCAGTTTCCTAAGCAGAGTTGAACTAGATATGGCCCCTACGTCGGAAGCACAGATCTTTTGTTCTGAGCAAGCTCACTGTTCTGGCCCTATAGGAAACACAGTAGATGAGAAGAGTGCTCTTTTCTCAAAAGCAGAGTGTGTTTCTTGCAAGGCGAGCTAGTGTTTGTTTCCCAATCAGAAGAGCATTTGTATCACATGCAGTTTCTGTTCTTATGAGAAAGAGTTGTTTTGTGGTAAAAGAAGTCACTTTTGTGCTCCATTCACCATATACAGTGCAAAGAACACTGGAGTCTGTTTCCAGCAAGCACAGTGTATGGGACTGAAGAGAAGCTACTGTTCTTGTCAGGTTCCTAAGCAGAGTTGAACTATATATGGCCCGGGTGTCGGAAGCACAGTGCTTTTGTTCTGAGCAAGCTCACTTTTCTGGCCCTATAGGAAACACAGCATATTACAAGAGTGCTCTTTTCTCAAAAGCAGAGTGTGTTTCTTGTAAGGCGAGCTAGCATTTGTTTCCCAGTCCTAAACCGAGTTGAAACACAGGCAGTTTCTGTTCCTACGAGCAAGAGTTGTTTTCTGGTAAGAAGAGTATTGTGCTCCCTTTTCCATATACAGTGCAAATAGCACTCTCGTCGGTTCCCAGCAAGCACAGTGTATTGGACTGAAGAGAAGCTACTGTTCTTGTCAGTTTCTCAGTGGAGTTGAACTAGATATGGCCCCTACGTCGGAAGCACAGTTCTTTTGTTCTGAGCAAGCTCACTGTTCTGGCCCTATAGGAAACACAGTAGAGTAGAAGAATGCTCTTTTCTCAAAAGCAGAGTGTGTTTCTTGTAAGACGAGCTAGTGTTTGTTTCCCAATCAGAAAAGGATTTGAATCACATGCAGTTTCTGCTCCTATGAGCAAGAGTTGTTTTGTGGTAAAAAGAGTCACTTTTGTGCTCCATTCGCTATACACACTGCAAAGAGCACTCGCATCTGTTCCCAGCAAGTACAGTGTATTGGACTGAAGAGAAGCTACTGTTCTTGTCAGTTTCCTAAGCAGAGTTGAAGTAGATATGGCCCATGTGTTTAGGAAGCACAGTTCTTTTGTTCTGAGCAAGCTCACTATTCCTGCCCTATAGGAAACACAGGAGAGTAGAAGAGTGCTCTTTTCTCAAAAGCAGAGTGTGTTTCTTGTAAGGCGAGCTAGTATTTGTCTCCCAGCCAGAAATGGAGTTGAATCACATGCAGTTTCTGGTCCTACGAGCAAGAATTGTTTTCTGGTAAGAAGAGTCACTATTGCGCTCCATTTGCAATACACAGTGCAAATAGCACTCGCATCTGTTCCCAGCAAGCACAGTGTATTGGACTGAAGAGAAGCTACTGTTCTTGTCAGTTTCTCAGTGGAGTTGAACTAGATATGGCCCCTACGTCGGAAGCACAGTTCTTTTGTTCTGAGCAAGCTCACTGTTCTGGCCCTATAGGAAACACAGTAGATGAGAAGAGTGCTCTTTTCTCAAAAGCAGAGTGTGTTTCTTGTAAGGCGAGCTAGTGTTTGTTTCCCAATCAGAAGAGGATTTGTATCACATGCAGTTTCTGGTCCTATGAGAAAGAGTTGTTTTGTGGTAAAAGGAGTCACTTTTGTGCTCCATTCACCATATACAGTGCAAAGAACACTGGAGTCTGTTTCCAGCAAGTAGAGTGTATAGGACTGAAGAGAAGCTACTGTTCTTGTCAGTTTCCTAAGCAGAGTTGAAATAGATATGGCCCGGGTGTCGGAAGCACAGTGCTTTTGTTCTGAGCAAGCTCAGTGTTCTGGACCTATAGGAAACACAGTATATTAGAAGAGTGCTCTTTTCTCAAAAGCAGAGTGTGTTTCTTGTAAGGCGAGCTAGCATTTGTTTCCCAGTCCTAAACCGAGTTGAAACACAGGCAGTTTCTGTTCCTACGAGCAAGAGTTGTTTTCTGGTAAGAAGAGTATTGTGCTCCCTTTTCCATATACAGTGCAAATAGCACTCTCGTCGGTTCCCAGCAAGCACAGTGTATTGGACTGAAGAGAAGCTACTGTTCTTGTCAGTTTCTCAGTGGAGTTGAACTAGATATGGCCCCTACGTCGGAAGCACAGTTCTTTTGTTCTGAGCAAGCTCACTGTTCTGGCCTTATAGGAAACACAGTATAGTAGAAGAGTGCTCTTTTCTCAAAAGCAGAGTGTGTTTCTTGTAAGGCAAGCTAGCATTTGTTTCAAAGTCCTAAACGGAGTTGAATCACATGCAGTTTCTGGTCCTATGAGCAAGAGTTTTTTTGTGGTAAAAAGAGTCACTTTTGTGCTCCATTCGCCATACACAGTGCAAAGAGCACTTGCGTCTGATCCCAGCAAGGACAGTGTATTTTTACTGAAGAGAAGCTACTGTTCTTGTCAGTTTCCTAAGCAGAGTAGAACTAGATATGGCCCGTGTGTCAGAAGCACAGTGTTTTTCTTCTGAGAAAGCTCACTGTTCTGGCCCTATAGGAAACACAGTAGATTAGAAGAGTGCTCTTTTCTCAAAAGCAGAGTGTGTTTCTTGTAAGGCGAGCTAGTATTTGTTTTCAAGTCAGAAATGGAGTTGAACCACATGCAGTTTTTTGTCCTACGAGCAAGAGTTGTTTTCTGCTAAGAAGAGTCACTATTGCGCTTCCATTGCCATACACAGTGCAAAGAGCACTCGTTTCTTATCCCTACAAGTACAGTGTATTGGACTGAAGAGAAGCTCCTGTTCTTGTCAGTTTCCTAAGCAGAGTTGAACTATATATGGCCCGTGTGTAGGAAGCACAGTTCTTTTGTTCTGAGCAAGCTCACTGTTCTGGCCCTATAGGAAACACAGGAGAGTAGAAGAGTGCTCTTCTCAAAAGCAGAGTGTGTTTCCTGTAGGGCGATCTAGTATTTGTTTCCCAGTCCTAAATGGAGTTGAATCACATGCAGTTTCTGGTCCTACGAGCAGGAGTTGTTTTCTGGTAAGAAGAGTCACTATTGTGCTCCCATTTCCATACACAGTGCAAATAGCACTCCCGTCTGTTCCCAGCAAGTACAGTGTATTGGATTGAAGAGAAGCTACTGTTCTCGTCAGTTTCCTAAGTGGAGTTGAACGAGACATGGCCCGTATGTCGGAAGTACAGTTCTTTGGTTCTGAGCAAGCTCACTGTTCTGGCCCTATAGGAAACACAGTAGATTAGAAGAGAGCTCTTTTCTCAAAAGCAGAGTGTGTTTCTTGTAAGGCAAGCTAGCATTTGTTTCCCAGACAGAAATGGAGTTGAATCACACGCAGTTTCTGGTCCTACGAGCAGGAGTTGTTTTCTGGTAAGAAGAGTCACTATTGTGCTCCATTTGCCATACACAGTGCAAATAGCACTCGCATCTGTTCCCAGCAAGTACAGTGTATTGGACTGAAGAGAAGCTACTGTTCTCGTCAGTTTTCTGTGGAGTTGAACTAGATATGGCCCGTAAGTCGGAAGCACAGTTCTTTTGTTCTGAGCAAGCTCACTGTTCTGGCCCTATAGGAAACACAGTAGATTAGAAGATTGCTCTTTTCTCAAAAGCAGAGTGTGTTTCTTGTAAGGCGAGCTAGTGTTTGTTTCCCAATTAGAAAAGTATTTGAATCACATGCAGTATCTGGTTCCATGAGCAAGAGTTGTTTTGTGGTAAAAAGAGTCACTTTTGTGCTCCATTCTCTATACACAGTGCAGAGCACTCGCATCTGATCCCAGCAAGTACAGTGTATTGGACTGAAGAGAAGCTACTGTTCTTGTCAGTTTCCTAAGCAGAGTTGAACTAGATATGGCCCGTGTGTCGGAAGCACAGTTCTTTTGTTCTGAGGAAGCTCACTCTTCTGGCCCTATAGGAAACACAGTAGATTAGAATAGTGCTATATTCTCAAAAGCAGAGTGTGTTTCTTGTAAGGCGAGCTACTATTTGTTTCACAGTCAGAAATGGAGTTGAATCACATGTAGTTTCTGGTCCTAGGAGCAAGAGTTGTTTTCTGGTAAGAAGAGTCACTATTGTGCTCCCATTGCCATACACAGTGCAAATAGCACTCGCGTCTGTTCCCAGCAAGTGCAGTGTATTGGACTGAAGAGAAGCTACTGTTCTCGTCAGTTTCCTAAGTGGAGTTGAACTAGATATGGCCCGTACATCGGAAGCACAGTTCTTTTGTTCTGAGCAAGCTCACTGTTCTGGCCCTATAGGGAACACAGTAGATTAGAAGAGTGCTCTTTTCTCAAAAGCAGAGTGTGTTTCTTGTAATGCGAGCTAGTATTTGTTTCCCAGTCAGGAATGGAGTTGAATCACATGCACTTTCTGGTCCTACGAGCCGGAGTTGTTTTCTGGTAAGAAGAGTCAATATTGCGCTCCCATTGCCATAAACAGTGCAAATAGCACACGTGTCTGTTCCCAGCAAGTACAGTGTACTGGACTGAAGAGAAGCTACTGTTCTCGTCAGTTTCCTAAGTGGAGTTGAACTACATATGGCCCCTAAGTCGGAAGCACAGTTCTTTTGTTCTGAGCAAGCTCACTGTTCTGGCCCTATAGGAAACACAGTAGATTAGAAGATTGCTCTTTTCTCAAAAGCAGAGTGTGTTTCTTGTAAGGCGAGCTAGTGTTTGTTTCCCAATTAGAAAAGTATTTGAATCACATGCAGTATCTGGTTCCATGAGCAAGAGTTGTTTTGTGGTAAAAAGAGTCACTTTTGTGCTCCATTCTCTATACACAGTGCAGAGCACTCGCATCTGATCCCAGCAAGTACAGTGTATTGGACTGAAGAGAAGCTACTGTTCTTGTCAGTTTCCTAAGCAGAGTTGAACTAGATATGGCCCGTGTGTCGGAAGCACAGTTCTTTTGTTCTGAGGAAGCTCACTCTTCTGGCCCTATAGGAAACACAGTAGATTAGAATAGTGCTATATTCTCAAAAGCAGAGTGTGTTTCTTGTAAGGCGAGCTACTATTTGTTTCACAGTCAGAAATGGAGTTGAATCACATGTAGTTTCTGGTCCTAGGAGCAAGAGTTGTTTTCTGGTAAGAAGAGTCACTATTGTGCTCCCATTGCCATACACAGTGCAAATAGCACTCGCGTCTGTTCCCAGCAAGTGCAGTGTATTGGACTGAAGAGAAGCTACTGTTCTCGTCAGTTTCCTAAGTGGAGTTGAACTAGATATGGCCCGTACATCGGAAGCACAGTTCTTTTGTTCTGAGCAAGCTCACTGTTCTGGCCCTATAGGGAACACAGTAGATTAGAAGAGTGCTCTTTTCTCAAAAGCAGAGTGTGTTTCTTGTAATGCGAGCTAGTATTTGTTTCCCAGTCAGGAATGGAGTTGAATCACATGCACTTTCTGGTCCTACGAGCCGGAGTTGTTTTCTGGTAAGAAGAGTCAATATTGCGCTCCCATTGCCATAAACAGTGCAAATAGCACACGTGTCTGTTCCCAGCAAGTACAGTGTACTGGACTGAAGAGAAGCTACTGTTCTCGTCAGTTTCCTAAGTGGAGTTGAACTACATATGGCCCCTAAGTCGGAAGCACAGTTCTTTTGTTCTGAGCAAGCTCACTGTTCTGGCCCTATAGGAAACACAGTAGAGTAGAAGAATGCTCTTTTCTCAAAAGCAGAGTGTGTTTCTTGTAAGACGAGCTAGTGTTTGTTTCCCAATCAGAAAAGGATTTGAATCACATGCAGTTTCTGCTCCTATGAGCAAGAGTTGTTTTGTGGTAAAAAGAGTCACTTTTGTGCTCCATTCGCTATACACAGTGCAAATAGCACTCGCATCTGTTCCCAGCAAGTACAGTGTATTGGACTGAAGAGAAGCTACTGTTCTTGTCAGTTTCCAAAGCAGAGTTGAACTAGATATGGCCCGTGTGTGTAGGAAGCACAGTTCTTTTGTCTGAGCAAGCTCACTGTTCAGGCCCTATAGGAAACATAGGATAGTAGAAGAGTGCTCTTCTCAAAAGCAGAGTGTGTTTCTTGTAAGGCGAGCTAGTGTTTGTTTCCCAGTCCTAAATGGAGTTGAATGACATGCAGTTTCTTGTCCTACGAGCAAGAGTTGTTTTCTGGTAAGAAGAGTCACTATTGCGCTCCATTTGCCATACACAGGGCAAATAGCACTCGCTTCTGTTCCCAGCAAGTACAGTGTATTGGACTGAAGAGAAGCTACTGTTCTTGTCAGTTTCCTAAGCAGAGTTGAACTAGATATGGCCCGTGTGTGTAGGAAGCACAGTTCTTTTGTTCTGAGCAAGCTCACTCTTCTGGCCCTATAGGAAACACAGGAGAGTGGAAGAGTGCTCTTTTCTCAAAAGCAGAGTGTGTTTCTGGTAAAGCGAGCCAGTGTTTGTTTCCCAGTCCTAAATGGAGTTGAATCACATGCAGTTTCTTGTCCTAGGAGCAAGAGTTGTTTTCTGGTAAGAAGAGTCACTATTGCGCTCCCATTGCCATACACAGTGCAAATAGCACTTGCATGTGTTCCCAGCAAGTACAGTGTATTAGACTGAAGAGAAGCTACTGTTCTCGTCAGTTTCCTAAGCAGAGTTGAAGTAGATATGGCCCATGTGTGTAGGAAACACAGTTCTTTTGTTCTGAGCAAGCTCACTGTTCTGGCCCTATAGGAAACACAGGAGAGTAGAAGAGTGCTCTTTTCTGAAAAGCAGAGTGTGTTTCTTGTAAGGCATGCTAGCATTTGTTTCCCAGTCCTAAATGGAGTTGAAACACATGCAGTTTCTGGTCCTACGAGCAAGAGTTGTTTTCTGCTAAGAAGAGTATTATGATCCCTTTGCCTTATACAGTGCAAATAGCACTCGCGTCTGTTCCCAGCACGTAAAGTGTATTGGACTGAAGGGAAGCTACTGTTCTTGTCAGTTTCCTAAGCAGAGTTGAACTGGATATGCCCATGTGTGTAGGAAGCTCAGTTCTTTTGTTCTGAGCAAGCTCACTCTTCTGGCCCTATAGATAACACAGGAGAGTAGAAGAGTGCTCTTCTCAAAAGCAGAGTGTGTTTCTTGTAAGGCGAGCTAGCATTTGTTTCCCCGTCTTAAATGGAGTAGAATCACATGAAGTTTCTTGTCCTATGAGCAAGAGTTGTTTTCTGGTAAGAAGAAACACTATTGTGCTCCCATTGCCATACACAGTGCAAATAGCACTCGCATCTGTTCCCAGCAAGCACAGTGTATTGGACTGAAGAGAAGCTACTGTTCTTGTCAGTTTCCTAAGCAGAGTTGAACTAGATATGGCCCCTACGTCGGAAGCACAGATCTTTTGTTCTGAGCAAGCTCACTGTTCTGGCCCTATAGGAAACACAGTAGATGAGAAGAGTGCTCTTTTCTCAAAAGCAGAGTGTGTTTCTTGCAAGGCGAGCTAGTGTTTGTTTCCCAATCAGAAGAGCATTTGTATCACATGCAGTTTCTGTTCTTATGAGAAAGAGTTGTTTTGTGGTAAAAGAAGTCACTTTTGTGCTCCATTCACCATATACAGTGCAAAGAACACTGGAGTCTGTTTCCAGCAAGCACAGTGTATGGGACTGAAGAGAAGCTACTGTTCTTGTCAGGTTCCTAAGCAGAGTTGAACTATATATGGCCCGGGTGTCGGAAGCACAGTGCTTTTGTTCTGAGCAAGCTCACTTTTCTGGCCCTATAGGAAACACAGCATATTACAAGAGTGCTCTTTTCTCAAAAGCAGAGTGTGTTTCTTGTAAGGCGAGCTAGCATTTGTTTCCCAGTCCTAAACCGAGTTGAAACACAGGCAGTTTCTGTTCCTACGAGCAAGAGTTGTTTTCTGGTAAGAAGAGTATTGTGCTCCCTTTTCCATATACAGTGCAAATAGCACTCTCGTCGGTTCCCAGCAAGCACAGTGTATTGGACTGAAGAGAAGCTACTGTTCTTGTCAGTTTCTCAGTGGAGTTGAACTAGATATGGCCCCTACGTCGGAAGCACAGTTCTTTTGTTCTGAGCAAGCTCACTGTTCTGGCCCTATAGGAAACACAGTAGAGTAGAAGAATGCTCTTTTCTCAAAAGCAGAGTGTGTTTCTTGTAAGACGAGCTAGTGTTTGTTTCCCAATCAGAAAAGGATTTGAATCACATGCAGTTTCTGCTCCTATGAGCAAGAGTTGTTTTGTGGTAAAAAGAGTCACTTTTGTGCTCCATTCGCTATACACACTGCAAAGAGCACTCGCATCTGTTCCCAGCAAGTACAGTGTATTGGACTGAAGAGAAGCTACTGTTCTTGTCAGTTTCCTAAGCAGAGTTGAAGTAGATATGGCCCATGTGTTTAGGAAGCACAGTTCTTTTGTTCTGAGCAAGCTCACTATTCCTGCCCTATAGGAAACACAGGAGAGTAGAAGAGTGCTCTTTTCTCAAAAGCAGAGTGTGTTTCTTGTAAGGCGAGCTAGTATTTGTCTCCCAGCCAGAAATGGAGTTGAATCACATGCAGTTTCTGGTCCTACGAGCAAGAATTGTTTTCTGGTAAGAAGAGTCACTATTGCGCTCCATTTGCAATACACAGTGCAAATAGCACTCGCATCTGTTCCCAGCAAGCACAGTGTATTGGACTGAAGAGAAGCTACTGTTCTTGTCAGTTTCTCAGTGGAGTTGAACTAGATATGGCCCCTACGTCGGAAGCACAGTTCTTTTGTTCTGAGCAAGCTCACTGTTCTGGCCCTATAGGAAACACAGTAGATGAGAAGAGTGCTCTTTTCTCAAAAGCAGAGTGTGTTTCTTGTAAGGCGAGCTAGTGTTTGTTTCCCAATCAGAAGAGGATTTGTATCACATGCAGTTTCTGGTCCTATGAGAAAGAGTTGTTTTGTGGTAAAAGGAGTCACTTTTGTGCTCCATTCACCATATACAGTGCAAAGAACACTGGAGTCTGTTTCCAGCAAGTAGAGTGTATAGGACTGAAGAGAAGCTACTGTTCTTGTCAGTTTCCTAAGCAGAGTTGAAATAGATATGGCCCGGGTGTCGGAAGCACAGTGCTTTTGTTCTGAGCAAGCTCAGTGTTCTGGACCTATAGGAAACACAGTATATTAGAAGAGTGCTCTTTTCTCAAAAGCAGAGTGTGTTTCTTGTAAGGCGAGCTAGCATTTGTTTCCCAGTCCTAAACCGAGTTGAAACACAGGCAGTTTCTGTTCCTACGAGCAAGAGTTGTTTTCTGGTAAGAAGAGTATTGTGCTCCCTTTTCCATATACAGTGCAAATAGCACTCTCGTCGGTTCCCAGCAAGCACAGTGTATTGGACTGAAGAGAAGCTACTGTTCTTGTCAGTTTCTCAGTGGAGTTGAACTAGATATGGCCCCTACGTCGGAAGCACAGTTCTTTTGTTCTGAGCAAGCTCACTGTTCTGGCCTTATAGGAAACACAGTATAGTAGAAGAGTGCTCTTTTCTCAAAAGCAGAGTGTGTTTCTTGTAAGGCAAGCTAGCATTTGTTTCCCAGTCCTAAACGGAGTTGAATCACATGCAGTTTCTGGTCCTATGAGCAAGAGTTTTTTTGTGGTAAAAAGAGTCACTTTTGTGCTCCATTCGCCATACACAGTGCAAAGAGCACTTGCGTCTGATCCCAGCAAGGACAGTGTATTTTTACTGAAGAGAAGCTACTGTTCTTGTCAGTTTCCTAAGCAGAGTAGAACTAGATATGGCCCGTGTGTCAGAAGCACAGTGTTTTTCTTCTGAGAAAGCTCACTGTTCTGGCCCTATAGGAAACACAGTAGATTAGAAGAGTGCTCTTTTCTCAAAAGCAGAGTGTGTTTCTTGTAAGGCGAGCTAGTATTTGTTTTCAAGTCAGAAATGGAGTTGAACCACATGCAGTTTTTTGTCCTACGAGCAAGAGTTGTTTTCTGCTAAGAAGAGTCACTATTGCGCTTCCATTGCCATACACAGTGCAAAGAGCACTCGTTTCTTATCCCTACAAGTACAGTGTATTGGACTGAAGAGAAGCTCCTGTTCTTGTCAGTTTCCTAAGCAGAGTTGAACTATATATGGCCCGTGTGTAGGAAGCACAGTTCTTTTGTTCTGAGCAAGCTCACTGTTCTGGCCCTATAGGAAACACAGGAGAGTAGAAGAGTGCTCTTCTCAAAAGCAGAGTGTGTTTCCTGTAGGGCGATCTAGTATTTGTTTCCCAGTCCTAAATGGAGTTGAATCACATGCAGTTTCTGGTCCTACGAGCAGGAGTTGTTTTCTGGTAAGAAGAGTCACTATGGTGCTCCCATTTCCATACACAGTGTAAATAGCACTCCCGTCTGTTCCCAGCAAGTACAGTGTATTGGATTGAAGAGAAGCTACTGTTCTCGTCAGTTTCCTAAGTGGAGTTGAACGAGACATGGCCCGTATGTCGGAAGTACAGTTCTTTGGTTCTGAGCAAGCTCACTGTTCTGGCCCTATAGGAAACACAGTAGATTAGAAGAGAGCTCTTTTCTCAAAAGCAGAGTGTGTTTCTTGTAAGGCAAGCTAGCATTTGTTTCCCAGACAGAAATGGAGTTGAATCACAGGCAGTTTCTGGTCCTACGAGCAGGAGTTGTTTTCTGGTAAGAAGAGTCACTATTGTGCTCCATTTGCCATACACAGTGCAAATAGCACTCGCATCTGTTCCCAGCAAGTACAGTGTATTGGACTGAAGAGAAGCTACTGTTCTCGTCAGTTTTCTGTGGAGTTGAACTAGATATGGCCCGTAAGTCGGAAGCACAGTTCTTTTGTTCTGAGCAAGCTCACTGTTCTGGCCCTATAGGAAACACAGTAGATTAGAAGATTGCTCTTTTCTCAAAAGCAGAGTGTGTTTCTTGTAAGGCGAGCTAGTGTTTGTTTCCCAATTAGAAAAGTATTTGAATCACATGCAGTATCTGGTTCCATGAGCAAGAGTTGTTTTGTGGTAAAAAGAGTCACTTTTGTGCTCCATTCTCTATACACAGTGCAGAGCACTCGCATCTGATCCCAGCAAGTACAGTGTATTGGACTGAAGAGAAGCTACTGTTCTTGTCAGTTTCCTAAGCAGAGTTGAACTAGATATGGCCCGTGTGTCGGAAGCACAGTTCTTTTGTTCTGAGGAAGCTCACTCTTCTGGCCCTATAGGAAACACAGTAGATTAGAATAGTGCTATATTCTCAAAAGCAGAGTGTGTTTCTTGTAAGGCGAGCTACTATTTGTTTCACAGTCAGAAATGGAGTTGAATCACATGTAGTTTCTGGTCCTAGGAGCAAGAGTTGTTTTCTGGTAAGAAGAGTCACTATTGTGCTCCCATTGCCATACACAGTGCAAATAGCACTCGCGTCTGTTCCCAGCAAGTGCAGTGTATTGGACTGAAGAGAAGCTACTGTTCTCCTCAGTTTCCTAAGTGGAGTTGAACTAGATATGGCTCGTATGTCGGAAGCACAGTTCTGTTGTTCTTAGCAAGCTCACTGTTCTGGCCCTATAGGAAACACAGTAGATTAGAAGAGCGCTCTTTTCTCAAAAGCAGAGTGTGTTTCTTGTTTGGCGAGCTAGTGTTTGTTTCCCAGTCAGAAATGGAGTTGAATCACATACAGTTTCAGGTCCTATGAGGAAGAGTTGTTTTCTGGTAAGAAGAGTCACTATTGCGCTCCCATTGCTATACACAGTGCAAATAGCACTCGAGTCTGTTCCCAGCAAGTACAGTGTATTGGACTGAAGAGAAGCTAGTGTTCTGGTCAGTTTCTTAAGTGGAGTTGAACTAGATATGGCCCGTACATCGGAAGCACAGTTCTTTTTTTCTGAGCAAGCTCACTCTTCTGGCCCTATAGGAAACACAGTAGATTAGAAGAGTGCTCTTTTCTCAAAAGCAGAGTGTGTTTCTTGTAAGGCGAGCTAGTATTTGTTTCCCAGTCAGAAATGGAGTTGAATCACATGCAGTTTCTGGTCCTACGAGCAAGAGTTGTTTTCTGGTAAGAAGAGTCACTATTGCGCTCCCATTTCCATACACAGTGCAAATAGCACTCACGTCTGTTCCCAGCAAGTACAGTGTATTGGACTGAAGAGAGGCTACTGTTCTTGTCAGTTTCCTAAGTGGAGTTGAACTAGATATGGCCCGTACGTTGGAAGCACAGTTCTTTTCTTCTGAGCAAATTCACTGTTCTGGCCCTATGGGAAACACAATAGATTAGAAGAGTGCTCTTTTCTCAAAAGCAGAGTGTGTTTCTTGTAAGGCGAGCTAGTGTTTGTTTCCCAGTCCTAAATGGAGTTGAATGACATGCAGTTTCTGGTCCTACGCGCAAGAGTTGTTTTCTGGTAAGAAGAGTCACTATTGTGCTCCCATTGCCATACACAGTGCAAATAGCACTCTCGTCTGTTCCCAGCAAGTACAGTGTTTTGGACTGAAGAGAAGCTACTGTTCTCGTCAGTTTCCTAAGTGGAGTTGAACTAGATATGGCCCATACTTCAGAAGCACAGTTCTTTTGTTCTGAGCAAGCTCAGTGTTCTGGCCCTATAGGAAACACAGTAGATTAGAAGAGTGCTCTTTTCTCAAAAGCAGAGTGTGTTTCTTGTAAGGTAAGCTAGTGTTTGTTTCCCAATCAGTAAAAGATTTGAATCACATGCAGTTTCTGGTCCTATGAGCAAGAGTTGTTTTGTGGTAAAAAGGGTCACTTTTGTGCTCCATTCGCCATACACAATGCAAAGAGCACTCGCGTCTGATCCCAGCAAGTACAGTGTATTGTAATGAAGAGAAGCTACTGTTCTTGTCAGTTTCCTAAGCAGAGTTGAACTAGTTATGGCCCGTGTGTCAGAAACACAGTGCTTTTGTTCTGAGCAAGCCACTCTTCTGGCCCTATAGGAAACACAGGAGAGTAGAAGAGTGCTCTTTTCTCAAAAGCAGAGTGTGTTTCTTGTAAGGCGAGCTAGTGTTTGTTTCCCAGTCCTATATGGAGTTGAATCACATGCAGTTTCTTGTCCTACGAGCAAGAGTTGTTTTCTGGTAAGAAGAGTCACTATTGCGCTCCCATTGCCATACACAGTGCAAATAGCACTCATGTCTGTTCCCAGCAAGTACAGTGTATTGCACTGAAGAGAAGCTACTGTTGTTGTCAGTTTCCTAAGTGGAGTTGAACTAGATATGGCCCGTATGTCGGAAGCACAGTTCTTTTGTTCTGAGCAAGCTCACTGTTCTGGCCCTATAGGAAACACAGTAGATTAGAAGAGTGTTCTTCTCAAAAGCAGAGTGTGTTTCTTGTAAGGCGAGCTAGTGTTTGTTTCCCAATCAGAAAAGGACTTGAATCACATGCAGTTTGTGGTCCTATGAGCAAGAGTTGTTTTGTGTTAAAAAGAGTCACTTTTGTGCTCCATTCGACATACACAGTGCAAAGAGCACTCGCGTCTGTTCCCAGCAAGTACAGTGTATTGGACTGAAGAGAAGCTTCTGTTCTTGTCAGTTTCCTAAGCAGAGTTGAACTAGATATGTCCCGTGTGTCGGAAGCACAGTGCTTTTGTTCTGAGCAAGCTCACTGTTCTGGCCCTATAGGAAACACAGTAGATTAGAAGAGTGCTCTTTTCTCAAAAGCAGAGTGTGTCTTGTTTGGCAAGCTACTATTTTTTTCTTAGTCAGAAATGGAGTTGAATCACATACAGTTTCTGGTCCTACGAGCAAGAGTTGTTTTCTGGTAAGAAGAGTCCCTATTGCGCTCCCATTGCCATACACAGTGCAAATAGCACTCGCGTCTGTTCCCAGCAAGTACAGTGTATTGGACTGAAGAGAAGCTACTGTTCTCGTCAGTTTCTTAAGTGGAGTTGAACTAGATATGGCCCGTACATCGGAAGCACAGTTCTGTTGTTCTGAGCAAGCTCACTGTTCTGGCCCTATAGGAAACACAGTAGATTAGAAGAGTGCTCTTTTCTCAAAAGCAGAGTGTGTTTCTTGTAAGGCGAGGTAGTATTTGTTTCCCAGACAGAAATGGAGTTGAATCACATGCAGTTTCTGGTCCTACGAGCAAGAGTTGTTTTCTGGTAAGAAGAGTCACTATTGTGCTCCATTAGCCATACACAGTGCAAATAGCACTCGCATCTGTTCCCACCAAGTACAGTGTATTGGACTGAAGAGAAGCTACTGTTCTTGTCAGTTTCCTAAGCAGAGTTGAACTAGATATGGCCCATGTGTCGGAAGCACAGTTCTTTTATTCTGAGCAAGCTCACTGTTCTGGCCCTATAGGAAACACAGTACATTAGAAGAGTGCTCTTTTCTCAAAAGCAGAGTGTGTTTCTTGTAAGGCGAGCTAGTGTTTGTTTCCCAGTTCTAAATGGAGTTGAATCACATGCAGTTTCTGGTCCTACGAGCAAGAATTGTTTTCTGGTAAGAAGAGTCACTATTCTGCTCCCATTGCCATACAAAGTGCAAATAGCACTCGCGTATCTTCCCAGCAAATACAGTGTATTGGACTGAAGAGAAGCTACTGTTCTCGTCAGTTTCCCTAGTGGAGTTGAACTAGATATGGCCCGTATGTCAGAAGCACAGTTCTTTTGTTCTGAGCAAGCTCACTGTTCTGGCCCTATAGGAAACACAGGAGAGTAGAAGAGTGCTCTTTTCTCAAAAGCAGAGTGTGTTTCTTGTAACGCGAGCTAGTGTTTGTTTCCCAGTCCTATATGGAGTTGAATCACATGCAGTTTCTTGTCCTACAAGCAAGAGTTGTTTTCTGCTAAGAAGAGTCACTATTGCGCTCCCATTGCCATACACAGTGCAAATAGCACTCGCGTCTGTTCCCAGCAAGTACAGTGTATTGGACTGAAGAGAAGCTACTGTTCTCGTCAGTTTATTAAGTGGAGTTGAACTAGATATGGCCCGTATATCGGAAGCACAGTTCTTTTGTTCTGAGCAAGCTCACTCTTCTGGCCCTATAGGAAACACAGTAGATTAGAAGAGTGCTCTTTCTCAAAAGCAGAGTGTGTTTCTTGTAAGGCGAGCTAGTGTTTGTTTCCCAATCAGAAAAGGATTTGAATCACATGCAGTTTCTGGTCCTACGAGCAAGAGTTGTTTTGTGTTAAAAAGAGTCACTTTTGTGCTCCATTCGCCATGCACAGTGCAAAGAGCACTGGCGTCTGTTCCCAGCAAGTACAGTGTATTGGACTGAAGAGAAGCTACTGTTCTCTTCAGTTTACTAAGTGGAGTTGAACTAGATTGGCCTGTACGTTGGAAGCACAGTTCTTTTGTTCTGAGCAAGCTCACTGTTCTGGCCATATAGGAAACACAGTAGATTAGAAGAGTGCTCTTTTCTCAAAAGCAGAGTGTGTTTGTTGTAAGGCGAGCTAGTATATGTTTCCCAGTCAGAAATGGAGTTGAATCACATGAAGTTTCTGGTCCTACGAGCAAGAGTTGTTTTCTGGTAAGAAGAGTCAGTATTGTGCTCCCATTGCCTTACACAGTGCAAATAGCTCTCGCATCTATTCACAGCAAGTACAGTGTATTGGACTGAGGAGAAGCTACTGTTCTCGTCAGTTTCCTAAGTTGAGTTGAACTAGATATGGCCCATACTTCGGAAGCACTGTTCTTTTCTTCTGAGCAAGGTCAATGTTCTGGCCCTATAGGAAACACAGTAGATTAGAAGAGTGCTCTTTTCTCAAAAGCAGAGTGTGTTTCTTGTAAGGCGAGCTACTATTTGTTTCCCAGTCAGAAATGGAGCTGAATCACATGTAGTTTCTGGTCCTACGAGCAAGAGTTGTTTTCTGGTAAGAAGAGTCACTATTGTGCTTCCATTGCCATACACAGTGCAAATAGCACTCGCGTCTGTTCCCTGCAAGTACAGTGTATTGGACTGAAGAGAAGCTACTGTTCTTGTCAGTTTCCTAAGTTGAGTTGAACTAGATATGGCCCGTATGTCGGAAGCACAGTTCTGTTGTTCTGAGCAAGCTCACTGTTCTGGCCCTATAGGAAACACAGTAGATTAGAAGTGTGCTCTTTTCTCAAAAGCAGAGTTTGTTTCTTGTAAGGCGAGCTAGTGTTTGTTTCCCAATCAGAAAAGGATTTGAATCACATGCAGTTTCTGGTCCTATGAGCAAGAGATGTTTTGTGGTAAAAATAGTCACTTTTGTGCTCCATTCGCCATACACAGTGCAAAGAGCACTCGCATCTGTTCCCAGCAAGCACAGTGTATTGGACTTAAGAGAAGCTACTGTTCTTGTCAGTTTCCTAAGCAGAGTTGAACTAGATATGGCCCGTGTGTCGGAAGCACAGTTCTTTTATTCTGAGCAAGCTCACTGTTCTGGCCCTATAGGAAACACAGTAGATTAGAAGAGCGCTCTTTTCTCAAAAGCAGAGTGTGTTTCTTGTAAGGCGAGCTAGTGTTTGTTTCCCAGTTCTAAATGGAGTTGAATCACATGCAGTTTCTGGTCCTACGAGCAAGAATTGTTTTCTGGTAAGAAGAGTCACTATTGTGCTCCCATTGCCATACAAAGTGCAAATAGCACTCGCGTCTCTTCCCAGCAAATACAGTGTATTGGACTGAAGAGAAGCTACTGTTCTCGTCAGTTTCCTAAGTGAAGTTGAACTAGATATGGATCGTAAGTCAGAAGCACAGTTCTTTTGTTCTGAGCAAGGTCACTGTTTTGGCTCTTTAGGAAACACAGTAGATTAGAAGAGTGTTCTTATCTCAAAAGCAGAGTGTGTTTCTTGTAAGGCGAGCTACTGTTTGTTTCCCAGTCCTATATGGAGTTGAATCACATGCAGTTTCTGGTCCTACGAGCAAGAGTTTTTTCTGGTAAGAAGAGTCACTATTGCGCTCCCATTGCCATGCACAGTGCAAATAGCACTTGTGACTGTTCCCAGCAAGTACAGTGTATTGGACTGAAGAGAAGCTACTGTTCTTGTCAGTTTCCTAAGTGGAGTTGAACTAGATATGGCCCGTACGTGGGAAGCAAAGTTCTTTTCTTCTGAGCAAGCTCACTGTTCTGGCCCTATAGGAAACACAGTAGATTAGAAGAGTGCTCTTTTCTCAAAAGCAGAGTGTGTTTCTTGTAAGGCGAGCTAGTATTTGTTTCCCAGTCAGAAATGTAGTTGAATCACATGCAGTTTCTTGGCCTACGAGCAGGAGTTGTTTTATGGTAAGAAGAGTCACTTTTGTGCTCCATTTGCCATGCACAGTGCAAAGAGCACTGGCGTCTTTTCCCAGCAAGTACAGTGTATTGGACTGAAGAGAAGCTACTGTTTTCGTCAGTTTTCTAAGTGGAGTTGAACTAGATATGGCCTGTATGTTGGAAGCACAGTTCTTTTCTTCTGAGCAAGCTCACTGTTCTGGCCCTATAGGAAACACAGTAGATTAGAAGAGTGCTCTTTTCTCAAAAGCAGAGTGTGTTTCTTGTAAGGCGAGCTACTATTTGTTTCCCAGTCAGAAATGGAGTTAAATTACATGCAGTTTCTTGTCCTACAAGCAGGAGTTGTTTTCTGGTAATAAGAGTCACTTTTGCGCTCCCATTGCCATACACAGTGCAAATGGCACTCGCATCTGTTCCCAGCAAGTACTGTGTATTGGACTGAAGAGAAGCTACTGTTCTCGTCAGTTTATTAAGTGGAGTTGAACTAGATATGGCCCGTATATCGGAAGCACAGTTCTTTTGTTCTGAGCAAGCTCACTGTTCTGGCCCTATAGGAAACACAGTAGATTAGAAGAGTGCTCTTTCTCAAAAGCAGAGTGTGTTTCTTGTAAGGCGAGCTAGTTTTTGTTTCCCAGTCCTATATGGAGTTGAATCACATGCAGTTTCTTGTCCTACAAGCAAGAGTTGTTTTCTGCTAAGAAGAGTCACTATTGCGCTCCCATTGCCATACACAGTGCAAATAGCACTCGCGTCTGTTCCCAGCAAGTACAGTGTATTGGACTGAAGAGAAGCTATTGTTCTCGTCAGTTTATTAAGTGGAGTTGAACTAGATATGGCCCGTATATCGGAAGCACAGTTCTTTTGTTCTGAGCAAGCTCACTCTTCTGGCCCTATAGGAAACACAGTAGATTAGAAGAGTGCTCTTTCTCAAAAGCAGAGTGTGTTTCTTGTAAGGCGAGCTAGTGTTTGTTTCCCAATCAGAAAAGGATTTGAATCACATGCAGTTTCTGGTCCTACGAGCAAGAGTTGTTTTGTGTTAAAAAGAGTCACTTTTGTGCTCCATTTGCCATGCACAGTGCAAAGAGCACTGGCGTCTGTTCCCAGCAAGTACAGTGTATTGGACTGAAGAGAAGCTACTGTTCTCTTCAGTTTACTAAGTGGAGTTGAACTAGATTGGCCTGTACGTTGGAAGCACAGTTCTTTTGTTCTGAGCAAGCTCACTGTTCTGGCCATATAGGAAACACAGTAGATTAGAAGAGTGCTCTTTTCTCAAAAGCAGAGTGTGTTTGTTGTAAGGCGAGCTACTATTTGTTTCCCAGTCAGAAATGGAGTTGAATCACATGCAGTTTCTGGTCCTATGAGCAAGAGTTGTTTTCTGGTAAGAAGAGTCAGTATTGTGCTCCCATTGACTTACACAGTGCAAATAGCTCTCGCATCTGTTCCCAGCAAGTACAGTGTATTGGACTGAGGAGAAGCTACTGTTCTCGTCAGTTTCCTAAGTTGAGTTGAACTAGATATGGCCCGTACTTCGGAAGCACTGTTCTTTTCTTCTGAGCAAGCTCACTGTTCTGGCCCTATAGGAAACACAGTAGATTAGAAGAGTGCTCTTTTCTCAAAAGCAGAGTGTGTTTCTTGTAAGGCGAGCTACTATTTGTTTCCCAGTCAGAAATGGAGTTGAATCACATGTAGTTTCTGGTCCTACGAGCAAGAGTTGTTTTCTGGTAAGAAGAGTCACTATTGTGCTTCCATTGCCATACACAGTGCAAATAGCACTCGCGTCTGTTCCCAGCAAGTACAGTGTATTGGACTGAAGAGAAGCTACTGTTCTTGTCAGTTTCCTAAGTTGAGTTGAACTAGATATGGCCCGTATGTCGGAAGCACAGTTCTGTTGTTCTGAGCAAGCTCACTGTTCTGGCCCTATAGGAAACACAGTAGATTAGAAGTGTGCTCTTTTCTCAAAAGCAGAGTTTGTTTCTTGTAAGGCGAGCTAGTGTTTGTTTCCCAATCAGAAAAGGATTTGAATCACATGCAGTTTCTGGTCCTATGAGCAAGAGATGTTTTGTGGTAAAAATAGTCACTTTTGTGCTCCATTCGCCATACACAGTGCAAAGAGCACTCGCATCTGTTCCCAGCAAGTACAGTGTATTGGACTTAAGAGAAGCTACTGTTCTTGTCAGTTTCCTAAGCAGAGTTGAACTAGATATGGCCCGTGTGTCGGAAGCACAGTTCTTTTATTCTGAGCAAGCTCACTGTTCTGGCCCTATAGGAAACACAGTAGATTAGAAGAGTGCTCTTTTCTCAAAAGCAGAGTGTGTTTCTTGTAAGGCGAGCTAGTGTTTGTTTCCCAGTTCTAAATGGAGTTGAATCACATGCAGTTTCTGGTCCTACGAGCAAGAATTGTTTTCTGGTAAGAAGAGTCACTATTGTGCTCCCATTGCCATACAAAGTGCAAATAGCACTCGTGTCTCTTCCCAGCAAATACAGTGTATTGGACTGAAGAGAAGCTACTGCTCTCGTCAGTTTCCTAAGTGAAGTTGAACTAGATATGGCCCGTAAATCAGAAGCACAGTTCTTTTGTTCTGAGCAAGGTCACTGTTTTGGCCCTTTAGGAAACACAGTAGATTAGAAGAGTGTTCTTATCTCAAAAGCAGAGTGTGTTTCTTGTAAGGCGAGCTACTGTTTGTTTCCCAGTCCTATATGGAGTTGAATCACATGCAGTTTCTGGTCCTACGAGCAAGAGTTTTTTCTGGTAAGAAGAGTCACTATTGCGCTCCCATTGCCATGCACAGTGCAAAAAGCACTTGTGACTGTTCCCAGCAAGTACAGTGTATTGGACTGAAGAGAAGCTACTGTTCTCGTCAGTTTCCTAAGTGGAGTTGAACTAGATATGGCCCGTACGTGGGAAGCAAAGTTCTTTTCTTCTGAGCAAGCTCACTGTTCTGGCCCTATAGGAAACACAGTAGATTAGAAGAGTGCTCTTTTCTCAAAAGCAGAGTGTGTTTCTTGTAAGGTGAGCTAGTATTTGTTTCCCAGTCAGAAATGTAGTTGAATCACATGCAGTTTCTTGGCCTACGAGCAGGAGTTGTTTTATGGTAAGAAGAGTCACTTTTGTGCTCCATTTGCCATGCACAGTGCAAAGAGCACTGGCGTCTTTTCGAGCAAGTACAGTGTATTGGACTGAAGAGAAGCTACTGTTTTCGTCAGTTTCCTAAGTGGAGTTGAACTAGATATGGCCTGTATGTTGGAAGCACAGTTCTTTTCTTCTGAGCAAGCTCACTGTTCTGGCCCTATAGGAAACACAGGAGAGTAGAAGAGTGCTCTTTTTTCAAATGCAGAGTGTGTTTCTTGTAAGGCGAGCTAGTATTTGTTTCCCAGTCAGAAATGGAGTTAAATTACATGCAGTTTCTTGTCCTACAAGCAGGAGTTGTTTTCTGGTAATAAGAGTCACTTTTGCGCTCCCATTGCCATACACAGTGCAAATGGCACTCGCATCTGTTCCCAGCAAGTACTGTGTATTGGACTGAAGAGAAGCTACTGTTCTCGTCAGTTTCCTAAGTGGAGTTGAACTAGATATGGCCCGTATGTCGGAAGCACAGTTCTGTTGTTCTGAGCAAGCTCACTGTTCTGGCCCTATAGGAAACACAGTAGATTAGAAGAGTGCTCTTTTCTCAAAAGAAGAGTGTGTTTCTTGTAAGGCGAGCTAGTGTTTGTTTCCCAATCAGAAAAGGATTTGAATCACATGCAGTTTCTGGTCCTATGAGCAAGAGTTGTTTTGTGGTAAAAATAGTCACTTTTGTGGTCCATTCTCCATACACAGTGCAAAGAACACTCGCGACTGTTCCCAGCAAGTACAGTGTATTGGACTGAAGAGAAGCTACTGTTCTTGTCAGTTTCCTAAGCAGAGTTGAACTAGATATGGCCCGTGTGTCGGAAGCACAGTTCTTTTATTCTGAGCAAGCTCACTGTTCTGGCCCTATAGGAAACACAGTAGATTAGAAGAGTGCTCTTTTCTCAAAGGCAGAGTGTGTTTCTTGTAGGGCGAGCTAGTATTTGTTTCCCAGTCAGAAATGGAGTTGAATCACATGCAGTTTCTGGTCCTATGAGCAAGAGTTGTTTTCTGCTAAGAAGAGTCACTATTGCGCTCCCATTGCCATACACAGTGCAAATAGCACTCGCGTCTGTTCCCAGCAAGTACAGTGTATTGGACTGAAGAGAAGCTACTGTTCTCGTCAGTTTCCTAAGCAGAGTTGAACTAGATATGGCCCGTATGTCAGAAGCACAGTTCTTTTGTTCTGAGCAAGCTCACTGTTTTGGCACTTTAGGAAACACAGTAGATTAGAAGAGTGCTCTTTTCTCAAAAGCAGAGTGTGTTTCTAGTAAGGCGAGCTAGTATTTGTTTCCCAGTCAGAAATGGAGTTGAATCACATGCAGTTTCTGGTCCTATGAGCAAGAGTTGTTTTCTGGTAAGAAGAGTCACTATTGCGCTCCCATTGCCATACACAGTGCAAAGAGCACTGGCGTCTGTTCCCAGCAAGTACAATGTATTGGACTGAAGAGAAGCTACTGTTCTTGTCAGTTTCCTAAGCAGAGTTGAACTAGATATGGCCCGTGTGTAGGAAGCACAGTGCTTTTGTTCTGAGCAAGCTCACTGTTCTGGCCCTGTAGGAAACACAGGAGAGTAGAAGAGTGCTCTTTTCTCAAAAGCAGAGTGTGTTTCTTGTAAGGCGAGCTAGTGTTTGTTTCCCAATCAGAAAAGGATTTGAATCACCTGCAGTTTCTGGTCCTATGAGCAAGAGTTGTTTTGTGGTAAAAATAGTCACTTTTGTGCTCCATTCGCCATACACAGTGCAAAGAGCACTCGCGTCTGTTTCCAGCAAGTACAGAATATTGGACTGAAGAGAAGCTACTGTTCTTGTCAGTTTCCTAAGCAGAGTTGAACTAGATATGTCCCGAGTGTGGGAAGCACAGTGCTTTTGTTCTGAGCAAGCTCACTGTTCTGGCCTTTAGGAAACACAGTAGATTAGAAGAGTGCTCTTTTCTCAAAGGCAGAGTGTGTTTCTTGTAAGGTGAGCTAGTATTTCTTTCCCAGTCAGAAATGGAGTTGAATCACATGCAGTTTCTGGTCCTACGAGGAGGAGTTGTTTTCTGGAAAGAAGAGTCACTATTGCGCTCCCATTGCCATACACAGTGCAAATAGCACTGGCGTCTGTTCCCAGCAAGTACAGTGTATTGGACTGAAGAGAAGCTACTGTTCTCGTCAGTTTCCTAAGTTGAGTTGAACTAGATATGGCCCGTATGTCAGGAGCACAGTTCTTTTGTTTGAGCAAGCTCACTGTTTTGGCCCTTTAGGAAACACAGTAGATTAGAAGAGTGCTCTTTTCTCAAAAGCAGAGTGTGTTTCTTGTAAGGCGAGCTACTATTTGTTTCCCAGTCAGAAATGGAGTTGAATCACATGCAGTTTCTGGTCCTACGAGCAAGAGTTGTTTTCTGGTAAGAAGAGTCACTATTGGGCTCCCATTGCCATACACAGTGCAAAGAGCACTGGCGTCTGTTCCCAGCAAGTACAATGTATTGTAGTGAAGAGAAGCTACTGTTCTTGTCAGTTTCCTAAGCAGAGTTGAACTAGATATGGCCCGTGTGTAGGAAGCACAGTGCTTTTGTTCTGAGCAAGCTCACTGTTCTGGCCCTGTAGGAAACACAGTAGATTAGAAGAGTGCTCTTTTCTCAAAAGCGGAGTGTGTTTCTCGTAAGGCGAGCTAGTGTTTGTTTCCCAATCAGAAAAGGATTTGAATCACATGCAGTTTCTGGTCCGATGAGCAAGAGTTGTTTTGTGGTAAAAATAGTCACTTTTGTGCTCCATTCGCCATACACAGTGCAAATAGCACTCGCGTCTGTTCCCCGAAAGTACAGTGTATTGGATTGAAGGGAAGCTACTGTTCTTGTCAGTTTCCTAAGTAGAGTTGAACTAGATATGGCCCCTGTGTGTAGGAAGCACAGTTCTTTTTTTTCTGAGCAAGCTCACTGTTCTGGCCCTATAGGAAACACAGGAGAGTAGAAGAGTGCTCTTCTCAAAAGCAGAGTGTGTTTCTTGTAAGGCGAGCTAGTGTTTGTTTCCCAGTCCTAAATGGAGATGAATCACATGCACTTTCTTGTCCTATGAGCAAGAGTTGTTTTACTGTAAGAAGAGTCACTATTGCGCTCCCATTGCCATACACAGTGCAAATAGCACTCGCGTCTGTTCCCAGCAAGTACAGTGTATTGGACTGAAGAGAAGCTTCTGTTCTCGTCAGTTTCCTAAGCAGAGTTGAACTAGATATGGCCCGTGTGTGTAGGAAGAACAGTTCTTTTGTTCTGAGAAAGCTCACTGTTCTGGCCCTATAGGAAACACAGTATAGTAGAAGAGTGCTCTTTTCTCAAAAGCAGAGTGTGTTTCTTGTAAGGCAAGCTAGCATTTGTTTCCCAGTCATAAACGGAGTTGAGTCACATGCATTTTCTGGTCCTATGAGCAAGAGTTGTTTTCTGCTAGGAAGAGTCACTATTGCGCTCCCATTGCCATACACAGTGCAAAAAACACTCGCTTCTGTTCCCAGCAAGTACAGTGTATTGGACTGAAAAGAAGCTACTGTTCTTGTCAGTTTCCTAAGCAGAGTTGAACTAGATATGGCCCGTGTGTGTAGGAAGCACAGTTCTTTTGTTCTGAGCAAGCTCACTGTTCTGGCCCTATAGGAAACACAGGAGAGTGGAAGAGTGCTCTTTTCTCAAAAGCAGAGTGTGTTTCTTGTAAGGCGAGCCAGTGTTTGTTTCCCAGTCTTAATGGAGTTGAATCACATGCAGTTTCTTGTCCTAGGAGCAAGAGTTGTTTTCTGGTAAGAAGAGTCACTATTGCGCTCCCATTGCCATACACAGTGCAAATAGCACTTGCATGTGTTCCCAGCAAGTACAGTGTATTAGACTGAAGAGAAGCTACTGTTCTCGTCAGTTTCCTAAGCAGAGTTGAAGTAGATATGGCCCATGTGTGTAGGAAACACAGTTCTTTTGTTCTGAGCAAGCTCACTGTTCTGGCCCTATAGGAAACACAGGAGAGTAGAAGAGTGCTCTTTTCTGAAAAGCAGAGTGTGTTTCTTGTAAGGCAAGCTAGCATTTGTTTCCCAGTCCTAAATGGAGTTGAATCACATGCAGTTTCTTGTCCTGCAAGCAAGAGTTGTTTTCTGGTAAGAAGAGTCACTATTGCGCTCCCATTGCCATACACAGTGCAAATAGCACTCGCGTCTGTTCCCCGAAAGTACAGTGTATTGGATTGAAGGGAAGCTACTGTTCTTGTCAGTTTCCTAAGTAGAGTTGAACTAGATATGGCCCCTGTGTGTAGGAAGCACAGTTCTTTTTTTTCTGAGCAAGCTCACTGTTCTGGCCCTATAGGAAACACAGGAGAGTAGAAGAGTGCTCTTCTCAAAAGCAGAGTGTGTTTCTTGTAAGGCGAGCTAGTGTTTGTTTCCCAGTCCTGAATGGAGATGAATCACATGCACTTTCTTGTCCTATGAGCAAGAGTTGTTTTACCGTAAGAAGAGTCACTATTGCGCTCCCATTGCCATACACAGTGCAAATAGCACTCGCGTCTGTTCCCAGCAAGTACAGTGTATTGGACTGAAGAGAAGCTTCTGTTCTCGTCAGTTTCCTAAGCAGAGTTGAACTAGATATGGCCCGTGTGTGTAGGAAGAACAGTTCTTTTGTTCTGAGAAAGCTCACTGTTCTGGCCCTATAGGAAACACAGTATAGTAGAAGAGTGCTCTTTTCTCAAAAGCAGAGTGTGTTTCTTGTAAGGCAAGCTAGCATTTGTTTCCCAGTCATAAACGGAGTTGAGTCACATGCATTTTCTGGTCCTATGAGCAAGAGTTGTTTTCTGCTAGGAAGAGTCACTATTGCGCTCCCATTGCCATACACAGTGCAAATAACACTCGCTTCTGTTCCCAGCAAGTACAGTGTATTGGACTGAAAAGAAGCTACTGTTCTTGTCAGTTTCCTAAGCAGAGTTGAACTAGATATGGCCCGTGTGTGTAGGAAGCACAGTTCTTTTGTTCTGAGAAAGCTCACTGTTCTGGCCCTATAGGAAACACAGTATAGTAGAAGAGTGCTCTTTTCTCAAAAGCAGAGTGTGTTTCTTGTAAGGCGAGCTAGTGTTTGTTTCCCAGTCCTAAATGGAGTTGAATCACATGCAGTTTCTTGTCCTACGAGCAAGAGTTGTTTTCTGGTAAGAAGAGTCACTATTGTGCTCCCATTGCCATACACAGTGCAAATAGCACTCGCGTCTGTTCCCAGCAAGTACAGTGTATTGGACTGAAGAGATGCTACTGTTCTTGTCAGTTTCCTAAGTGGAGTTGAAGTAGATATGGCCCGTACATCGGAAGCACAGTTCTTTTGTTCTGAGCAAGCTCACTGTTCTGCCCTATAGGGAACACAGTAGATTAGAAGAGTGCTATTTTCTCAAAAGCAGAGTGTGTTTCTTGTAAGGCGAGCTAGTATTTGTTTCCCAGTCAGGAATGGAGTTGAATCACATGCACTTTCTGGTCCTACGAGCCGGAGTTGTTTTCTGGTAAGAAGAGTCAATATTGCGCTCCCATTGCCATAAACAGTGCAAATAGCACACGTGTCTGTTCCCAGCAAGTACAGTGTAATGGACTGAAGAGAAGCTACTGTTCTCGTCAGTTTCCTAAGTGGAGTTGAACTACATATGGCCCCTAAGTCGGAAGCACAGTTCTTTTGTTCTGAGCAAGCTCACTGTTCTGGCCCTATAGGAAACACAGTAGAGTAGAAGAATGCTCTTTTCTCAAAAGCAGAGTGTGTTTCTTGTAAGACGAGCTAGTGTTTGTTTCCCAATCAGAAAAGGATTTGAATCACATGCAGTTTCTGCTCCTATGAGCAAGAGTTGTTTTGTGGTAAAAAGAGTCACTTTTGTGCTCCATTCGCTATACACAGTGCAAATAGCACTCGCATCTGTTCCCAGCAAGTACAGTGTATTGGACTGAAGAGAAGCTACTGTTCTTGTCAGTTTCCAAAGCAGAGTTGAACTAGATATGGCCCGTGTGTGTAGGAAGCACAGTTCTTTTGTCTGAGCAAGCTCACTGTTCAGGCCCTATAGGAAACATAGGATAGTAGAAGAGTGCTCTTCTCAAAAGCAGAGTGTGTTTCTTGTAAGGCGAGCTAGTGTTTGTTTCCCAGTCCTAAATGGAGTTGAATGACATGCAGTTTCTTGTCCTACGAGCAAGAGTTGTTTTCTGGTAAGAAGAGTCACTATTGCGCTCCATTTGCCATACACAGGGCAAATAGCACTCGCTTCTGTTCCCAGCAAGTACAGTGTATTGGACTGAAGAGAAGCTACTGTTCTTGTCAGTTTCCTAAGCCGAGTTGAACTAGATATGGCCCGTGTGTGTAGGAAGCACAGTTCTTTTGTTCTGAGCAAGCTCACTGTTCTGGCCCTATAGGAAACACAGGAGAGTGGAAGAGTGCTCTTTTCTCAAAAGCAGAGTGTGTTTCTTGTAAGGCGAGCCAGTGTTTGTTTCCCAGTCCTAAATGGAGTTGAATCACATGCAGTTTCTTGTCCTAGGAGCAAGAGTTGTTTTCTGGTAAGAAGAGTCACTATTGCGCTCCCATTGCCATACACAGTGCAAATAGCACTTGCATGTGTTCCCAGTAAGTACAGTGTATTAGACTGAAGAGAAGCTACTGTTCTCGTCAGTTTCCTAAGCAGAGTTGAAGTAGATATGGCCCATGTGTGTAGGAAACACAGTTCTTTTGTTCTGAGCAAGCTCACTGTTCTGGCCCTATAGGAAACACAGGAGAGTAGAAGAGTGCTCTTTTCTGAAAAGCAGAGTGTGTTTCTTGTAAGGCAAGCTAGCATTTGTTTCCCAGTCCTAAATGGAGTTGAAACACATGCAGTTTCTGGTCCTACGAGCAAGAGTTGTTTTCTGCTAAGAAGAGTATTATGATCCCATTGCCATATACAGTGCAAATATCACTCGCGTCTGTTCCCAGCACATAAAGTGTATTGGACTGAAGAGAAGCTACTGTTCTTGTTAGGTTCCTAAGCAGAGTTGAACTAGATATGGCCTGTGTGTGTAGAAAGCACAGTTCTTTTGTTCTGAGCAAGCTCACTGTTCTGGCACTATAGGAAACACAGTATAGTAGAAGAGGGCTCTTTTCTCAAAAGCAGAGTGTGTTTCTTGTAAGGCAAGCTAGCATTTGTTTCCCAGTCATAAACGGAGTTGAATCACATGCAGTTTCTGGTCCTACGAGCAAGAGTTGTTTTCTGCTAAGAAGAGTCACTATTGCGCTCCCACTGCCATAAACAGTGCAAATAGCACTCGCGTCTGTTCCCAGCAAGTACAGTGTATTGGACTGAAGAGAAGCTACTGTTCTAGTAAGTTTCCTGAGTGGAGTTGAACTACATATGGCCCGTAAGTCGGAAGCACAGTTCTTTTGTTCTGAGAAAGCTCACTGTTCTGGCCGTATAGGAAACACAGTAGATTAGAAGAGTGCTCTTTTCTCAAAAGCAGAGTGTGTTTCTTGTAAGGCGAGCTAGTATTTGTTTCCCAGTCCTAAATGGAGTTGAATCACATGCAGTTTCTTGTCCTACGAGCAAGAGTTGTTTTCTGGTAAGAAGAGTCACTATTGTGCTCCCATTGCCATACACAGTGCAAATAGCACTCGCGTCTGTTCCCAGCAAATACAGTGTATTGGACTGAAGAGACGCTACTGTTCTCGTCAGTTTCCTAAGTGGAGTTGAACTAGATATGGCCCGTACATCGGAAGCACAGTTCTTTTGTTCTGAGCAAGCTCACTGTTCTGGCCCTATAGGGAACACAGTAGATTAGAAGAGTGCTCTTTTCTCAAAAGCAGAGTGTGTTTCTTGTAATGCGAGCTAGTATTTGTTTCCCAGTCAGGAATGGAGTTGAATCACATGCACTTTCTGGTCCTACGAGCCGGAGTTGTTTTCTGGTAAGAAGAGTCAATATTGCGCTCCCATTGCCATAAACAGTGCAAATAGCACACGTGTCTGTTCCCAGCAAGTACAGTGTACTGGACTGAAGAGAAGCTACTGTTCTCGTCAGTTTCCTAAGTGGAGTTGAACTACATATGGCCCCTAAGTCGGAAGCACAGTTCTTTTGTTCTGAGCAAGCTCACTGTTCTGGCCCTATAGGAAACACAGTAGAGTAGAAGAATGCTCTTTTCTCAAAAGCAGAGTGTGTTTCTTGTAAGACGAGCTAGTGTTTGTTTCCCAATCAGAAAAGGATTTGAATCACATGCAGTTTCTGCTCCTATGAGCAAGAGTTGTTTTGTGGTAAAAAGAGTCACTTTTGTGCTCCATTCGCTATACACAGTGCAAATAGCACTCGCATCTGTTCCCAGCAAGTACAGTGTATTGGACTGAAGAGAAGCTACTGTTCTTGTCAGTTTCCAAAGCAGAGTTGAACTAGATATGGCCCGTGTGTGTAGGAAGCACAGTTCTTTTGTCTGAGCAAGCTCACTGTTCAGGCCCTATAGGAAACATAGGATAGTAGAAGAGTGCTCTTCTCAAAAGCAGAGTGTGTTTCTTGTAAGGCGAGCTAGTGTTTGTTTCCCAGTCCTAAATGGAGTTGAATGACATGCAGTTTCTTGTCCTACGAGCAAGAGTTGTTTTCTGGTAAGAAGAGTCACTATTGCGCTCCATTTGCCATACACAGGGCAAATAGCACTCGCTTCTGTTCCCAGCAAGTACAGTGTATTGGACTGAAGAGAAGCTACTGTTCTTGTCAGTTTCCTAAGCAGAGTTGAACTAGATATGGCCCGTGTGTGTAGGAAGCACAGTTCTTTTGTTCTGAGCAAGCTCACTCTTCTGGCCCTATAGGAAACACAGGAGAGTGGAAGAGTGCTCTTTTCTCAAAAGCAGAGTGTGTTTCTGGTAAAGCGAGCCAGTGTTTGTTTCCCAGTCCTGAATGGAGTTGAATCACATGCAGTTTCTTGTCCTAGGAGCAAGAGTTGTTTTCTGGTAAGAAGAGTCACTATTGCGCTCCCATTGCCATACACAGTGCAAATAGCACTTGCATGTGTTCCCAGCAAGTACAGTGTATTAGACTGAAGAGAAGCTACTGTTCTCGTCAGTTTCCTAAGCAGAGTTGAAGTAGATATGGCCCATGTGTGTAGGAAACACAGTTCTTTTGTTCTGAGCAAGCTCACTGTTCTGGCCCTATAGGAAACACAGGAGAGTAGAAGAGTGCTCTTTTCTGAAAAGCAGAGTGTGTTTCTTGTAAGGCATGCTAGCATTTGTTTCCCAGTCCTAAATGGAGTTGAAACACATGCAGTTTCTGGTCCTACGAGCAAGAGTTGTTTTCTGCTAAGAAGAGTATTATGATCCCTTTGCCTTATACAGTGCAAATAGCACTCGCGTCTGTTCCCAGCACGTAAAGTGTATTGGACTGAAGGGAAGCTACTGTTCTTGTCAGTTTCCTAAGCAGAGTTGAACTGGATATGCCCATGTGTGTAGGAAGCTCAGTTCTTTTGTTCTGAGCAAGCTCACTCTTCTGGCCCTATAGATAACACAGGAGAGTAGAAGAGTGCTCTTCTCAAAAGCAGAGTGTGTTTCTTGTAAGGCGAGCTAGCATTTGTTTCCCCATCTTAAATGGAGTAGAATCACATGAAGTTTCTTGTCCTATGAGCAAGAGTTGTTTTCTGGTAAGAAGAAACACTATTGTGCTCCCATTGCCATACACAGTGCAAATAGCACTCGCATCTGTTCCCAGCAAGCACAGTGTATTGGACTGAAGAGAAGCTACTGTTCTTGTCAGTTTCCTAAGCAGAGTTGAACTAGATATGGCCCCTACGTCGGAAGCACAGATCTTTTGTTCTGAGCAAGCTCACTGTTCTGGCCCTATAGGAAACACAGTAGATGAGAAGAGTGCTCTTTTCTCAAAAGCAGAGTGTGTTTCTTGCAAGGCGAGCTAGTGTTTGTTTCCCAATCAGAAGAGCATTTGTATCACATGCAGTTTCTGTTCTTATGAGAAAGAGTTGTTTTGTGGTAAAAGAAGTCACTTTTGTGCTCCATTCACCATATACAGTGCAAAGAACACTGGAGTCTGTTTCCAGCAAGCACAGTGTATGGGACTGAAGAGAAGCTACTGTTCTTGTCAGGTTCCTAAGCAGAGTTGAACTATATATGGCCCGGGTGTCGGAAGCACAGTGCTTTTGTTCTGAGCAAGCTCACTTTTCTGGCCCTATAGGAAACACAGCATATTACAAGAGTGCTCTTTTCTCAAAAGCAGAGTGTGTTTCTTGTAAGGCGAGCTAGCATTTGTTTCCCAGTCCTAAACCGAGTTGAAACACAGGCAGTTTCTGTTCCTACGAGCAAGAGTTGTTTTCTGGTAAGAAGAGTATTGTGCTCCCTTTTCCATATACAGTGCAAATAGCACTCTCGTCGGTTCCCAGCAAGCACAGTGTATTGGACTGAAGAGAAGCTACTGTTCTTGTCAGTTTCTCAGTGGAGTTGAACTAGATATGGCCCCTACGTCGGAAGCACAGTTCTTTTGTTCTGAGCAAGCTCACTGTTCTGGCCCTATAGGAAACACAGTAGAGTAGAAGAATGCTCTTTTCTCAAAAGCAGAGTGTGTTTCTTGTAAGACGAGCTAGTGTTTGTTTCCCAATCAGAAAAGGATTTGAATCACATGCAGTTTCTGCTCCTATGAGCAAGAGTTGTTTTGTGGTAAAAAGAGTCACTTTTGTGCTCCATTCGCTATACACACTGCAAAGAGCACTCGCATCTGTTCCCAGCAAGTACAGTGTATTGGACTGAAGAGAAGCTACTGTTCTTGTCAGTTTCCTAAGCAGAGTTGAAGTAGATATGGCCCATGTGTTTAGGAAGCACAGTTCTTTTGTTCTGAGCAAGCTCACTATTCCTGCCCTATAGGAAACACAGGAGAGTAGAAGAGTGCTCTTTTCTCAAAAGCAGAGTGTGTTTCTTGTAAGGCGAGCTAGTATTTGTCTCCCAGCCAGAAATGGAGTTGAATCACATGCAGTTTCTGGTCCTACGAGCAAGAATTGTTTTCTGGTAAGAAGAGTCACTATTGCGCTCCATTTGCAATACACAGTGCAAATAGCACTCGCATCTGTTCCCAGCAAGCACAGTGTATTGGACTGAAGAGAAGCTACTGTTCTTGTCAGTTTCTCAGTGGAGTTGAACTAGATATGGCCCCTACGTCGGAAGCACAGTTCTTTTGTTCTGAGCAAGCTCACTGTTCTGGCCCTATAGGAAACACAGTAGATGAGAAGAGTGCTCTTTTCTCAAAAGCAGAGTGTGTTTCTTGTAAGGCGAGCTAGTGTTTGTTTCCCAATCAGAAGAGGATTTGTATCACATGCAGTTTCTGGTCCTATGAGAAAGAGTTGTTTTGTGGTAAAAGGAGTCACTTTTGTGCTCCATTCACCATATACAGTGCAAAGAACACTGGAGTCTGTTTCCAGCAAGTAGAGTGTATAGGACTGAAGAGAAGCTACTGTTCTTGTCAGTTTCCTAAGCAGAGTTGAAATAGATATGGCCCGGGTGTCGGAAGCACAGTGCTTTTGTTCTGAGCAAGCTCAGTGTTCTGGACCTATAGGAAACACAGTATATTAGAAGAGTGCTCTTTTCTCAAAAGCAGAGTGTGTTTCTTGTAAGGCGAGCTAGCATTTGTTTCCCAGTCCTAAACCGAGTTGAAACACAGGCAGTTTCTGTTCCTACGAGCAAGAGTTGTTTTCTGGTAAGAAGAGTATTGTGCTCCCTTTTCCATATACAGTGCAAATAGCACTCTCGTCGGTTCCCAGCAAGCACAGTGTATTGGACTGAAGAGAAGCTACTGTTCTTGTCAGTTTCTCAGTGGAGTTGAACTAGATATGGCCCCTACGTCGGAAGCACAGTTCTTTTGTTCTGAGCAAGCTCACTGTTCTGGCCTTATAGGAAACACAGTATAGTAGAAGAGTGCTCTTTTCTCAAAAGCAGAGTGTGTTTCTTGTAAGGCAAGCTAGCATTTGTTTCCCAGTCCTAAACGGAGTTGAATCACATGCAGTTTCTGGTCCTATGAGCAAGAGTTTTTTTGTGGTAAAAAGAGTCACTTTTGTGCTCCATTCGCCATACACAGTGCAAAGAGCACTTGCGTCTGATCCCAGCAAGGACAGTGTATTTTTACTGAAGAGAAGCTACTGTTCTTGTTAGTTTCCTAAGCAGAGTAGAACTAGATATGGCCCGTGTGTCAGAAGCACAGTGTTTTTCTTCTGAGAAAGCTCACTGTTCTGGCCCTATAGGAAACACAGTAGATTAGAAGAGTGCTCTTTTCTCAAAAGCAGAGTGTGTTTCTTGTAAGGCGAGCTAGTATTTGTTTTCAAGTCAGAAATGGAGTTGAACCACATGCAGTTTTTTGTCCTACGAGCAAGAGTTGTTTTCTGCTAAGAAGAGTCACTATTGCGCTTCCATTGCCATACACAGTGCAAAGAGCACTCGTTTCTTATCCCTACAAGTACAGTGTATTGGACTGAAGAGAAGCTCCTGTTCTTGTCAGTTTCCTAAGCAGAGTTGAACTATATATGGCCCGTGTGTAGGAAGCACAGTTCTTTTGTTCTGAGCAAGCTCACTGTTCTGGCCCTATAGGAAACACAGGAGAGTAGAAGAGTGCTCTTCTCAAAAGCAGAGTGTGTTTCCTGTAGGGCGATCTAGTATTTGTTTCCCAGTCCTAAATGGAGTTGAATCACATGCAGTTTCTGGTCCTACGAGCAGGAGTTGTTTTCTGGTAAGAAGAGTCACTATGGTGCTCCCATTTCCATACACAGTGTAAATAGCACTCCCGTCTGTTCCCAGCAAGTACAGTGTATTGGATTGAAGAGAAGCTACTGTTCTCGTCAGTTTCCTAAGTGGAGTTGAACGAGACATGGCCCGTATGTCGGAAGTACAGTTCTTTGGTTCTGAGCAAGCTCACTGTTCTGGCCCTATAGGAAACACAGTAGATTAGAAGAGAGCTCTTTTCTCAAAAGCAGAGTGTGTTTCTTGTAAGGCAAGCTAGCATTTGTTTCCCAGACAGAAATGGAGTTGAATCACAGGCAGTTTCTGGTCCTACGAGCAGGAGTTGTTTTCTGGTAAGAAGAGTCACTATTGTGCTCCATTTGCCATACACAGTGCAAATAGCACTCGCATCTGTTCCCAGCAAGTACAGTGTATTGGACTGAAGAGAAGCTACTGTTCTCGTCAGTTTTCTGTGGAGTTGAACTAGATATGGCCCGTAAGTCGGAAGCACAGTTCTTTTGTTCTGAGCAAGCTCACTGTTCTGGCCCTATAGGAAACACAGTAGATTAGAAGATTGCTCTTTTCTCAAAAGCAGAGTGTGTTTCTTGTAAGGCGAGCTAGTGTTTGTTTCCCAATTAGAAAAGTATTTGAATCACATGCAGTATCTGGTTCCATGAGCAAGAGTTGTTTTGTGGTAAAAAGAGTCACTTTTGTGCTCCATTCTCTATACACAGTGCAGAGCACTCGCATCTGATCCCAGCAAGTACAGTGTATTGGACTGAAGAGAAGCTACTGTTCTTGTCAGTTTCCTAAGCAGAGTTGAACTAGATATGGCCCGTGTGTCGGAAGCACAGTTCTTTTGTTCTGAGGAAGCTCACTCTTCTGGCCCTATAGGAAACACAGTAGATTAGAATAGTGCTATATTCTCAAAAGCAGAGTGTGTTTCTTGTAAGGCGAGCTACTATTTGTTTCACAGTCAGAAATGGAGTTGAATCACATGTAGTTTCTGGTCCTAGGAGCAAGAGTTGTTTTCTGGTAAGAAGAGTCACTATTGTGCTCCCATTGCCATACACAGTGCAAATAGCACTCGCGTCTGTTCCCAGCAAGTGCAGTGTATTGGACTGAAGAGAAGCTACTGTTCTCCTCAGTTTCCTAAGTGGAGTTGAACTAGATATGGCTCGTATGTCGGAAGCACAGTTCTGTTGTTCTTAGCAAGCTCACTGTTCTGGCCCTATAGGAAACACAGTAGATTAGAAGAGCGCTCTTTTCTCAAAAGCAGAGTGTGTTTCTTGTTTGGCGAGCTAGTGTTTGTTTCCCAGTCAGAAATGGAGTTGAATCACATACAGTTTCAGGTCCTATGAGGAAGAGTTGTTTTCTGGTAAGAAGAGTCACTATTGCGCTCCCATTGCTATACACAGTGCAAATAGCACTCGAGTCTGTTCCCAGCAAGTACAGTGTATTGGACTGAAGAGAAGCTAGTGTTCTGGTCAGTTTCTTAAGTGGAGTTGAACTAGATATGGCCCGTACATCGGAAGCACAGTTCTTTTTTTCTGAGCAAGCTCACTCTTCTGGCCCTATAGGAAACACAGTAGATTAGAAGAGTGCTCTTTTCTCAAAAGCAGAGTGTGTTTCTTGTAAGGCGAGCTAGTATTTGTTTCCCAGTCAGAAATGGAGTTGAATCACATGCAGTTTCTGGTCCTACGAGCAAGAGTTGTTTTCTGGTAAGAAGAGTCACTATTGCGCTCCCATTTCCATACACAGTGCAAATAGCACTCACGTCTGTTCCCAGCAAGTACAGTGTATTGGACTGAAGAGAGGCTACTGTTCTTGTCAGTTTCCTAAGTGGAGTTGAACTAGATATGGCCCGTACGTTGGAAGCACAGTTCTTTTCTTCTGAGCAAATTCACTGTTCTGGCCCTATGGGAAACACAATAGATTAGAAGAGTGCTCTTTTCTCAAAAGCAGAGTGTGTTTCTTGTAAGGCGAGCTAGTGTTTGTTTCCCAGTCCTAAATGGAGTTGAATGACATGCAGTTTCTGGTCCTACGCGCAAGAGTTGTTTTCTGGTAAGAAGAGTCACTATTGTGCTCCCATTGCCATACACAGTGCAAATAGCACTCTCGTCTGTTCCCAGCAAGTACAGTGTTTTGGACTGAAGAGAAGCTACTGTTCTCGTCAGTTTCCTAAGTGGAGTTGAACTAGATATGGCCCATACTTCAGAAGCACAGTTCTTTTGTTCTGAGCAAGCTCAGTGTTCTGGCCCTATAGGAAACACAGTAGATTAGAAGAGTGCTCTTTTCTCAAAAGCAGAGTGTGTTTCTTGTAAGGTAAGCTAGTGTTTGTTTCCCAATCAGTAAAAGATTTGAATCACATGCAGTTTCTGGTCCTATGAGCAAGAGTTGTTTTGTGGTAAAAAGGGTCACTTTTGTGCTCCATTCGCCATACACAATGCAAAGAGCACTCGCGTCTGATCCCAGCAAGTACAGTGTATTGTAATGAAGAGAAGCTACTGTTCTTGTCAGTTTCCTAAGCAGAGTTGAACTAGTTATGGCCCGTGTGTCAGAAACACAGTGCTTTTGTTCTGAGCAAGCCACTCTTCTGGCCCTATAGGAAACACAGGAGAGTAGAAGAGTGCTCTTTTCTCAAAAGCAGAGTGTGTTTCTTGTAAGGCGAGCTAGTGTTTGTTTCCCAGTCCTATATGGAGTTGAATCACATGCAGTTTCTTGTCCTACGAGCAAGAGTTGTTTTCTGGTAAGAAGAGTCACTATTGCGCTCCCATTGCCATACACAGTGCAAATAGCACTCATGTCTGTTCCCAGCAAGTACAGTGTATTGCACTGAAGAGAAGCTACTGTTGTTGTCAGTTTCCTAAGTGGAGTTGAACTAGATATGGCCCGTATGTCGGAAGCACAGTTCTTTTGTTCTGAGCAAGCTCACTGTTCTGGCCCTATAGGAAACACAGTAGATTAGAAGAGTGTTCTTCTCAAAAGCAGAGTGTGTTTCTTGTAAGGCGAGCTAGTGTTTGTTTCCCAATCAGAAAAGGACTTGAATCACATGCAGTTTGTGGTCCTATGAGCAAGAGTTGTTTTGTGTTAAAAAGAGTCACTTTTGTGCTCCATTCGACATACACAGTGCAAAGAGCACTCGCGTCTGTTCCCAGCAAGTACAGTGTATTGGACTGAAGAGAAGCTTCTGTTCTTGTCAGTTTCCTAAGCAGAGTTGAACTAGATATGTCCCGTGTGTCGGAAGCACAGTGCTTTTGTTCTGAGCAAGCTCACTGTTCTGGCCCTATAGGAAACACAGTAGATTAGAAGAGTGCTCTTTTCTCAAAAGCAGAGTGTGTCTTGTTTGGCAAGCTACTATTTTTTTCTTAGTCAGAAATGGAGTTGAATCACATACAGTTTCTGGTCCTACGAGCAAGAGTTGTTTTCTGGTAAGAAGAGTCCCTATTGCGCTCCCATTGCCATACACAGTGCAAATAGCACTCGCGTCTGTTCCCAGCAAGTACAGTGTATTGGACTGAAGAGAAGCTACTGTTCTCGTCAGTTTCTTAAGTGGAGTTGAACTAGATATGGCCCGTACATCGGAAGCACAGTTCTGTTGTTCTGAGCAAGCTCACTGTTCTGGCCCTATAGGAAACACAGTAGATTAGAAGAGTGCTCTTTTCTCAAAAGCAGAGTGTGTTTCTTGTAAGGCGAGGTAGTATTTGTTTCCCAGACAGAAATGGAGTTGAATCACATGCAGTTTCTGGTCCTACGAGCAAGAGTTGTTTTCTGGTAAGAAGAGTCACTATTGTGCTCCATTAGCCATACACAGTGCAAATAGCACTCGCATCTGTTCCCACCAAGTACAGTGTATTGGACTGAAGAGAAGCTACTGTTCTTGTCAGTTTCCTAAGCAGAGTTGAACTAGATATGGCCCATGTGTCGGAAGCACAGTTCTTTTATTCTGAGCAAGCTCACTGTTCTGGCCCTATAGGAAACACAGTACATTAGAAGAGTGCTCTTTTCTCAAAAGCAGAGTGTGTTTCTTGTAAGGCGAGCTAGTGTTTGTTTCCCAGTTCTAAATGGAGTTGAATCACATGCAGTTTCTGGTCCTACGAGCAAGAATTGTTTTCTGGTAAGAAGAGTCACTATTCTGCTCCCATTGCCATACAAAGTGCAAATAGCACTCGCGTATCTTCCCAGCAAATACAGTGTATTGGACTGAAGAGAAGCTACTGTTCTCGTCAGTTTCCCTAGTGGAGTTGAACTAGATATGGCCCGTATGTCAGAAGCACAGTTCTTTTGTTCTGAGCAAGCTCACTGTTCTGGCCCTATAGGAAACACAGGAGAGTAGAAGAGTGCTCTTTTCTCAAAAGCAGAGTGTGTTTCTTGTAACGCGAGCTAGTGTTTGTTTCCCAGTCCTATATGGAGTTGAATCACATGCAGTTTCTTGTCCTACAAGCAAGAGTTGTTTTCTGCTAAGAAGAGTCACTATTGCGCTCCCATTGCCATACACAGTGCAAATAGCACTCGCGTCTGTTCCCAGCAAGTACAGTGTATTGGACTGAAGAGAAGCTACTGTTCTCGTCAGTTTATTAAGTGGAGTTGAACTAGATATGGCCCGTATATCGGAAGCACAGTTCTTTTGTTCTGAGCAAGCTCACTCTTCTGGCCCTATAGGAAACACAGTAGATTAGAAGAGTGCTCTTTCTCAAAAGCAGAGTGTGTTTCTTGTAAGGCGAGCTAGTGTTTGTTTCCCAATCAGAAAAGGATTTGAATCACATGCAGTTTCTGGTCCTACGAGCAAGAGTTGTTTTGTGTTAAAAAGAGTCACTTTTGTGCTCCATTCGCCATGCACAGTGCAAAGAGCACTGGCGTCTGTTCCCAGCAAGTACAGTGTATTGGACTGAAGAGAAGCTACTGTTCTCTTCAGTTTACTAAGTGGAGTTGAACTAGATTGGCCTGTACGTTGGAAGCACAGTTCTTTTGTTCTGAGCAAGCTCACTGTTCTGGCCATATAGGAAACACAGTAGATTAGAAGAGTGCTCTTTTCTCAAAAGCAGAGTGTGTTTGTTGTAAGGCGAGCTAGTATATGTTTCCCAGTCAGAAATGGAGTTGAATCACATGAAGTTTCTGGTCCTACGAGCAAGAGTTGTTTTCTGGTAAGAAGAGTCAGTATTGTGCTCCCATTGCCTTACACAGTGCAAATAGCTCTCGCATCTATTCACAGCAAGTACAGTGTATTGGACTGAGGAGAAGCTACTGTTCTCGTCAGTTTCCTAAGTTGAGTTGAACTAGATATGGCCCATACTTCGGAAGCACTGTTCTTTTCTTCTGAGCAAGGTCAATGTTCTGGCCCTATAGGAAACACAGTAGATTAGAAGAGTGCTCTTTTCTCAAAAGCAGAGTGTGTTTCTTGTAAGGCGAGCTACTATTTGTTTCCCAGTCAGAAATGGAGCTGAATCACATGTAGTTTCTGGTCCTACGAGCAAGAGTTGTTTTCTGGTAAGAAGAGTCACTATTGTGCTTCCATTGCCATACACAGTGCAAATAGCACTCGCGTCTGTTCCCTGCAAGTACAGTGTATTGGACTGAAGAGAAGCTACTGTTCTTGTCAGTTTCCTAAGTTGAGTTGAACTAGATATGGCCCGTATGTCGGAAGCACAGTTCTGTTGTTCTGAGCAAGCTCACTGTTCTGGCCCTATAGGAAACACAGTAGATTAGAAGTGTGCTCTTTTCTCAAAAGCAGAGTTTGTTTCTTGTAAGGCGAGCTAGTGTTTGTTTCCCAATCAGAAAAGGATTTGAATCACATGCAGTTTCTGGTCCTATGAGCAAGAGATGTTTTGTGGTAAAAATAGTCACTTTTGTGCTCCATTCGCCATACACAGTGCAAAGAGCACTCGCATCTGTTCCCAGCAAGCACAGTGTATTGGACTTAAGAGAAGCTACTGTTCTTGTCAGTTTCCTAAGCAGAGTTGAACTAGATATGGCCCGTGTGTCGGAAGCACAGTTCTTTTATTCTGAGCAAGCTCACTGTTCTGGCCCTATAGGAAACACAGTAGATTAGAAGAGCGCTCTTTTCTCAAAAGCAGAGTGTGTTTCTTGTAAGGCGAGCTAGTGTTTGTTTCCCAGTTCTAAATGGAGTTGAATCACATGCAGTTTCTGGTCCTACGAGCAAGAATTGTTTTCTGGTAAGAAGAGTCACTATTGTGCTCCCATTGCCATACAAAGTGCAAATAGCACTCGCGTCTCTTCCCAGCAAATACAGTGTATTGGACTGAAGAGAAGCTACTGTTCTCGTCAGTTTCCTAAGTGAAGTTGAACTAGATATGGATCGTAAGTCAGAAGCACAGTTCTTTTGTTCTGAGCAAGGTCACTGTTTTGGCTCTTTAGGAAACACAGTAGATTAGAAGAGTGTTCTTATCTCAAAAGCAGAGTGTGTTTCTTGTAAGGCGAGCTACTGTTTGTTTCCCAGTCCTATATGGAGTTGAATCACATGCAGTTTCTGGTCCTACGAGCAAGAGTTTTTTCTGGTAAGAAGAGTCACTATTGCGCTCCCATTGCCATGCACAGTGCAAATAGCACTTGTGACTGTTCCCAGCAAGTACAGTGTATTGGACTGAAGAGAAGCTACTGTTCTTGTCAGTTTCCTAAGTGGAGTTGAACTAGATATGGCCCGTACGTGGGAAGCAAAGTTCTTTTCTTCTGAGCAAGCTCACTGTTCTGGCCCTATAGGAAACACAGTAGATTAGAAGAGTGCTCTTTTCTCAAAAGCAGAGTGTGTTTCTTGTAAGGCGAGCTAGTATTTGTTTCCCAGTCAGAAATGTAGTTGAATCACATGCAGTTTCTTGGCCTACGAGCAGGAGTTGTTTTATGGTAAGAAGAGTCACTTTTGTGCTCCATTTGCCATGCACAGTGCAAAGAGCACTGGCGTCTTTTCCCAGCAAGTACAGTGTATTGGACTGAAGAGAAGCTACTGTTTTCGTCAGTTTTCTAAGTGGAGTTGAACTAGATATGGCCTGTATGTTGGAAGCACAGTTCTTTTCTTCTGAGCAAGCTCACTGTTCTGGCCCTATAGGAAACACAGTAGATTAGAAGAGTGCTCTTTTCTCAAAAGCAGAGTGTGTTTCTTGTAAGGCGAGCTACTATTTGTTTCCCAGTCAGAAATGGAGTTAAATTACATGCAGTTTCTTGTCCTACAAGCAGGAGTTGTTTTCTGGTAATAAGAGTCACTTTTGCGCTCCCATTGCCATACACAGTGCAAATGGCACTCGCATCTGTTCCCAGCAAGTACTGTGTATTGGACTGAAGAGAAGCTACTGTTCTCGTCAGTTTATTAAGTGGAGTTGAACTAGATATGGCCCGTATATCGGAAGCACAGTTCTTTTGTTCTGAGCAAGCTCACTGTTCTGGCCCTATAGGAAACACAGTAGATTAGAAGAGTGCTCTTTCTCAAAAGCAGAGTGTGTTTCTTGTAAGGCGAGCTAGTTTTTGTTTCCCAGTCCTATATGGAGTTGAATCACATGCAGTTTCTTGTCCTACAAGCAAGAGTTGTTTTCTGCTAAGAAGAGTCACTATTGCGCTCCCATTGCCATACACAGTGCAAATAGCACTCGCGTCTGTTCCCAGCAAGTACAGTGTATTGGACTGAAGAGAAGCTATTGTTCTCGTCAGTTTATTAAGTGGAGTTGAACTAGATATGGCCCGTATATCGGAAGCACAGTTCTTTTGTTCTGAGCAAGCTCACTCTTCTGGCCCTATAGGAAACACAGTAGATTAGAAGAGTGCTCTTTCTCAAAAGCAGAGTGTGTTTCTTGTAAGGCGAGCTAGTGTTTGTTTCCCAATCAGAAAAGGATTTGAATCACATGCAGTTTCTGGTCCTACGAGCAAGAGTTGTTTTGTGTTAAAAAGAGTCACTTTTGTGCTCCATTTGCCATGCACAGTGCAAAGAGCACTGGCGTCTGTTCCCAGCAAGTACAGTGTATTGGACTGAAGAGAAGCTACTGTTCTCTTCAGTTTACTAAGTGGAGTTGAACTAGATTGGCCTGTACGTTGGAAGCACAGTTCTTTTGTTCTGAGCAAGCTCACTGTTCTGGCCATATAGGAAACACAGTAGATTAGAAGAGTGCTCTTTTCTCAAAAGCAGAGTGTGTTTGTTGTAAGGCGAGCTACTATTTGTTTCCCAGTCAGAAATGGAGTTGAATCACATGCAGTTTCTGGTCCTATGAGCAAGAGTTGTTTTCTGGTAAGAAGAGTCAGTATTGTGCTCCCATTGACTTACACAGTGCAAATAGCTCTCGCATCTGTTCCCAGCAAGTACAGTGTATTGGACTGAGGAGAAGCTACTGTTCTCGTCAGTTTCCTAAGTTGAGTTGAACTAGATATGGCCCGTACTTCGGAAGCACTGTTCTTTTCTTCTGAGCAAGCTCACTGTTCTGGCCCTATAGGAAACACAGTAGATTAGAAGAGTGCTCTTTTCTCAAAAGCAGAGTGTGTTTCTTGTAAGGCGAGCTACTATTTGTTTCCCAGTCAGAAATGGAGTTGAATCACATGTAGTTTCTGGTCCTACGAGCAAGAGTTGTTTTCTGGTAAGAAGAGTCACTATTGTGCTTCCATTGCCATACACAGTGCAAATAGCACTCGCGTCTGTTCCCAGCAAGTACAGTGTATTGGACTGAAGAGAAGCTACTGTTCTTGTCAGTTTCCTAAGTTGAGTTGAACTAGATATGGCCCGTATGTCGGAAGCACAGTTCTGTTGTTCTGAGCAAGCTCACTGTTCTGGCCCTATAGGAAACACAGTAGATTAGAAGTGTGCTCTTTTCTCAAAAGCAGAGTTTGTTTCTTGTAAGGCGAGCTAGTGTTTGTTTCCCAATCAGAAAAGGATTTGAATCACATGCAGTTTCTGGTCCTATGAGCAAGAGATGTTTTGTGGTAAAAATAGTCACTTTTGTGCTCCATTCGCCATACACAGTGCAAAGAGCACTCGCATCTGTTCCCAGCAAGTACAGTGTATTGGACTTAAGAGAAGCTACTGTTCTTGTCAGTTTCCTAAGCAGAGTTGAACTAGATATGGCCCGTGTGTCGGAAGCACAGTTCTTTTATTCTGAGCAAGCTCACTGTTCTGGCCCTATAGGAAACACAGTAGATTAGAAGAGTGCTCTTTTCTCAAAAGCAGAGTGTGTTTCTTGTAAGGCGAGCTAGTGTTTGTTTCCCAGTTCTAAATGGAGTTGAATCACATGCAGTTTCTGGTCCTACGAGCAAGAATTGTTTTCTGGTAAGAAGAGTCACTATTGTGCTCCCATTGCCATACAAAGTGCAAATAGCACTCGTGTCTCTTCCCAGCAAATACAGTGTATTGGACTGAAGAGAAGCTACTGCTCTCGTCAGTTTCCTAAGTGAAGTTGAACTAGATATGGCCCGTAAATCAGAAGCACAGTTCTTTTGTTCTGAGCAAGGTCACTGTTTTGGCCCTTTAGGAAACACAGTAGATTAGAAGAGTGTTCTTATCTCAAAAGCAGAGTGTGTTTCTTGTAAGGCGAGCTACTGTTTGTTTCCCAGTCCTATATGGAGTTGAATCACATGCAGTTTCTGGTCCTACGAGCAAGAGTTTTTTCTGGTAAGAAGAGTCACTATTGCGCTCCCATTGCCATGCACAGTGCAAAAAGCACTTGTGACTGTTCCCAGCAAGTACAGTGTATTGGACTGAAGAGAAGCTACTGTTCTCGTCAGTTTCCTAAGTGGAGTTGAACTAGATATGGCCCGTACGTGGGAAGCAAAGTTCTTTTCTTCTGAGCAAGCTCACTGTTCTGGCCCTATAGGAAACACAGTAGATTAGAAGAGTGCTCTTTTCTCAAAAGCAGAGTGTGTTTCTTGTAAGGTGAGCTAGTATTTGTTTCCCAGTCAGAAATGTAGTTGAATCACATGCAGTTTCTTGGCCTACGAGCAGGAGTTGTTTTATGGTAAGAAGAGTCACTTTTGTGCTCCATTTGCCATGCACAGTGCAAAGAGCACTGGCGTCTTTTCGAGCAAGTACAGTGTATTGGACTGAAGAGAAGCTACTGTTTTCGTCAGTTTCCTAAGTGGAGTTGAACTAGATATGGCCTGTATGTTGGAAGCACAGTTCTTTTCTTCTGAGCAAGCTCACTGTTCTGGCCCTATAGGAAACACAGGAGAGTAGAAGAGTGCTCTTTTTTCAAATGCAGAGTGTGTTTCTTGTAAGGCGAGCTAGTATTTGTTTCCCAGTCAGAAATGGAGTTAAATTACATGCAGTTTCTTGTCCTACAAGCAGGAGTTGTTTTCTGGTAATAAGAGTCACTTTTGCGCTCCCATTGCCATACACAGTGCAAATGGCACTCGCATCTGTTCCCAGCAAGTACTGTGTATTGGACTGAAGAGAAGCTACTGTTCTCGTCAGTTTCCTAAGTGGAGTTGAACTAGATATGGCCCGTATGTCGGAAGCACAGTTCTGTTGTTCTGAGCAAGCTCACTGTTCTGGCCCTATAGGAAACACAGTAGATTAGAAGAGTGCTCTTTTCTCAAAAGAAGAGTGTGTTTCTTGTAAGGCGAGCTAGTGTTTGTTTCCCAATCAGAAAAGGATTTGAATCACATGCAGTTTCTGGTCCTATGAGCAAGAGTTGTTTTGTGGTAAAAATAGTCACTTTTGTGGTCCATTCTCCATACACAGTGCAAAGAACACTCGCGACTGTTCCCAGCAAGTACAGTGTATTGGACTGAAGAGAAGCTACTGTTCTTGTCAGTTTCCTAAGCAGAGTTGAACTAGATATGGCCCGTGTGTCGGAAGCACAGTTCTTTTATTCTGAGCAAGCTCACTGTTCTGGCCCTATAGGAAACACAGTAGATTAGAAGAGTGCTCTTTTCTCAAAGGCAGAGTGTGTTTCTTGTAGGGCGAGCTAGTATTTGTTTCCCAGTCAGAAATGGAGTTGAATCACATGCAGTTTCTGGTCCTATGAGCAAGAGTTGTTTTCTGCTAAGAAGAGTCACTATTGCGCTCCCATTGCCATACACAGTGCAAATAGCACTCGCGTCTGTTCCCAGCAAGTACAGTGTATTGGACTGAAGAGAAGCTACTGTTCTCGTCAGTTTCCTAAGCAGAGTTGAACTAGATATGGCCCGTATGTCAGAAGCACAGTTCTTTTGTTCTGAGCAAGCTCACTGTTTTGGCACTTTAGGAAACACAGTAGATTAGAAGAGTGCTCTTTTCTCAAAAGCAGAGTGTGTTTCTAGTAAGGCGAGCTAGTATTTGTTTCCCAGTCAGAAATGGAGTTGAATCACATGCAGTTTCTGGTCCTATGAGCAAGAGTTGTTTTCTGGTAAGAAGAGTCACTATTGCGCTCCCATTGCCATACACAGTGCAAAGAGCACTGGCGTCTGTTCCCAGCAAGTACAATGTATTGGACTGAAGAGAAGCTACTGTTCTTGTCAGTTTCCTAAGCAGAGTTGAACTAGATATGGCCCGTGTGTAGGAAGCACAGTGCTTTTGTTCTGAGCAAGCTCACTGTTCTGGCCCTGTAGGAAACACAGGAGAGTAGAAGAGTGCTCTTTTCTCAAAAGCAGAGTGTGTTTCTTGTAAGGCGAGCTAGTGTTTGTTTCCCAATCAGAAAAGGATTTGAATCACCTGCAGTTTCTGGTCCTATGAGCAAGAGTTGTTTTGTGGTAAAAATAGTCACTTTTGTGCTCCATTCGCCATACACAGTGCAAAGAGCACTCGCGTCTGTTTCCAGCAAGTACAGAATATTGGACTGAAGAGAAGCTACTGTTCTTGTCAGTTTCCTAAGCAGAGTTGAACTAGATATGTCCCGAGTGTGGGAAGCACAGTGCTTTTGTTCTGAGCAAGCTCACTGTTCTGGCCTTTAGGAAACACAGTAGATTAGAAGAGTGCTCTTTTCTCAAAGGCAGAGTGTGTTTCTTGTAAGGTGAGCTAGTATTTCTTTCCCAGTCAGAAATGGAGTTGAATCACATGCAGTTTCTGGTCCTACGAGGAGGAGTTGTTTTCTGGAAAGAAGAGTCACTATTGCGCTCCCATTGCCATACACAGTGCAAATAGCACTGGCGTCTGTTCCCAGCAAGTACAGTGTATTGGACTGAAGAGAAGCTACTGTTCTCGTCAGTTTCCTAAGTTGAGTTGAACTAGATATGGCCCGTATGTCAGGAGCACAGTTCTTTTGTTTGAGCAAGCTCACTGTTTTGGCCCTTTAGGAAACACAGTAGATTAGAAGAGTGCTCTTTTCTCAAAAGCAGAGTGTGTTTCTTGTAAGGCGAGCTACTATTTGTTTCCCAGTCAGAAATGGAGTTGAATCACATGCAGTTTCTGGTCCTACGAGCAAGAGTTGTTTTCTGGTAAGAAGAGTCACTATTGGGCTCCCATTGCCATACACAGTGCAAAGAGCACTGGCGTCTGTTCCCAGCAAGTACAATGTATTGTAGTGAAGAGAAGCTACTGTTCTTGTCAGTTTCCTAAGCAGAGTTGAACTAGATATGGCCCGTGTGTAGGAAGCACAGTGCTTTTGTTCTGAGCAAGCTCACTGTTCTGGCCCTGTAGGAAACACAGTAGATTAGAAGAGTGCTCTTTTCTCAAAAGCGGAGTGTGTTTCTCGTAAGGCGAGCTAGTGTTTGTTTCCCAATCAGAAAAGGATTTGAATCACATGCAGTTTCTGGTCCGATGAGCAAGAGTTGTTTTGTGGTAAAAATAGTCACTTTTGTGCTCCATTCGCCATACACAGTGCAAATAGCACTCGCGTCTGTTCCCCGAAAGTACAGTGTATTGGATTGAAGGGAAGCTACTGTTCTTGTCAGTTTCCTAAGTAGAGTTGAACTAGATATGGCCCCTGTGTGTAGGAAGCACAGTTCTTTTTTTTCTGAGCAAGCTCACTGTTCTGGCCCTATAGGAAACACAGGAGAGTAGAAGAGTGCTCTTCTCAAAAGCAGAGTGTGTTTCTTGTAAGGCGAGCTAGTGTTTGTTTCCCAGTCCTAAATGGAGATGAATCACATGCACTTTCTTGTCCTATGAGCAAGAGTTGTTTTACTGTAAGAAGAGTCACTATTGCGCTCCCATTGCCATACACAGTGCAAATAGCACTCGCGTCTGTTCCCAGCAAGTACAGTGTATTGGACTGAAGAGAAGCTTCTGTTCTCGTCAGTTTCCTAAGCAGAGTTGAACTAGATATGGCCCGTGTGTGTAGGAAGAACAGTTCTTTTGTTCTGAGAAAGCTCACTGTTCTGGCCCTATAGGAAACACAGTATAGTAGAAGAGTGCTCTTTTCTCAAAAGCAGAGTGTGTTTCTTGTAAGGCAAGCTAGCATTTGTTTCCCAGTCATAAACGGAGTTGAGTCACATGCATTTTCTGGTCCTATGAGCAAGAGTTGTTTTCTGCTAGGAAGAGTCACTATTGCGCTCCCATTGCCATACACAGTGCAAAAAACACTCGCTTCTGTTCCCAGCAAGTACAGTGTATTGGACTGAAAAGAAGCTACTGTTCTTGTCAGTTTCCTAAGCAGAGTTGAACTAGATATGGCCCGTGTGTGTAGGAAGCACAGTTCTTTTGTTCTGAGCAAGCTCACTGTTCTGGCCCTATAGGAAACACAGGAGAGTGGAAGAGTGCTCTTTTCTCAAAAGCAGAGTGTGTTTCTTGTAAGGCGAGCCAGTGTTTGTTTCCCAGTCTTAATGGAGTTGAATCACATGCAGTTTCTTGTCCTAGGAGCAAGAGTTGTTTTCTGGTAAGAAGAGTCACTATTGCGCTCCCATTGCCATACACAGTGCAAATAGCACTTGCATGTGTTCCCAGCAAGTACAGTGTATTAGACTGAAGAGAAGCTACTGTTCTCGTCAGTTTCCTAAGCAGAGTTGAAGTAGATATGGCCCATGTGTGTAGGAAACACAGTTCTTTTGTTCTGAGCAAGCTCACTGTTCTGGCCCTATAGGAAACACAGGAGAGTAGAAGAGTGCTCTTTTCTGAAAAGCAGAGTGTGTTTCTTGTAAGGCAAGCTAGCATTTGTTTCCCAGTCCTAAATGGAGTTGAATCACATGCAGTTTCTTGTCCTGCAAGCAAGAGTTGTTTTCTGGTAAGAAGAGTCACTATTGCGCTCCCATTGCCATACACAGTGCAAATAGCACTCGCGTCTGTTCCCCGAAAGTACAGTGTATTGGATTGAAGGGAAGCTACTGTTCTTGTCAGTTTCCTAAGTAGAGTTGAACTAGATATGGCCCCTGTGTGTAGGAAGCACAGTTCTTTTTTTTCTGAGCAAGCTCACTGTTCTGGCCCTATAGGAAACACAGGAGAGTAGAAGAGTGCTCTTCTCAAAAGCAGAGTGTGTTTCTTGTAAGGCGAGCTAGTGTTTGTTTCCCAGTCCTGAATGGAGATGAATCACATGCACTTTCTTGTCCTATGAGCAAGAGTTGTTTTACCGTAAGAAGAGTCACTATTGCGCTCCCATTGCCATACACAGTGCAAATAGCACTCGCGTCTGTTCCCAGCAAGTACAGTGTATTGGACTGAAGAGAAGCTTCTGTTCTCGTCAGTTTCCTAAGCAGAGTTGAACTAGA